>NC_143552.1:86106000-86435750 GCF_054136105.1 Typopeltis vanoorti
AGTAAGTAATGGATATAGATCCAGATGTTAATCGAAGAATGCTTGCTTGATGAGGTCTAAAGAGTCGTTTTGCTTGTATTTGTAGAATTTATGCTAAGAAAAAAAACAAACTATTCAAACGACTCTTGGTAATTTTTTGATAAAAAATTGCAGAAACTAATTTATGTACAAGCATTTATTAAACATTTACTTTGCATTCATTTTTTATCTTTCCTAAAAGAGTACCATAAAAAACGAATTATTAATACAGTAATCGATCATGGACAAATTGCAATTTTTACCATTGATTATTATATTTGATTAATGCGATTTTGATATATGCAGTAACATCAAGGGATTAATTAATTGCGTTAATCAAGGGATACCTGTATGTACATATATATATATATACACACACATACATATATAATATGCATGCACAAAAAATGTATTTTTAACCTCAGCATTATCTTGAAAGAACTCAACATCTTTATTGTTAGCAATAATCTGATTTAGTTTTCCGAGTTGTATAATGCAGTATGTGTGTGTGTGTGTGTGTGTGATAAATATTATATATAGCAATTCTTGTCTCATTATGATTTTGTTATAAAGTGTTATTTCTGGAAGCATTTTGATATAGTGCAAGTATCTGTCTAAAATGCTTTATTTCCATATTCAAATTTCTGTAGTTGTTAGTAGCATTCATGTGGAAAAAAAAACACCCGCATGGAACCAAATTATATTACTGAAACTAAAAGCCAGTGTGATTGTTGCTAAGCTAGCATTATCTCACATGCAGTGTGGATGACACCCTTCAAGAACATGCCAAGTACACTGTAGGATGAAGCCCCCCCCCCTCCTATTCGAGGGTACAACAGTAAAGCCTGCTCACAGGCTCGCCACTGGATACTACATGGGACCAAACTAGATAGCAGTGAATCAGGTAGATTCGGAGATGACCAACTAGCAAATTCTGCTGCCAATTACTCTTGCCAGAACATGCCTGGAGGAAGTTCGAGTATAACGGTATGCAGGTGAGCTGTCAAGTTGCTGACAGCTCCCCTGTGGGCTGTATGCTTGCAAGTTTTTCACCTCCCATTGCATCTCCAATTTTCCTCCAACCCAATGATGACACATTAAAATCATAGGTAATATGACAGAGATGAATGTGAAAATTGAGGTTGATGAACAGATGGTGTTCAGAATATTGAAAAATATCAATGTGAATACATATAGCAGTGAGACCAGATGGTATGTCAGCTTGTGTATTACATGAATGTGCAAAAGATTTGGCATTTCCTCTGAAGAAGTTGTTCAATCTAAGTCTCAGCTCTGGCAAGGTTCCAAATTAATGGAAAGAGGGTGAGATAGTTCCATTACAGAAAGGTGGCTCCAAGAGAAGTAGTAAACTACGGAACAATTAATGTATCAGGGGTGGTTGTTAAAGTATTAAAAAAGTTGGTGAAAGATAAAATTAAACAGTGGGTCGATAGGGATACAATTCTCTGTAGTGGGCATCCTGGCTTTTTAAAGGGTAGGTGACAGTAGAATTGGATAAAAGGATGTGGCTACTCCATGATACTACTGGACTTTGCAAAGGCATTTGACAGAATATCACATGGATAACTATTGCAAAAATTGGAGCAAATGGACATGAAGCTAGTAACATGGATTGGGAATGGGGGATGACAGATAGACATCAGAGAGTGATATATGGTGGAGTGGAATCTAGGAGAATGAAGATGACTAGTATTGTACCTTAGGATTCTTTACTAGAGTCACTACTCTTTAATTTGTATATCAGTGATATAGGAAAGGATTTAAAGGGGGAAGGTGGATATTCAGTTTGCTGATGATGTAAATCTGCAGAGGACAATAGTTGATAAAGGTGATGTATATATCCTGCAGGATGATTTAGATAAATTGGCATTGTCGGAAAATGACAGTCATTTCTCGACTTACGTCAGGGTTCCATTCCATCCAGCAGGATGTAAGTCGATACATTAAATCAACAGAGTTACAGGGTTTAGGGCAGGAGTGTCAAACGCAATTGGACCACGGGCCATTTGCTATAAAACTGTATCTCAAGTGGGCCGCAAAAAATTTTTGACTAAACAAAAACCTGCACTAATTAGAATCGAAGGGAAGGGAAAAAATGAGTATAAATAAATTGGAAAATTAATAATAAAAATTTTATTTATTGTAAGTCATTACAAGACAAAATAATAATATAATGATTATGACGACTCAAAAAAAAAAATAATAATATAATGATTATGACAACTCAAAAAAAAAAATAATAATATAATGATTATGACAACTCAAAAAAAAAAAAAATAATAATATAAAGAATATTTTTATTATATTAATATTTACAATAGGTAGCATTTAATCCAAATTAAACCAAAATTAAATTTTATTTGAATAAATCAAACATTTATATATTTATACATTCTAAAAAAAAGTATAAACTCTCATCAATAACCATCGCAAAAATTTACAGAGCCTCCTGTTAGTTTGAAATTTTTTGTGTTTGTGTTGAAATAAAATACTGCTATATTTTTTTTTGGGGGGGGGGGAGAGTCTATATTTTGGGGAATTTTTTAAATGTTATTGAAAATATTTTGGAGAAAAATGATAATATTATTATTACATGACACCTCCAGAGAGTCCAAAGACTCATCGAGGGAGGACACCTACTCTACAATTCTCTGTCTCCACCAACTGCAGCTACCATCAGCATCATCTACACCAAAGCCATCTACCACCCACTGCCACCACTAGATTTTTACAGACAATCACAAACATCCATGCCCACAGTGGGATTCGCACCCCCAGCCTTTTGGCTGGAGAGCAGATACGCTAACCACTCGGCCAAGCAGGCCGGCTTTTTTTTTTTTTTTTTAATTACTTCCATCATAATCATATCACTGTGAGTTTAAATTCTTAAAAAAAATATCTGTTATAAAAAGTTAATCCAATAATAAGATTCTTTTGTACATTTGTATAAACGAAAACAAATTCATTATTACACCTGTTTTTTGTGAAATAACTATACAGCGGAAACATCAGTTCACAGAATAAATATGGGAAAACTTGGAGAGGGAAACCATTGCTTAAGGGAAGTTACTTTTGTAACAAATGATAAATACAACTGGTGTTTGTACTATTGAAATTGAAACATTCCATGCTTTCAGGCATGATCAGTGCATACGAATTTTTTTGGGGGGGAGAAGAAATAAACTTTTCACAAAATTAATCCAAAAAGTGCATCATCATGCAGTAAAGCAGTGGTGAACAAATAATTTCAAATATAATTGTTAAATATGTCTTATGTCTATCTACATTTAGAAAAAATATTGTTCATATTTACATTATCTGCAAGTATCCATTATTTAAATACTTTTACAAATTCCTTCTTATATTCACTCAAGGAAGGGAGACTAAATGTAGCTATCCAGCTTCACACTTTTTAATTACAAATGACAACTTCTCAAATAGAGCTAATATGTAAATATATAACAAAACAAAGGAATAGTTAAAAAATAAAAAAAAAAGAATAAAACACTATAGAAACATACACCTAAATGCGAGATGTATAAAATTCAGATCATTAATAGTGATTTTTTTAAGTGAATTCTTTACAGAATGAGAAATGCGAAAAATCTGAAAAATGCACTTAGAAAAATCTACAAAAAATTCAAAGAATAATGTATATGACCATACTATTAATTTTCCTTAGCACAAATGCTGTTCCTCTATAGAAAGAAAGTAGTCATACTAACATTAAAAAAAAAGAAAACTATGAATATCACAGCAAAATTGCACTTGACCAGCACCCAGGTTTACAGGCACTAGTCTTAAAATATAAATCTCATCCCAATTAATCAGAGATAAAGTTATTTCTGTTCATGATATATACAATAATGGAATATCAACATACACTTGAAAAGCTATATACATCACTAATATCTATGACACAAATGTAGAATTTCTGGTCATAAACTGTATTGTATTCAATATAAGTTACTGTGCTATCTACAAAAATGAGAAGTCAGGAAGAACAACAAAAAAAAAGGCCAGTTTATAGCTGCTGCTGCATATTTTGACCTCTGATAGTTTCATGCTTCTGATAGGAATAATAACTGAGTTCTTTTGGTTGTGCATTCCATGTGACCATTTACTGAATGTTTTTTTTTTTTTCATTTTTGCCTTGCCTGCAAGACACATTTGGAAGTTCTGATGCATTGTTACTTTCTGTACTTTCAGCATTTTCAACAATGTTTAAATTATTATGAACATATTTTAATGGTAGCTCAGAATGGAGGCCTACACTGCTAGCCCTAGCCAAATGATTTGAATTTTTTCCTGTTTTAAAAGGCCCATCAATAGCATAATGTAATTCAGGATGACCTGAAACACTACCCACCTCAATACTTGCTCTCCTTGAGCAAAGATCAATTCGTCCAGGTTGGTGGACATTTGGTGGTGTCTGTGCATGGTTTAATTTTGGGCTATGATTATGGTAATTAAAGTTGGACTGTGTTACATCCTGAATGAGGAACCTTTAAAAGGAAAACAATTCATTCAGGATTTAACAAGTCAGAAAAATCAGCTGAGAGAAAAAACTTGTACTCGAGCCGAAGTACTAACTGTAAATAGAAGTAGAATTACCTCCTTTTAGTAGAATTATAAGACCATGTAAAGAACTTTGTGTATAAATTAGTATTATATGAATGCATCATGTATACAATGAATGGGTAAATTAGATGTAAACAATAGTGCAAAGGTCACGGCAGGCTTGAGGCATTGGCAATCTCAGAAAGCGACGCACATTCGTTTCCCAGAAGGCGCCACTAGAGATCTCGAGATGTGCCAAAATTCCCACGGAGAAAGAAAGTAGCCGGCAGGAAAAAATCACAAAAAGTAAGAAGGCACTATCGCAGCTAGTAACAGGGTGCTAAAAAAAAAAGGGGGGGGGGGAGTGAAAGGAGAATAAAAAGGGTTTGTATCCTTTTCTCAAGGCCCTTTTTTCGCCTATCGGATGATGATTCGACTTCTCCCGTGGACTGGTAGATCCTGATGGTATTTCCTGGTGATAGTACGATATCGGACTGTGCTGTCTTCGCTCCTTCGCTGAAAGTTCCGACGGAATAATATCACAGATGTATATTAGAACCGGCAGTAGAAATGATGATGGTCCAAAACAGATCGAGAACAGACGAAGGAAAAAACCAGGTGCAGAGCATAGCTTAATCTGATGACCGTAATGACCCACCACGTGGACGCAGGCTAATGGAAGTATCGAGAGGTAATTCAAACAATGAAGGACAGTTCAGACGGACCTGGAGATCCTGCCCCAAGAAATGGTAAAGTACAGATTTTGTTGTATAATTACCCAGTCAGTAAAAGGGAAAGATCATTGTAGTGTAATAATCGAGTATGGACAGTATTTAAGAACTTTAAGTGATTATTTAGCAGTGGCTAATGTCCATAAGACAAATTGTCTGGAATGATTATAGATGATTGTGACTGGTTTAATGTGCAAGACTAACATAGTAGGTAGAATATTGATTAGAAGAGTATAATGTGTATATTATATGTGTGTTTAATCTCTAACTTAAAAGAAGGATTTATTGTTCATGCATTAGAGTATTAACATGCTAAATCAGTTTGATTTAGCATGTCATTGAACTAATTGAAAGTGAGATTGGTCTAAGTGTATATTGTCTTTAGATTCCAATAAATATGTTTTTCTCTTCTATACCTGAGTTTTGCTTGTGATATGAATCAAAACTACTACTCATTAATCTGAACCATAGCAGGGGGGGGGGATTGAAAGAAAGGTATAACATGTTGTTATAGCGGTTACGACGGCAAACTAGAATTTACTTAGCCACAGTAACGCATTTAGTTTATGAGTTTAAGCACTAAATTTATTCACCTATGTGCACCAAAAGTCTGGAAAAGTCTCCCTGAATAAGAGTTCCCTCTATTCTTAGATATTGGCTGGCACAGCTTTAAAAATTAAATTTGCCAATATCTGAAGAAGAGAGAAATTAGAGGATTCATTTCTTTTAGCAAGGAATAACCTTTAACAGTCAGGGTAAGCATGCAAGTAAAATTAGGGATCAGCTAGAGATATAGAATTTACTTTCCTTATAGAATGAACACTTAAGAAGTGATAAGTTATTAGAGTCAGGAAAATTTTGTATGTCTTGTAGTTATTGTAGAGAGGTAAATTCATAAAGGAAGTAAATTATCATAGGAGAAGTAGACATAACAATGGCACAGACGACAATGTTTAACAACTGTAAAGGAGGACTAGACATTAAATTAGAACTCGGAGAGCTCGTGTAGATATTGACGTATCTTGTTGTCCAGGGGATACAGACATGGCATTTGCACTGTTTATTTTTTCCCAGCCATTCCTAAATGGATCATCTACAGTAAGATCTAAGCGTTGTTGCCATTCCATTCTGGTTGCTTGATAGGCTGAAAGGTACACATTGCGATGGACTTTCATGTAATTAGTATCAGTTACGACAACAACATTATAGTCTGTGATAAAAGTATGTTTCACAATAGGTGCATCAGGGCTGAGAGCAATACTAAGAGATGAGCCATGTGGTATTGACTGGAAAGAGGACTCTCCTGTATGTGAAACTATGGATCCTGCTGGTAAACCAAAATATGCTAAGGGGGCCAGCTTCAAAGACTAGATTTTCTTTTCCCACAGTAACTTTAACAGTGCCTTCCAATATTAGAACAAAGTAGTCAGCTGGCTTTCCAGCATGGTAAATTGATATATCTGGCGAAGTAAAGTCATCTTTTGATCGACATTTCACGGAGAAAAAAATGTTCTATGCCATAAGTTTCCTCAGTACTATTTCTGAGATATATATTTTTTTAAATGGTTCAACACTAGTAGAAAGGTATTGGAATGTTGCTAAAGCCAGCTTAGGAGAAATAAAATTCTTTCCCTGATGGCCACCACCTACTTTAGCAAAATCAGAAAAATCTTGCTTTACTTGAGCCTCTTTTCTTCTTTGTTTGCGGTGATTATCAGTCTCATCAATAATTTCTGACTGAAGAATTTCTTCGAGGACATCTTCCAACGTAAGAACACCAATTATTTCATAAAAGGGGTCACCATCACCTTCATTGTTTATATGCCGGACAAAGGCCATATGAGAATGACCTTTCTTAAATTCATTCAGCATTACATTGAGAGTTTCATCTTCAAACACATAGGTGGTAGGATGATTATAGAACTCACATAACGTCCATAATGGAGAATTGTCATCTGAATCTACAAATGCCAAATCCTTAGTGTGTAATAGAACAACTATGTTGTTGCGATCACCATCATGAACAGGAATTCTAGTATAGCCTTGTTTCATTATTTCTGACATTGTTTCAAAATTCAGTACAGCATCAAAAGGAACCATAAATACATCATCTATTTTTGTCATAACATCAGTAACAGTTTTCTTTAATTCAAGGGCACCTGAAATAATGTTAACCTCTTCATTTTCTAACTTGTTGTAATCTTTGGTAAGGTGAATAAATTCCATCAACCTATCTCTTCACCTAATAGAAAATCCAAAATCTTACTGATTGGATAAGAGAGGGGAAATGTAAGCAGCATAAAAAATTTTGTGATCCAAACAATCCTTGCACCTATAGCCAGACCATGACAAGAGCATATAGCCTGTGGTATTATTTCTCCAAAGAAAACAATACTCATTGTAGACACAACTATAGCTATTACTCTTGATGTCAAATCATCCATCAGGATTGTTAATGTACTGTTTACTGACACATTACCAAGTAAAAGAACAAAGTAAATAATTTCCTCTTTTGCATAAAGGATATTATTCAAGCATATTTTTTTTCATTTTCATGTTTCATTACCACAATATTCAATAACTCTTAATTCTGTTTTGTCTAGTGCCATAAGACCTAGGGTCTTGATGGCACTAGTTAAGTCCACTGAAAAGTCCTGATAAAAGAAGCAACACAAGAATTATACAAATTTGTAACCAAAGAGGTAACAAAGCCCCTTCAGCAAGAATGCAATTCCAAGGCTCATCCCCCTGGTGCACCCACTGAGTAAATTTTCCATTCTGCGATGTCTGTCTCACACATATATAATATTCACCATTTGGGGTTTTAGGAAAAGTCAAAGAAATTTTCACAGTATTAGGTGAAAGGAATTCAAAAGACTGTAAATGATGTATAATTCTTGTTGGCAAGTCATCACAAACTACTTCCCTTTTTTGTGCTATAGTTGTAAACACAAGTGTGGTAAGAGAAGAAAAGTTTTCACCAAAGAGCTGCAAGGTTATCTTCACACCAGCTCGAATTTCAGTTATCCCATTTGCAGATGTATATACTCTGTATTATCCTTCACCATGAATTCCAAAAACATTAGCTCCTATAATGTCTTCCAGTCTCCCATCTACGACTTTGGAAGATAAACTCAGCAGAACATTTTTAAAGTATGTGGATCCTATCTGACAATTTCATCAGAACCAATATAACCAGTTTGATTTTCTCTGTAAAAACATACAAACAAGGCGTTGGATGACTTCAGGTTAAAAAAAAAATATATATATATATATATATACATACTTGCATAATATAATTATAGTAATTTGATTTCAGTATTTTTTTTTCCGACACTTGACAACGTTTATTATTAACCAGCCTGTCAAAATTTGGACTCAAAGATTGTGAGCATACGACCTTCATTATGGCAGAGAGGCTGACGTCGGTTAATCTTGATCTGTGGGCTGTTTTTGTTACCTTTCATACATGAGAATAATTCTTCACATAAATAGGTGCTTCCAAAATAACAGAATATTTGCTGCAAACCTTTTTTATTTCCGGATATTTTTGACCTAAATAACTATTTTTGGTACACCAACTTCTTGGTATTTCGCTTTTAGAATTGAATCATTTTGGAAATCAATAAGTTCAATTTGAATACAAATAGTAGCTTTTTTTTTTAAATTAAAGGAAAAAGGATCTGTAAAAAGCAAAAAAACTTGCTTCTTTAAATCGCCTATCAAATTCTTTTATCTTTTCTAGTTTGGGACAGTATTGAGAAAAGGTAAAACTTTGATTCTTATTGTTCAACACATAGGAAAGTAATTTAGAATATTCTCTTTTAAATGATTTTGAAACAAAACTAACTTGCATCTAAAAACTTGTCAGTGCATCATACATGTGTTATTAACTGATCTTTCCCCTGAAGTTTGACATTTAAATCATTCAAATGTCCTGTAATATCAACTAAGAATGCTTAGATCTTGTACCCATGCCTGATCATTAAGAAATGCAACATCGTGATTTTTCATTTCTAGGAACAATTTGATCTCCTCTAAAAGTGAAAAAAAAAAAAAAAAAAGCTTTTTAGAACCTTATGACAAGATAACCAACGAATCTCTGTGTAATAATGTAGCCCTTCAAATTCACTCTCCAAGTCTTTTAGAAATTGTGCAAACTGGTGGTGATTGAGGCCTCTGGATCGGATGAAGTTCACAACTTTGCAAGTCTTGATACAAAACTTTATTTTTGTCTGTCATTGCTGGAGCACCATCAATTGTCCCTGCTACGAGCCTGTTCAGAGGAAGTTGGTATTTTTCCAAAATGCCCACACGCCGTCAAAAATATCTTCCCCTGTAGTGGTTCCATGAATGGGAATCATTTCCAAGAACTCTTCAGTAATATTCATATTGTCGCAGGCCCATAGAAACAAAGCAACTTGAGCCATGTCATGAATGGATAGATGGATGATGATGATGGATAAAAAATATCAGCTAACGCCTTTTTATTCCCGTATACGAGAGTAGGCGAGGCCATTTAGCCCTATCTAACTTTTGGAGACTGAGTGGGCAGTTCAATCTCTACTGGTACCCAATCAGAGAGATGGCCCAAGGCTATCACTAATTAAGCGGTACGCAGTGAAGAGAGACGGCTCAAATGTGCCGCCATCTCGTGGTCCCTAACCCTAGCACAATATATTTAATGTCTGAAATAATGTGGGTTCTGCGGTCGATTTTCTTGAGTTTACAGGACGAAAAACCCGAGTTTCTGTGAGGAAAAACCTGCTTGCCCGTGCCAGAGATCGACTAACTCGGGAACCGGTCGAAAAAAGGCTTAGAAAAATTTCCTCTAGTCGCCGACAAGACTCGAAACCAAGTCTTCCTTCGTGCGGCCAAGCGCGGTGGTGTACAAACGCCACATCCACTGAGATGATGGTTAAAGATTTGAAATTCTCTATTTTTCATATTCGGAGGACATGTTGCAAGAGTTGACAAAATAGGTCTGAGGAATACTTGGATGCTGGAGAACACACTGACAACTGAAGATAGGGAGGTTATTATCACTCTTTATAAGACTATAATTCCGCAATATGTTGACTACTGTGCATAGATTTGGTCACCTGCATTTCTTGGGGATCGGAAGGTGGTGGTGAGGATTCAGAGACGAGTATCCAAGCTGGTGACAGGTCTGTGGAATGTTCCCTATGAGAATAGATTGAGGGTGTGTGTGGGCTGCAGAGTTTACCTAACAGGCAGAGAGTATATATAATAGAAGTTATAAAGTTACTAAATGGATAAGATGGACACAAACGAAATTTTTCAATACATGGGGGGGGAATAGACAGAAAATAAGGGGTAATACTTGGAAGTTGTATGAGTGTGGTTAATAAGGGAGGGGGTGCAGACTAGGTTCTTTACTTGGAGATTGGCAAATGAGTGGAATGGATTACAACACGTCGTTGTGAGCATCAACTGTGAATAGATTTAAGATGTATGATAGGTATTGCATTAATGGGTAGGTTAGGTATCGCGATGAATCTTTTGACCCCATGGAGTACTGAATAATAATGTGGATTTAATCCGGTAATTCAAGAAAATCGTCCAAAAAATTCAGAGTATATCATTCAATAATATATAGCAGGGGTTGCCAACTACGCGCCCTTTTGGAGCCAAAATAATTCCGTTAAGACTAAAGAGCCGCAACCTTTGATCGATGCGATGGTACGGGAGTAAGTGAGTGTGTGTGTGTGTGTGTGTGTGTGTGTGTGTGTGTGTGTGTGTGCATGGCGAGGTTGTAACGGGCTTGTAAGAACTACTTTGACTAATTACACATCTAAATTTAAGGAGCTTACTAAGAAAATGGATACAAGGAAGTCCTATACTAGTAAATAAGTAACTAAAATTATTCTGAGTGTTCAAAATAAACTTCATATAATGTGTTTCGAATTAAACTTTTTTTTATTGCAGTAATTTTTATTAACCCTGTTTTTCTATCTCCTCTGGTTTTTTTTTTTTTTTTTTTTTTTTTTTTTTTTTTTTTTTTGTTCCTCTTTTTTTGCTATCTCGTCTCCTCTTTTTGTTTATTTTTCCCTATTAGATCGTGAAGAGCCGCATGCGGCTCGCGAGCCACGTTGTGGCCATCCCCTGATTTATAATGTTAGAAATCATGATAGGTAGTAATTGTCCACTGTACTCTCCTTCCTAGGTGACTATTAAAATCGGTGATAATCATGCACCAGCTATTTCTAAAATAAATTTAAGGAGCTTACTAAGATTGTAGACTAAGGTTGGAGCTTGGCTTCACCACTAGTCCAAGAAAATTAGGATTAAATGTCCCTAATTTCTTCCCAACAGTTAACGAAAAAGTTTGGACGCAATGACCTCGATTCCTCCCTTGGAGGAATAAAATGAGTTACCGGATTTATTTCTTTAGGAGGCCATGGTAAGTACTTCACTAAAGTTAATAAGCTAGAGAGTTTATGCATCAAGCCAGACTTACTTTTCTCATCAGATGCAAGTACAATGAATTTATGAGTATAAATTAAAGATGTCAAGAAATTATATTCTTGGTTTAATCCTTTACCTATATTAAGAATTTATGACTAAATTTTAAAGCAAATTCGCAATTTTCATTCTTAATATATATATATATATATAATAACTTATTTTAAATGAATCATATCCTATCCTAATTTATGCATAAACTACCTTATTTATGCATAAACTACCTTATTTATGTTAAGGGATATTACATCCCATATTGTTTCATGCCGAATATAGAAACTATATAAAGTTCGCGAGTCCAAGCTTAAGCAAATACCTGGATAGTGCAACAACTGACCCATATGGTAGTGCAACACTGAGGCAACTCATAGTAAGGGTGGAGCAAGTTCCGATCACTATTCTTGGTATTTACTCATAATGTAAAACCCGGCTTCTAGGAGCTATATTACTGTTCTACATTATGAAAGAAGGTCACTACCCAGACCGGTTTCAACCTTATGGAATAAGTAAAGCCATCTCTAAAAATTCGGACGATCCCTAGGCCACTCAAAAGTGGGCGAATGACTGTCCATCTCAGCGTTGGCTCCAATCAGTGATGGCCTTCCACCTACCACCACCACCTACCGAGCAGAACCGCTCATATTACAGAGAAAAGCATTCACCAACAAAGTCCCTCACTGGGTCATACCGGAACACACTTTCTCCGGAGACTCAAATTGCTCCCTTAAGGCAAAAACATTAAGAGAGCGTACTCATATTAGCAATAGCCGAGCCTCAGTTACTTCACTGGTTGCAGCATTGTCAGACCAGTTTCAACCTTTATTGAGATCTCATCAGTGAGTAGGCAGACCTAGTAATACCAAGTTTGTAGCGAACAGAACTTACATACCCTACTATGAGAATTGCCAAGAAGGTGTCCTAATAAATTATTAATTATATGAAGAGCCAAAGGCTTCAATTCGGTGACATGAACTTATTTAAGTTCATCTTGTTTCATAGCCGAATAAGATGGGATGTAATATCCCTTAACTTAAGTTCATGTTGTTTCATAGCCAAATAAGATGGGATGTAATATCCCTTAACTTAAATAAGTTCATGTCGCCGATTTGAAGCCTTTGGCTCTTCATATAATTAATAATTTATTAGGACACCTTCTTGGCAATTCTCAAAGTAGGGTATATAAGTTCTGTTCGCTACAAGCTTGGTATTACTAGGTCTACCTACTCACTGATGAGACTTCAATAAAGGTCGAAACCGGTCTGGGTAGTGACCTCTCATAATGTAGAACAGCATACAGCTCCTAGGAGCTGGGTTTCACATTATGAGTAAATACCAAGAATAGTGATCGGAGCTCGCTCCACTCTTACTATGAGTTGTCTCAGTGTTGCACTATCCAGGTATTTGTTTACGCTTGGGCTTGCCGAACTTTATATAATTTCTTATTCGGCTATGAAACAATATGAGATGTAATATCCCTTAACTTAAATAAGTTCATGTCGCCGAATTGAAGCATAAACTACCTTTTACGTGTAGGCATTCGGAACCGAAATCCTATGGAATAGGTTGGTTACTCCTTATTCCTGGAGGTGTCCTATGCTGTTGGAGCGTTATGTTCTTAAGGCCGGTTTGTCCTGCTTGCGGCAAGAAAAACTCCTGCAGTCCATGCCTAAGACCAACTAACTTGGCTCTGTCTAAAAAAGTTCCTAAGCTCCTCACGTCAGCGACGGAAATCGAACCCAGGCATATGGTTGCCAAGCGTATAGCCAGTCGACTAACCGCGCCGACAAATGAATCATAACAATGATTAAATGAACCCACTTCCCAACAGTCATATTTAATCGACTTCCAGAGATCTTGAAATATGCAGGAAAAAATATGTTATTGAAAAGCTTTCATTTTTCGTTAATCCTTTCAACATCCACAAAGCCAGAAGGTATTCTACCAAACGTAGAAAAACAACTAGAAAGACTGTAAGACCGGCAGGTCTAATCACCAGACAGCTGCCATATTACTAAGAACAACATTGCTGGAAATATTTTTGAAACGGAATTTACGTTACCCCACAAATTACGTTACAACGGTACCATCATAGTAATAAAGGCAGGACAAAGGTAACAGCAGTAATTTTGGATGCTGAAGAACACAAAAATAAATCAAATAACATATCATCTAATAATATTTATTGCATGATGCAAGCAAGATTTTATTGAAGAGCATGCTAAATAGGATTGAGGCCAATGCTGAGTCAGAGATGCCCGAGGAAGTAGGTTTTAGGAAAAGTAAGGGTACCAGAGATAAGATCCTTTATCTTATACAGATCATAGAAAAAATACAAAGAATTTAGACTCCCTTTGGTAATGTGTTTCTTAGAGTACTCTAAAGCTTTTCACTGTGTTCAGTACGTGAAAGGTGTGGTAAGTAATAATGAAAAGAATGGGTTTTTCTTCAACACAGGTTGACAGCTAACTTGTAACGGAGCAAGGAGTCAGAGTAAGAACAGGTGTGGGTAAATAAATTATCAAAATAAAATTTTCCAACCTGATTGGCTTCAGGTTGGAAAGGGATTTAGGCAAGGATGTTTACTTTTTTCTTCTTACTTGTTTAGTAGACAGAAAGTTAAAATACTTTGGCACATTGAAGAGATGGAAGGTGGACTTCTCAGAACAGTAATAGAGTAAAGTTCCTGGAAAGAGTAAGGAGTAGACCATCAGTGAGATGGATTGATGGTGTGTGTAACCTGACTGATTTTCAGAGTTGAAACCTTCAGAAAACCACACAAAAGGACTTCATGGTGTGGCACATCACCCAGCATCAGTGCCCAAAGGAAAACACACACACACACACACACACACACACACACACACACTGTGCCCAGTGATGTAATCAAAACCTCCACCAGCTGGCTTGAAATTGAAAAAAAAAAAAAAAAAAAAAAAAACGTCTCACTTTATCCATTAATTGGGGTAAATGAGGCATCTTCAGACCTCAAAAAGATAAAAAAAAAATATATAATAAAATAGGGATGTCTATAAAACCTATTCTAGTAGCTAGAGATTCGCCCTACAATCTCTAAATATTTCATTGCTAGTTTCAGCACGTAGGAAAAATAAATAACAATTGACATTTCATTGCAAAAATAATAAGGAACTAGTGAGAGAAGCACTGGTTCCTTATTATTTTTGAAGCTTAGTTGTTAGTATCTGTCTGCCAATGTACCTAAAGCATTTTTACACCTGCCGTAAAATATTTTACCACGAGTACGATACCACTTTTTTTTTCAAACATTCCGTTAAAACTTTCAGTTTCAAGAAAATTGCTATGAATAAAACTGTCTTGCAATCAGGGCCTCCCTATTCATTGGGCTATAGCCCAGGGGCGCCATTGATCCAAGAGCACTTAAGAATATTGTTGAGAATCTTAAGAATTATAATATTGTTGAATTCAATAAAAATGTGCACTGTCGATATATTTTAAAGTATTTTTTTTTTTGCAATGAAAGTTATTTAATTATTGCTCAATCCAATGTGATCAAGACGCCAAATTGTTTTAGCCCAGGATGCTCAAACTTGTTAAGATGGCCCTACTTGCAATGCTTCATTATTTCTAGCCAATTATCTTATGGAGTCAGAGAAAAGTTAGTCAATCTTGATAACTGCATCAGTAATGTAGTTATGGCAAACTATGTGAATGTCATATTCATCAGTGTTAAAATTCAAAGTAACTAGAATTCACAACCTTCATCCTTGCATACATACATCTCATCTTTGAAGTTGAAACCAATAGTAATCTTCCATTTCCTGGTATATTCCTAGAAATTGCCTTAGATTTCTTGCAACAACCTTGCTGCAAGCAAAACTTCACTCATTCATGGTTTGAATTGTGGTAAAAGGTGTCTACAAAGGAAAATACACACATCACCGTTTCAGCAATAAAGAGAACTTCAATATAATGTACAAATAAAAGTCTTTTGGCTCTTTATCTCAGTAAGTACAAATCAAATTTAAACTGTGCAATCATTTGTAAGATCTGGCATATTTCCCTTTAATTTTACCATTAGTTTCTTCTTTTCTTCCAGCGCACTACTTCTGTTCCCATGCCTGAGAATCAATCACCAATCTTGTTGCAAGAAAAGCTTATTCATTTGTAATATATGTATACTTTTTCACATTGCAATGTAATATAATATTCTCTCTCTCTCCCTTAATGAGACTTTAACTCCAGGAAAAAACAAAATCAGTTAACGCCTTTTTATTCCCGTATAAAGGAGTAAGCGAGGGCGTTTTAACCCTATCTAACTTTTGGAAACTAAGTGGGCAGTTGAATCTCCACTGCTAACCAATAAGAGATAGCTGGTTCAAAGCTATCACTAATGAAGCAGCTCACATTGAAGATACGGCTCAACAAGTGCCGCCATCTCGTGGTCCTTAACAATATTTTTGATGTCTGAAATGAAGTGTGGTTTACTTAACGAAAAACCCGCTCAGCTGTGCCAGAGATCGACTAACTCGGGAACCAGTAGAAAAAAAAGGCTTAATAAAAGTTCCTCTACTCGGCTACCAGACTCGAACTCAAAGTCTATGAAATCAAATTTAAACTATGGCGGTTTAGTACTGAGAAGAGCAAACACTACTTCCACTGAGCTATATATCGCATTATCAAAGTATAATGCAACTGAGTTTTGGAGTAGAATTATGTAAACAAATGCGTCTTCAGATCTTTATCTGTGAATCAAAAACAAAAATCAGCAAACACCTTTTATTCCCTTATAGATAATGGTCAAGGCTGGTTTAGCCCTATCTAACTTTTTTTTGGAGACAGTGAGAAGTTTAATTCTCACTGATAGCCAATCAGAGATAGCTGATCCAGATTATCACTAATTTAAGCACACGCAGTGAAGAGGCGGCCAACAAGTGCTGCCATCTTGTGCACCCTAACGTCGATAATGTGTTTTAATGTCTGAAATAGTCTGTGTTCTACGCTGAATTTTATTGAGTTTACGGGGTCAGAAAACTCGAGTTTCCTTGAGAAAAAACTTGCTTGCCCATGCCAGAGACAAACTCCAGAATTGGTTGAAAAAAAGGTATAACAAAAGTTCATCTAGTTAGCGACTAGAATCGAATTCACAACGCTCTTTCTTCGGGTGGTCTAGCGTTGAGGAGTGCAAATACACCACTTCAGCTAAGCAAAAAATACGATATGTTATATTCAGACAGTAACGATTAGGGAAAGGAGTAGCTATAGTCTTTCATATTAAATATTAGGATAATCTTGTTGAATGGCAGGTAATATCAAGTACAGCTATGTGAGCAAATATCAGAATGAGTAATTGAAAATGTGAATTATTTGTACCTATGGTCCCCGGAAGTTTCTACCAAAGAAAAAGTGGAGGAATTTTTTGAGGCAGTAGAGAAATCAGCTGATGTAATGAAACAGGGGAAAGTTGGTCCTAGCTGGAGAACTAAACAGCATAGTAGGAAATGATTACCAGATACAGAAACGTCTTGGGAAATTTTGGAGAAAAGAGCAAAGCTAATAAATATCTACTGAATTTCTGCTGATAACACCATATTCCAATATAAAAATGTGCAACAAATTCACATGGAGAAAAGAAAAGTCTAGGACTTTGTGATTGTTTATAGCAACTTTTTTTTTTTTTTGCCACTGGTTCAGATATAAGAGTATACAGAGGATTTGAAACTGAAAGTGGTCATTTAGTTTGGAGAAAAAAGAGAATTGAATTTCTTATCAAAAGAAGTGTTTAAGAAGTTTTAAGATGAATCAAAGTTGATCAGAGGTGAGCTACAGACCCAAATTCACAAATATTATTCAAGAAAAAGTGAAATAGTTTGTAAACAAGAACCAAAACTTGGAGATGAGATTCATTGGCAAACCCTGAAGAAAGCATTAATTAATTCAGGCAGAAATCTTGCGAGATTGTCTGCTATGATAAAAAAAAAATCACAATTCGCTAGTGGAATCAGGAAGTTAAAGAATCATTAAAGAAAGTGAGTCAGTTTGTGCAATGCAGAGGAAAATGTAGAAAAGTGAAGCACTGTGTAAAATAAAAGTCATGGGAAGGCTTGGGTAAGAACATTAAAAATAATAATATCAGGAAGGTGATAAAATATTCTCGACACTATTGAAAAAAAAAAAAAACTTAGAGATGGAGGAACTACTGTGAAAGGAATTAGAGATAATGAAGGTGACAAGAAACTGAAGATATATTCTAAATGTTTGCAGTAATTACTTTGAAAGACTGCTAATTAAACAAGCAATGACAGCATGGTGATAGAAAACACTCAACAGGAATGCCATCTGCAATATATATCTGTACTTGAAGTAGAAAATTTCATCAAAAACCTGAAATGTGGAAAGCAAAGTGGAGTAGATGGAATTCGACTAGAAATGCTGAAAAATGATTGTAAAAGTTTTACAACTCCAACTGCTGTCCAAAAGCGGCTCCATAGCATAATTCAGAAAGTCTGGGCAGAGGTTCGAATTCCGGATGAGTGGAGTAGAGCTCTCATAGCACCCATCTATTAAAAAGGGAAATAAAACCAAATGTGAGAATTACTCAGTGTTCCTAGTAAGATTTATGTAAGTACACTTTGCCAAGAACAATTGTTGAAGGAAAGACTAGAAAAGAACAAACTTGATTCAGGACAGATAGAGATTGTGGCAAGTAGATTTTCACTTTCTCAGACAAATAGTTGAGAAATCACATCTTTATTTAAATTTTGTATATTTGGAAATGCCATATGACAAGGTGCCAAGAAAAAAGTTGTTTAAAATGCTGCGGTTATATTATGTAAATAGAACATTATATTGATCAATACATAGTCTATATCTAAGCATTTTATAATGGAAAATTATCCTCCTTACTTGAAATACACTGGTATCCAAAAGCTAAGGACGAACTACATTTTTACGTGTATATGAAAAGATTTTCATTACTATGGCAAAATGTAGACATAAATATATTACCGGTATACTAATAAATTATATTATACAAAAAATGTGTTATAAATTTCGTACAAATTAAATGACATTACATTATTGGTAAAAGTTATAAAATAAATTTCTATTAAGTATGTAGTGAAGGAATTATTGCACAGTGCTTACAGAAAACTGGTGACATTTCAGTATGAAATATGTTAACGCGAACTGCGATGTAGCTCTTACAACATCGTTTCATGCATAGCACCAAGCGATTGAGGCATTCTTGAGGTTGAAGCAAACTGGCCTACTCGTCCTTTGCAGCAAGGATATGGCCTTGTTTGCTGGAGGAGAATTTCCAGTAGCATTACGTCCCAAACATTTTCTATGGGATTGAGATCTGGGGAGTGTGTGCTGGCCACTCGAATCGATTAATATCCTCTGTCTCCAGAAGTACCATTATCTATTTAACCGGTCTGGTTGGCTTAGTGGTTAGCATATCCACTCTCCAGCCAAAATTGACCATATTGAATTAAGAATATGGAACCATTTAAAAAACCTCTCATAGAATAAATAGACAGAATTGTATCTCCTGGTGAATATCGCATAATGTGGGTTATCTGCACAGCGCTTCCAAAACTGTGGGCTGCGGCCCTCTTGGGAGGACAATAGGTTTTGTTGAGGGGGGCGTGAAATAATGAAAACAAATTTAAAATCTTTTAAGAATAAGTAGATTCTTTTTTATCCTAAAAGAAACTTATTTAATTTTTATTATTTAGTATTTCTCTTTTGTTATTTTTTATATTTTAATGGAAAAAATCACACATTGGTGCGGGTTCACAAATTTTGCTTCCTGCGTATTTCTGCGCTTAAAGACTATTAGAAATATATGCTAATTCATATAAGTTTCATTTCAAAGCAGAATAAGAATTGCAGTTTCAAATATTGCATTTGGTTTTTGCAATATTCGCTGTGTATGTTTTGTATATTGAATATAAATATAATAATATGTCTGTAAATACGATTTATTTTTTCGAGGGGAGCCATGATATATTTTAGTTCTGGTCTACACCATCTAGTGAAAATTTTGACATATCCTAAAATGCTTCCTTCTAAATACAAAAATAATTCTGACTGAACAATAAAATTTCCACAATACAATATCAAAGCATTTGGATCTCATATTGCTGGTTTTCAAATCCATGTTTCTTTCTAACGTTCCATAAACGGTATTTTAATTCATTAATTATAAAATCAAATTTCTGTTCATATTGCTGACGGGGGGGGCACTGAAAAAAAAAACCTGTTCTGTTAAATTAAGGAGATAAAAATCCCTTATTATTTTACAGCCAGTATGCGAAACTCTGAGATCGAAAACTACGATCTAAGAGTTTCATGCGGAATAACTATCGGCAAATCCAATCGTAAGTGAACACCTGGTAGTACAACACCAAGGCAACTCGAAGCAAAGGTGGAGCAAGCTCCCTCACTATCCTTGATATTTTCTCCTAATGTAAAACACAGCTCCTAGGAGATGTAATACTGCCTTACATTATGAGGAGAGGTCACTACCAAGACCGGTTTCAACCTTTTTTGAGGTCTCATCAGTGAGTAGGTAGACCTGGATAATGAATGATATCAAAGTTTAAGTGAATAGAACTTACAAACCTTCACTATACGAATGCCAGAAAGGTGTGCCTATATATTATAACTAAGATAAAAAGCCAAACGGTTATTTTTTCTGGCGAAGTTAATTAAATTAAGGGGATAATAATCCCTTATTATTTTAGTCAGTATTCGAAACTCTGAGATCGAAAACTACGATATAAGAGTTTCATGCCGAAGAACTATCGTCGAATCCAAGCGTAAGTGAACACCTAGGTACAACACCAAGGCAATTCGAAGCAAAGGTGGAGCAAGCTCCCGCACTACCCTTGATATTTTCTCATAATGTAAAACACAGTTCCTAGGAGATGTAATACTGCCTTACATTATGAGGAGAGGGTCTACCCACACCGGTTTCAACCTTTTTTGAGGTCTGGGTAGTGATATGTAATAATTAAGCATTACATTACATTAGCGCCTCTGTAGCGCAATTGGAAGAACGACGGTACATTTTGCGCCCTTCGATTGGAATAGGCCTAAGTTCGATTCTCGTCGCGCGACGGCAGGAATTTTTATCTGGTCGATTTCAATCGATAGTGAGTTAGCCGATCTCATATGGAGGTAGCAGGGTTTTTTCTCCCGGAAACTCGGGTTTTTCATCCCGCATACATACAAATCGGCCCTTCAGAACACACGCAATTTACAGACAAAAATTACTAGTTGTGGTGGTGTTGGAGGTGGGCGGTAGATGGCGTTGATTCGTAGTAGAGGTAAGGTGTAGAGACAGTTGAAGATGAGTCTTCGGACTCCTTGGAGGTATCAGGAATAATAATAATAATAATAATAATAATAATTACAATTACATTAATCCTTACATTATGTAATATTGCCTTACATAATGTAAGGCAGTATTACATCTTAGTTGGTGGCGAGGCTAGCTGGTGAAGAGACGTACTGTCGGAGAGCTCCTGAAAGATTTGTGATTTTTGTTGATTTATTAAATATTTTGTTAGATTTAATCGTGTAATTTTAGTATATTATATTTAGTATAGCATATCGTAGTTTTATTAGTGTAGTTAGTGTGCTAAAGTGTTTAATAACATAATCTATGTCGGGAAGTCGCCGATAGAGGGATTCGTAGTGTGTAGTGTTCGTGAAAGCTTTTGATAAGGTAAGCGTTATTTTCAGTTATCGTTGATAAATTTACTTTAATATTGTGTAGTTTTGTTTGCCTTGCGTATCTTAGTGCGTCTATTTGTGTGTTTTTGGTGTTTATAATTTATAATTTGATGAAATACGTTACTAGTAAGTATGGCACCAGTACGAAGGAAAATGGCGGCTAGTAATGATGGTTCGCCATCTTCTTAATCGTACCAACATGAACGGTAATGTAAAGGAGATGATTCAGTGTACTATCTGCGAAATGTACGCTTTGCAGAGTGCGGTCAGAGTGTGGTTAGATGATAATAAAGGAGTGAAAGTGTGTAGAAAATGTAGGGAGAATGAGGAATTGAAGTGTATTTCGGATCGTGAGTGTGATAATTGTGTCAAACTTCAGAATGAAGAAAATAGGGATATGACAAGAAACGGCGAGGTTGTACCAGAGAATTGTGAGAGTGTGAATGTAGAAAGTGTGAATGATAGTATTAATGGTTTTACAGAGAATAAAAAAGATGAGATAGATGCAATGAGTGAGATCGCGTTGTTGAATGGTGCGATGCAAAGGGCAAAACAGCAACTAGAGCCTATGAGCAAAAGTCGACTGATTGAACCAGCCAATAATAAAAAGCATGACAGGAAAAATAGGCGTATGAGTGTGAATTCATATGAACAAAATGAAGGATAGTGCTGTATGGAGACTCGTTAGTACGAGGTGTGTTGTACGATTTGACAAAATCGTACCAACCTGGTGCGACCATAAAGGATGTAACTGAGTCTATTAGAGAGCAAAAGGAAAGGATGAAAGAAATTATTGTTGTGGCAGGTACGAATGATTTGAAAGGAGATAAAATGGAAATGATAGAAGACCTGAATGAATTGTTTGAGGTAGCAAAAGAAAAGAGTGAGAGAGTTAGAATGATTAGTCTTTTGCCACGATATGACAGTGAAGTGTTTAAAAGGAGGGCCATAATTGCGAATGACTATGCATGGGTTATGTATGACGAGTGGTGTGGAATTTGTGGATGTGTGGAGTGAGTTTGATGGGCGAAAAGATCTATATAAGATGGATGGCTTGCATTTGAATGATTATGGTGTAAAGAGACTTGAGAAAGTGTTGCTGAATGCAGTGGATATGCAAATTCAGAGAAACTAGATTTATTAAGGGGGGTGGTTAGATATACAGTCCTTATGGAGGCAGTTGAATGTATGAATGAATATAATATGCCCGAGCGAATAAGGACAACAAATCAGAGTGGGATAGTTAATATAAGGCATCAAGGTAGGGTTGGGGGCTAATGGGGGTCTCAAATTCATGTACACTAATGCTAGGAGTATTAGGAACAAGAAGGAAGAGTTTTTGGCCATGGTTGGCATTTCCAGACCACAGGTTATTGGTATTAGTGAAACATGGCTGACTGTAGATGATATAGCTAGTGGGATTGAATACGATGGGTATAGTGTGTTCAGGAATGACAGGGAGAATAAAATGGGGGAGGAGTATTGTTCATGATAGCTGATGAGCTGCAGCCAAGGAGAATAGAAGTTGAATTGCAGGATAGAGAAAAAAGAGCACATTTGAGATTGTGGCTAGCAGAACTAAATATACAATTGGGTGCTGCTATAGACCAGGTGATGGAAAAGATGGTGGTGACAGTATGCACAAGCAAATAGAAGAAATGAGTGGAAGGAGGGTGATTATTATGGGAGATTTCAACTATGGTCGCATTGATTGGAGTAAGGAGAGGACACACGGGAGGAAGGAATTGGATTTTATGCGATTATTAAGGGATAACTATCTGCGACAGCATGTAATGGAAAATACTAGGTGTCAGAGAGTGCTTGACCTAATAATTACATCTGAGGATTTGGCTGTAACAAATATGACCACATTGCCACCAATCGGTGAGAGTAATCATAGGGTCTTAACTTGGGAGGTGGCTAAAAATGTAGAATTTTCAATTAAGACAGGGTACATGTGGAATTATCGGGCTGGAAAGTATGACAAGCTTAGGAGTTTGATTGGTTCAGTGCCATGGCATGTAAAACTGCACGGGCTAGATGTTGATAGTGCATCGGACGCGGTTAGGAAGTGTTTGCATGAGGCAGTGGCTGACTGTATACCTAGAGTCTGAATAATAAATCAAATAGGGATTACATGGATGAATAACACCATTAAGCTTGAGCTGCAAAAAAAGAAACAACTATGGAGGGAATTTAAGGAGAAAGGTGACCGGCAGGCACATGAACGGTATAAAGCGCAGGCCAGAAAGGTAACGAGTGTGGTAAGAAAAGCAAAAAAGGATTACGAAAGAACATTGGCCTTGCAAACTAAAGAGAATCCTAAACAGTTTTTTAGACATGTAGCAAGTAAAAGGAAAAATGTACATGGCAGAATGATTTTAAACAATGCCAATGGTAGGGAAGTAACTGAATCAGTTGATATAGTTGAGTTACTTAGTGAGCACTTTGCAAGTATATATCAACCAGGTGGTGACATTGCAGGAACGAATAAACCAGTAGATTATACGGGAATTGTGCTGAATGAAGTGGAGGTGAGTAGTCTATTGCATAACATCAATGTCAATACATCCGTGGGATTGGATGGTATACCAGCTCGTGTCGTACGAGAAGCAGCTAAAGAATTGTCAGTACCCTTGACCATTTTGTTTAATTTGAGTCTCGGGTCTGGGTTAGTCCCGAGGGGGTGGAAAGAGGGGAAAAGAGTTCCACTGCATAAAGGTGGTTCCAAGACCGCTGTTGTAAATTATCGACTGATTAGCATATCAGGAATCATTGTCATGGTCTTAGAGAAATTAGTCAAGAAAAGAATACAGGATTGGATAGATGAAAATGGGATATTGTATGGGGGACAACATGGTTTTGTGAAGGGTAGCTCATGCCTCAGCAACTTGCTCACGTTTTATAACAGTGACGGCTGAACTGGATAGGGGTAATGGGTTTACAGTGATACTACTGGACCTTGCTAAGGCGTTTGACAGGATACCACATGGAACCCTAATCAGTAAACTTGAGCAGATGGGGATAGATATAGGGTTGGTGAGATGGATAGGAGGGTGGTTGAAGGAGAGATAGCAGAGTGTGGTTTATTCAGGAATGGAGTCTAAAAGACGGCTTGTGACTAGTGGTGTGCTGCAGGGCTCTGTTCTTGGACCACTGCTTTTCAATTTGTTCATCAATGATATAGGAAAGGATTTGAGAGGAAGTTTCACTTGTTTGCTGATGATGCAAAGTTGGGCAGAGCAATTGTGAGTGCACAGGATGTCAAAATTTTACAGGATGATTTGGATAGTTTGGAGGACTGGGCTAGGAAAAATGGATGTCAATTTAATTTAATGTGGCAAAGTGTAAGGTTATGCACTTTGGGGTGAAAAGAATAGCAGCAGTATATCACATTGGTGGAACCGTACTCCAGGAGATTGATGACGCCAGGGATTTGGGAGTGTTGGTGGATATGGAATTGAAGTTTAGGGGACACATTGCAAAAGTGACTAAATCAGCTCATCAAATCACTTGGCTTCTGAAAAATACTTTAACATGCAGAGCCAAACAAGTTGTTGTTCCTCCATATCGAGCTTTCATAAGACCCCATCTTGACTACTGTGCCCAGATTTGGGCGCCAGGGTTTCTTCATCATGGGGAGGAAGTGAAGAGGATCCAGAGACGAGTGACCAAGATGATAGCAGGTCTGTGGAATGAACCTTATGAGAATAGCTTGAAGATTTGTGGGTTGCAGAGATTGGACGATAGGCGAAGGAGGGGGTGATATGATTGAAACATTCAAATTACTGAAGGGTATAAGATTGATCCAGAAGATATTTTTGAAAATATGACTGGTGGTGGGAGGACTAGGGGCCATGCATGGAAGCTGGGCAAGAGCGTGGTTGACAAGGGTGTTAGAGCTAGGTTTTTTACTTGGAGAGTGGTGAATGAGTGGAATAATCTTCCAGAGTCTGTTGTGGGTGCTACGACCGTGAATGAGTTCAAGGCAAGGTATGATAGATACTGTGTCAATGTCGAATAGTTGTGATGGACATGATGTTAGGGCCTCCCTCGATGAGTCTGTCGACTCCTTGGAGTTGCCCGGAACAATAATAATAATAATAATAATAATAATAATAATAAATAATAATCTCCTAGGAGCTGTGTTTTACATTATGAGAAAATATCAAGGATAGTGAGGGAGCTTGCTCCACCTTTGCTTCGAGTTCCCTTGGTGTTGTACTACTAGGTGTTCACTTACGCTTAGATTCGACGATAGTTTCTTCGGCATGAAACTCTTATATCGTAGTTTTCGATCTCAGAGTTTCGCATACTGACTGTAAAATAATAAGGGATTTTTATCCCCTTAATTTAATTAACTTCGCCAGAAAAAATAGCCGTTTGACTTTTTATCTTAGTTATAACCTGTTCTGTTGTAAGTATGGAATGCCCAACACATTACATAACCTGTTTCAAATTCGCACGGCAAAAGAGAAACTATAAAATGCATGTTCTACTGTTTCTAATCAGTAACAGCATATCCTCTCTCCACCCAAAAGGTTGCAGGTTCGAATCCCAAATGGATGTTTTTGATTGTCTGTAAAAATACTGGTGATAATTGTGGACAGTTGGTGGAGACGGAAAGTTGTAGAGTAGGTGACCACCCAAGTAATAATAATAATAAATGTGTTCTTCGTTTACACTACCACAGAACATTCGAACATGACGTTGAAGAACTTCATTGCAATATAGTTACACCAGTCATAGTCCCCTTTTACCAATAATTTTAGATCGGTGCGTTCATCAAGCCTAATGCCTCAGCACCACCATACAATCCCATGCAAGCACAATCTCGCGATGGTAAGCAGTACCACTTTCACGCCAGATCAAGAGTCGTCTAGAATCGGGGGAAAGACAAAAACGACTCTCATCTTTAAAGAGTACACTAGCCCATTGTTACCTTGTCCAATTTTTATGGATACAATATCACAGAAATTTGCTCTAAGATTAGCTGTGGATAATGGGATGCAGACTACACGCCTCATGGTGTATAGGCCTACTTGTCGAGACGTTTAACCAGTTTATTGAGATATCTGCGTGCCTGTGCTTGAAAGGAGCCGACTTGCAAGCTGGCCTGCTATGATGCGTTGATTACGTTTTGCTATTGTAATCTTTGTCTTCATGCTCTGTAGTAGAACGAGGATGACCTCTTAGCAAAAGTCTGGCACACAATCCATTGGCTTGACACTCTGCCTAGATTCTGGATGAGATGCTATGTGAGATTCCAAACTCTCTGGCAATAGCAGTAATTTTGCAGTCTTCAAGTTTTCAGATAATTCTTCCTCTCATGAAATCATCTACATAACGTATTGAACACATTAAAAAAATCCAAGTTTGCAACTTTATTCTTTCACGAAAAGTGTTTCCTTCAAACACAATTCGTTCAGTGCAGCCTTTAACCTTATTGAGTTTTACCACGTAATCCCCTTTGCGCGTGATTCACAAATTTAGATGTATACGTGTCTTCTACTCGAAATCGTCGTATACGTATACGACGTATATGTATACGTATTCGTATATGTATACGTATACGTATACAAACTGCAGCAAGCAGATTCGTGTGAATTTGCAGTTGTAATCTTCAGAAATAGTGTTCGTCCTTAAGTTTTGGACAACAATGTATCTGCGGAACTGCAGCACCCCCAATTTTCTCGATATATAAATATATTTACTAATTTATTTATATTTGCTTGTAATATTTAATTTTATTATCAACAATCCTGTACAATTCTCTTATTTAAAAAATAATAATAATAATAATAATCTATCTTGTAGCACTTAGGAGGGCGAAAAAACGCTAGCGGCACTGTGTTTTCCACAGTGTCATATTGCTACGCGCGCAAGCATATGTACGTCATAGTGAGATGTGAGCTATTGACGTAATGCGCCACTGTCCGTTGCGCAGTTCCACCGTTGTTTATATGCAGTTTGCTCCAGTACTAGTCTTCGTAGTGCTCACGTGTTTACTCCGTCTCTTTAAATATTTGGACATTGCAATTAAAAATATAACATTTGTTATAGTAATTTTGAATTATACCAAACTGTATAATTTTATCGATAATAAATATTTTTTCATGTTTAATTTTTTTTTTAAATGTTTATCATAATTTTGATATTTTATCCAAACTCGTATACATTGTACTTACAGTATGTATGTATATTTCGAAAGTTGCAGCACCCCGACGATTTCAAGCCACGAGCATGAGTCAAGCCATGAGTATCTAGAAGAAGAATCTCTATTAGAATATTTGATTTCCTTAACTAATTTTTGTTTGACTACGCCTCTGCATGGCTGCTAGGAGTGGCGGACCGCCACGGGCAGCACTTTGAACCTTTTCGAACTTTGCAGTTAATTCTAATATACAGTCTGGAGAACTCATTTCCAAATATTGTAATACTACTGCGAATTTTCCTCACAATTGCTGTAAGTGTTGCTAGTTGTGAGAGAATATTTTCTAAATAAAATTGATTAAGAATTACCTACATTACTATGAAAAAGACTTCGCCAATGTCATCGACGATTTTGCTAACAGAAAAGCAAGAAAAATAACATTTTAGAATGTTGAAATTTAAGTTTTACTTAAAAAATAAACATAGTGTTTTAATTTATTTCCCTATACGTCGTTTTGACTCTTTGCAGTATTTTTGGTGTGTATTGAGAGGGGCGGCAAATGCTCTAGCTACACCACTGTTGACATGGCAATAAACTGACGAATTCTATGTCATGTCATTTTGATACTGTGTAGTAGAACAGTATATGAACTGAAATATCTTAGAATTTATCCTTCATCGGAAAGAAGTTAAAGTATTACTCAGGTGATTTCTGGCAAAGACAATGTCACAGCATTTTTTGTGAAAACTGAATGTCTCATGAAACCTAAATGTCTCTACTTTAAAAGTGCTTCGGACATTTTGTCGTAATCTAGAGCAGCGGCAAGATACTTTGCACATTACAGAATGCAACTTCATTTTCCTAATACATCCCACCTTAATTCCTTGAGCCATTTGTTTTGGAAAGCATGCTTTAATTGTTTTTTTTTTCTCGATGACACAATAGAACTATTTTCTCCAGTGTTTTACTTCCTATTCTGTTACGTTTGCCTTCAGTTTTCCTCTGTTTCACAAAACACAAGTACATTTTGTATTTCCTTTCATCTCTTGTCCATATTGAAGGGTAAATATATATAAAATATCCATAACATTTCAATACGAAAGACAATGGAGTTAACAAAACAAAATGAAAATCTTTTTCTTCTTACGGTAAGCTATTTCAAGTTGTGCATTGTAAAAATTAGCTTATATATATATCAACAGTATATTACAACTGCATATACCTAATTAAGGGTTAAAGGGGCATAGGAAGAATTAGAAAATTAAAATTTTCTCTAGTTGGCAGTGAAACAAATGAAAACAGAAAAAAATCCGTTAACGCCTTTAAAACCCTATAGGAAGTAGGCGAGGCCGTTTTTGCCCTATTTAATTGTTGGGGAATGACAGGAAGTTCGATCTTCACTGGTAGCTAATCAGTGATGTCAGGCCTAAGAATAATACTGATTATAAACGGAATCTAATAAAGAAATGGCTGACAAGCGGCGCATCTCGTGATCCATAACCATACCTACCTACCCATCCTCCAGCATTACAGCATGTTGTGAGTCTTAGCCCCCTGTACAACTTCTCTCCACAATCTTCTATCTTAGACTAATCTTTCTCAGACTCATTTTCATAGTAGTAAACTCTTGGATTACATTATCAATCCATCTTAATCTCGGTCTTCCTTTTTTCCTTGTTGCATATATCTTCTCTCTCAGCATTCTTCTTCTTGGCATACAGAAGACTTCAGTTCTCTCTACATGACTAGCCATTGCAATCTTTCTGTTTTATGGACCTAACAATATCTTCTTCATTTAGTATCTGATTAATTTCTTTGTTGTGCCGTATTCTCCACACACTGTTTTCTTCAACAGATCCATACATTCTCCTTATAATTTTCCTTTCAAATTTCCTCAAACTGTCTTGATCTTTTTCACTAAGTGTTCACCTTTCGCTTCCATATGTAACAAACAGGTCTAATGAGCGTTTTATATATAAGTATTTGTGCTTATTAGCTTACTTTTAATCATGCTCATATTTGCATAGTATGTTTTATTACCAGCTTGCATACGTTCTTTAATTGCTATGGTTGATTGTGCCTCATTTTCAGCAATATCTCCTAGATACTTAAATTGGGTCGCTCCTTCGAAAATTTTCTGTCCAACTTGTGGATTCTGTGGTTTTCTTATTTCTGAAATTGACATCGCCATATATTTAATCTTATTTACATTGATCTCTAATTCCATATCAATAGCTTTTCTTTCCAGTTCATTATACACCATTTCTTAGTCCTTTACACAATGACTATATCATCGGCATTAGCACACAGTTGGCTTATTTTATTAAAAATTGTCCCTCTTTAACCTAATCTTTAATCGCATGATATTTAGCTATGATAAATAATGTTGTTGATAGTGCATGTCCTTGTTTTACACCTTTATTAAACTCGAAAGGTCATTAAATTTATTATCTATTTAAACTTTTGCTTTTCTATTTTTCATCGTCATCATTACTAATCTGATTAATTTTGGTGGTATCTCTAATTCTTTCATAGCCTTTTGTAGACAATCAAACGCTTGCGTAAAATCTCTAAATAACATATGTAGATGTATTGCGTGTTCAAAACAATTTTCCATCCACTGTCTGATAATGAAAAGTTGATCGATGGTACTTCTGTTTGATCTAAATCCACACTGATATTCTCCTACTTTCTTTTCGGTAATTTCTTTAAGTCTGTCATTTATTATGGATGTAATAATTTTATATACTACATTAAGTAACGTATTATCCTTGTAGTTACTAGTCAAATTTATCTCCTTTTTTATAAATAGGACAGATTATGCCAAATTTCCAGCCGTCTGGCATTTTTTCTTCAACCAGACTGTCCAAAATATATCCTGTAGCAACAAACATTAAATCGCCTCTGTGTTTCAGTAATTCTGCAAACATATTAGCTTCTGCAGTGCTTTCTTTCCCATTTTTTGGATTTTAGCCTCAATTTCACTAGTTGTCTGTGGTTTCGTAGGAATACCCTCTTCTACATCAATGTTTTTTCTTGTTTCTAACTAAATATTTTCCATATTTTCTTCTCTATTTAATAAATCCTTAAAATCTTCTGCCCATCTCTCAACTATAGGGTGTCCCAAAATTCATGCAAGATTTAAATTTAGCGCCATTTGTGCGGTAAAATGTTGCCAACGAGAAAAAAAAAAGACAGCGTGACAGCTGACAGTTCAGGGTAATTAAAAATGGAGCGCTACACGAAAGAACAACGCATTTTCATTGAGCAATATTTTAAAAATAATGAAGGCTTGGCAGCTACACTTCGCAATTTTCGTACAAAATATGGTCGGAATAGTGATTTAACTTCAACTGTGAAAAGATTAATTAAAAAATTCAAGGAAACTGGATCAATTAGTGATCTTATACACTCTGGCCGTCCTTCAACAAGCCGTTCAACAGAAAACATCGAAGCAGTTCGTGTGAGTGTTGCTGAGCGTCCAGGAACATCAATTCGGCACCGTGGTCTTGAATTGGGCATTTCAAGAAGCTCTCTACAGCGTATTATCACGAAAGATTTGCATCTTTATGCTTACAAAGTTCAATTGACTCAAAGAATTGAAGCCTACTGACCACACACAGCAAAGAGAGTTAGATGAATGGATTATGGAACAAGTGGATTCTTATTTTTTGAACAAAATCATCTTCAGCGATGAGGCTCATTTTCATCTTGATGGCTTCGTTAATCGACAAAATTGTCGCATTTGGGGTTCAGAAAATCCACGAGTGATTGTTGAGAAACAAATGCATCCACAACGTGTCACTGTTTGGTGCGGATTTTGGGCTGGAAGCATCATCGGTCCATTCTTCGAAAATGCGGCTGGTAAGGCAATAACAGTTAATGGTGCTTGCTATCGCGACATAATCCAGTTTTTTGTGCCTAAATTGCAAGATATGGATGACATGTGGTTTCAACAAGACGATGCCACATGCCATACAGCCCGAGAAACAATCAATTACTGCACAAGTCATTTCCTGGTCGTGTAATTTCCCGTTTTGGTGATCAGAATTGGCCACCCAGATCATGTGACTTAACGCCGTTGGACTTTTTCTTTGGGGTTTTTTGAAGTCTAAGGTTTATGCCAACAAGCCCACGACCACCCACGCCTTGAAGGAGGAAATTGAGCGCTGTATCAACGAAATTCAGTCACATTTAGGCAAAACGGTCATGGAAAATTTCGACAAAAGAGTGTGTATGTGCCAGCAAAGCCGTGGAAGCCATTTACCCGATATGCTATTCCATGCATAACTCTATACTGTATACTTTATGAATCAATAAGAAATTACAATTTTTAATTAAAAACCTGTGTTTTCTATCAAAATTACTTCTTGCGTGAATTTTGGGACACCCTGTATAACCAAGTGAGAAACTTTCAACTATCTATCTCTAATCCAGAGTATTTTAATAATGTGTGACACCTTTGGCAACTCATATAGGAAAGTGACTTCTCCATTACTTCCACCTTAGTATCACCACCTCTGGGTCTGGCTCCCATTGAGGAGACCTCAATAAAGGTCGAAACCAGTCTGGGCAGTGACCCTTCCCTTAATGCTTAACATTATACATGTCCACAAGGAGATGTACTTTGCATTATGGTTTATACTACCTTTGCCACGAGCTGGTCCAGTCCTGAAAGATACTTCAGGTGCAAACTTTGTTTGCTTACACTTGGATAATGGATTAAGCCAAGTATATTTCTTGGTATCTTTAATTTAATAGATTGTTCTCTTTGTTTTCTTATTTACTTCACTGTGAATTGTGTTTCTAATTCAGGAAACTAGGGTTTTTCTAGGAGACAAAACATGGTTGCCTGTGTCTGAGAGATTGACTGGTCAAAGGGTAAGAAAGAGTCCCTCTAGTCAACAATTAGATTTGAACTGGAAATGAACTTTCTTCAGGCAACTTAGCGCTAAGGAAACACATCCCACTTCCACTGCACAGGTCTGAGACCTTAACGCTAAAGTTGTAAATAATCTGATCCCAACTATTTCAGAGAAATTCGCATAAATACTAATTGTCACAAACTATTATTTTTTTGCATTTCAAATCATTTTAAACTCTGAGTTTTTGTCCCAGATACTTCAAAACATCAACCATAAAACACACGCTATCTCGCAATATACTGCTTTAGGTTTAGGAACCGTGAGACAGCAACAATTATCTTTTCTTCAATGGGTGCTATTTATAATTAGTGAGTCTTGTGTCAGCCATCTCTGAACAGGTACCAGAGTTCAAACTACCCAGTCTCCAATAGTTAGATAGGGCTGAAACAGCCTCTCCTACTCCTATATCAAAGGAATTTTTTTTTGCATTAAAGACTCCTGCTATTAACAGGTTTTTCCTCCCGGAAACTCGGGTTTTTCGTCCTGTAAACTCAAGAAAATCGACCGTAGAACCCACATTATTTCAGACATTAAATATATTGTGTTAGGGTTAGAGACCACGAGATGGCGGCACATTTGAGCCGTCTCTCTTCACTGTGTACCGCTTAATTAGTGATAGCCTTGGGCCATCTGTCTCTGATTGGGTACCAGTGGAGATTGAATTGCCCACTCAGTCTCCAAAAGTTAGATAGGGCTAAATGGCCTCGCCTACTCCCGTATATACGGGAATAAAAAGGCGTTAGCTGATTTTTTTTTTTTTTTTGATATATACATATACATACATACATATATATATATATATATATATATATACACACACACACACACACATATACAGGGTGTTCGGGATAAATTTGACATATTTATAATTAATTATATTTTTCCGTAAGTTACATGTATTAACACACACTTCTCTTCATTTAAAAGTTTGGACCCTTCTTCATTCATATACAAGATGTCAGAAAGGATGGATAGCTGGAACCCACCTGAATCATGGAAGAGAATAACTTGTATCATGATGATTCGTGCCCGCCATCAAAATAAGGATATTACGACTGCTGCCCAATGCTCCCTGAATACAGTAAAAACAATCAGGCATGAACTAGAGACTTGCAATGGTGACTACGAGGATGTAGCAAGAAGAAAGATCCCTAGCAGACGATCTGATTGCGTTCGTACAGCAGAATTCCTCGCAAATCTGCAGGAACAGGTGTTGAAGAACCCTGGCATTGGAATTCGGGCTTTGTTCGTGGAGTTGCTAACTGTAGTCAAGCCCTGGATAACAAGGGTAGCCAATGGTAGGCCGTATGTATGGCAGCAGGATTCGGCCCCTTGCCACACCTCTGGGAAAAGTCAAAAATGGTTGTCTGAAAATTTCTACGACTTCACCAGTCCAAATGTTTGGCCTCCAAACTCCCCAGACCTTAACCCCATGGATTATTTTGTATGGGGCGCAGTTGAAAAAGACACCAATCGCACTTCCAGTAATACAAAAGCCCAGTTAATGGATAAAATTAAAACAGTTTTTGTGGCCCTTCCCAGGGAGACTGTAGCATCAGCTTGTTCGAGGTTCCGAAGCAGAATTGAAGCTGTGATCGATGCTAATGGTGGTTATTTTGAGTAAATCTTGTTGATAGTATTGTAATTAACTCTGCCTGTAATGTTTTTTTGTCAATTCGTTAAATTTAATAGATACAAAGAAGATTTTCTTTTTCCTTACGAAACTGTCAAATTTATCCCGAACACCCTGTGTATATATATAGTCATATTTATTGCATTCACTTAACTTTTTTGTAGTTATTATATACTTATCTCCAAGAAGTCAGAGGGCTCATCACAGGAGACCAATTATTCATACACACTTGCTATTATTTACACAGTATTTATCAAACCTCACTTTAAACTCCTTCACTGATGAAGACCTCACAAGTCAGGCAACCTATTCACATTCTCAAAGCAAAAAATATAGTTTGCTTCCTAGAACTCCTGTTAATCACATTCTTGCACAATTTCCATTAGTAACCCCTCGTTCAGTCGTCCCATGCCATATATTTAAATCTTCAGTGTCAATCCCATAAAATCCCTTTAATAACATGCTTCTATCATATCTCCTCTTTTCCACCTATTAGTTAGTTTTTGAAGCACACAGATCTTCAGTCTCTGTTTTGATAGGAAACATTTCTAAACCTGCCACAATCTTTGCTACTCACCTCTAGATCGTATCTGTCACTTCAATTATACAAAATTGAGATAATCTGTGCATAGTAGTCCTGATTGGGATTTATTAAATTCCTTATAAATAAACGGGAACAATAACTTCCCCATTCCTGCTTTGTCTATGTGTTTTTCAAGAACCACATAAACTAATATGTAATTTTGCAATAAGCCCTGAAAACTTCAACTTCCTGTCCACAATCACCCAGGATGAAGGCCAATGTTTCTTTCAGTTCAGTTCTATCCATATAGTACACAGCTATATGGATAGCTGTGTACTATATTTTGTTTCTGATGATGCAGCTTATGCAGTCTTCCCAAAGTGCATCACCATACATTTGGCCATGTTAAACTGGCAGCTATTTACCTTATCCCATACTGCCAGTCTAAACCATCTGGCATAATACCTACATTACCTTCTTTTACTCTCATCTTCCCAGTTGTGCATTATCAGTAAACAACTGGATATTTCCAATCAAAATGGTTTTCTACATCAATGATGTAAAAATTAAACAGAAGACAAATAAATTGGCCCAGCGGTGTACCTCTGGCCCAAGGTCACATGCCTTCTCTTAAACTGAACTCCTCCATAAACCACTCTTTGATACCTGTCCATCAACTGTCCTCTTATTCAAATCACGTTTGCTAAAATTTTTGGATTAGGGTTCTATCTAAAATCCTATCAAATGCTTTTGTAACGTCCAGCAGTATAACTAAGGAGTTATTTCCTTTATCAAACTGTCACTTTATTACAAAAAGGAGGCAAATAACGATGGCAAGATCTACTCTCCACAAAACCATATTGTCCCTTATCACCACCTCCATCGATTTCCTGGCATATAAATTCAAGGGGTGTACAGAATATTATGATAATACTATGTGATTCAAGTATTATGTTAATTATGTTAGTAGTATTGAAATCTTGCTAATTCTAGAGCTCATTGCTCAAAGTCTTCCATGTATAAGTTAGCTATGCGATGGGGGGGGGGGGGCTAGGCAAACAATAACACAAGCAGCTGCTCACTGTCCATTTATGATGCAAGCAGTAATCCAAAAAACCTGCTTCTCACCCCTCCTCCCCATCTACTTTATATTCCCTGAGAAAAAGAACATCTAAGCTCTTCAAAACAATAAAAATAATACCTTCATTTTTTTTTAAACTCCTTCCCAGACAGCACCAATATTTGTCACAGGTTCTGAAACTTGTGTAAGAATATTATAAATATTATTAATGGGGGAGAGAGTGTTCACGATAAGAAATTAATGAAGCCAGATAAAGTATACTGCAAATACTTTTTTCTTTCACAGTAAAAAGGCTCGTTCATAATAAATTTTACACCAAGAAAATACAATGATATTTTCCACTCTAATTTGCAGTCTTAGATTTTGTTTCTGATGATGCAGATATCTAAATACCCTAAACAGAAGTGCATACTTTTAATATTGATAAAGTGTGAGATTTGTTCATTTCTGAATGTTTTCCAACAACTTACAAAATGATTTTTAATTTCATATAATATGAAAATTTAATATTTACATTAAACTGTATATGTGAAATAGTTTTTAAATTATCAGAAGAAAAGATAAATTATTATTTTATACCAAGGATGCAAACAGTGTTGGCCTACATCAGTGGTCGATATCGACCCCCAGGGATCTATATAATATTATTAGGGGTCAATAGAAAAATATAAGACATCATTGTACGGGTAATATTTGATTTAGTTAACTTGGGTTACCTCCATCCTGAATGACAACTCAATTAAGAGTGAATCGTGGGAACAGTGACATGAATTGGACCTGTAAGATGGAGCAAGGTCATGGAAATAGTTATGGAGGCCAAAATGACATATTTACCAATAAACAGATGTCGGTGGTTCCCACGCAGCCGGCAAGAGATTGCAACACGTGCGCGGTTGCTTATTTACTTATTCTTACACACATTCGACCCCAGTCTCATTTCTGCTCATCGACATGAAAGTGAGTATTAATGTTCTAAAATTCATCAACATACATATAATTCAATCGTTATTCATTCACGAACTAAACTTCTCTATGTTGAAGAGTTGAGAGGGGCTGGTAGTTTTGTGCATCCTATAGAAATACGTGAGTAGGTATATTATTTAGACTTACTGACTTCAATTTTAATTATTTTGTTACAACCGTAGTAACCACAATGGCAGCTTCAGATTCTAAAAATGATGTTGAAGCTAAAATGTTTTTTAAAAATAGGACTTTAAGTTACTTTTGGACAAATATAAATGTTGTAGAAAAATATCCAAAAACTTTCTGAAGTGGTACTCCCCTTTTTGCTTGCATTTCCAAGCTCGTACATGTTGAAGCTAGTTTCAGTCATGTTAATTCCATTTTAACAAAACAAAGAAATAAACTAGATATAGAATTCCGTGGCAATTTAAACCTGAAACTTACTAATTTTGAACCCAACATTGCTAATCTTGTCAAGAGTCGCGAAGCACACCCTTCACATTGACAATGTTAGTAAATTGTATACTAAGTTAATAAAAGTCTTATTTTCATATATATAAGGAAGATTGTATTATTGTTATTTTGTTATCTAAATTAAATTTTATATTTTATATATTATTTATCCCTCCTATCAAATATGTAATGTTAAGAAGGATGCCAAAAACAAAAACGTATCCCTTTGACATTAAGCCAATATAATAATATATATACTATATTATACATACAATAAACATTGTAACTATAAAATAAACAATCTAAATTCACATAAGTGTCTTTTTTTGCTTGTCCTATTATAATTATGTAATAGTAAAATAGAGGGGGTCAAGAAACTCTTGAAGGGGTCAACGTTCAAACAAGTATGGCGACCCCTGGCCTACACGATGCCAGAGAGCTTAAAAAAATAAAAACCAAAGACATTTCAAAGCAAGCATTGCTTACTTGTTATAAAATAATGGCTATTTATTTTAATTTTCAATATCAAAACTAAAACCTCCTATGACTTCCCTTCATTTTTTAAAACTTATTTTCTCTATTTCAAGTTTTTCAATTTGAATTTTCTGTAATTCCTGTTTTATACCCCTTTTCCAAGTTTGTTTGCTGATCATTAATAAGAATAGCTAAAAAAGAATTAACTGTACCTTAGGTTTCTCAGTTTTTCTGTAGGATGGGATGGACAAACCATATTTCAGTAGTAAGATATACAAAACAAACACATACTAAGAGTAACATTTATTTAAACACAGAATTATTTTTTTTTAGCATGGTGATTTTTGGTAAATTATAAACAGTGGTCATTGTATTCAATGTACTTGAAGTGGCAGTAAACAAAACACAAATGAAATAATGCATGTAGCAAAGTAATCTAGTGACTTGGAAATGCAAAATGAACATACGTGGAAACCGATGTGTGTAACACAAGTATGAAGAATTGTGTAAAACTCCATGAAATCAACATTCAAGTATAAAACTACACACTGATGTGTACAGTAACAACAGAAAATATTCCATTCAGCTACATGAAAGAATAACCATATTTTAAAATTACTGTAGCATTCCACCAGGTACAAATGAATGTTCGAATGCTGTTATTCCTCCACCATAAACCTGTTGAGTGTAATTTCTATTAATGCATGGTGTTGCTTCAGTAGCACTATCCACAGGCTTTATACCCTATAAAAAGGACATGTGATCATCATTCATTATATTATAAATAACAGTGAAATAATTATTTAATATAAAAATATTCCATTTTTATTCTGAAAGAAAGTATGTTGTGTAATAAATCCTAGAAACACTTTTCTAATACTGAATTTTTCCATACACAGAGAAATATATAAAATTTATTTAAATAAAATTTTGAAAGATGAAATCACCAAGTTTGCTTACTTATGGAAATGCCACAAAAATCATATTCCACATGAATTGCTAAATACACTATTCTATAGGAATCAAAATCTAACCAATAACATAATGGATGCAAGATCATTCAGTCAGAGTCTCTACTCCCACACTCCTGCCATTATTGAGGAACCAAACAAGCATTAAAAACTCATCTACTGAAAAAAATCTCACACAAAGACAGAATCCATATATGAAACATCAATGGGAGAGCAGAGGAATTACCAAATATCAGTGTATATATTAATTATCTAGACAATGAAGACCAAAATAAGTGTGAACCTTTAAAATACATAATTAAGTTTGCTAGGAATCAGTAACAGAAAAAATTAAAAAATATAAACATAAATGGATGGAACACGTTGAAATGAAAACAGAAAGATTACCAAAACAAGCTTTAAATTACAAACCATTAGAGGGGGAAAAAACCAGGACATCCTCTTAAGAGATTCAACGACGACTTCTAAGGCCAGAACAGGCCACTATAGGTCTAAATCAGTGATTTTCAGCCTTTTTCATAACACGGCACACCTACATTAAAATTCTGCAACACACTAAAAATATATTCTTTTAATTTTTTTGATGATCTGGCAAAAAAATAGGCATAATTTTGATTGATTTACACACACACAAGAAGATGGAAAACCAGACACTAATAAATAAATGTGCAAATTACAACATTATTTCTTTCAATTAATTTGTTTTCATAAATCTTGCTGCACACTGGTTGAAAATCGCTGGCCTAAATCCTTGACAGGCATGATGATGCTCGAGATATGTATGGTGTTCCATAATAATAAGTAGGATGTCTGTGTAGCTCTGTGAAAATAGCAATGCCGTCAATAGCTGTGGGCTGCCTGAAGAAACACTGCTCTAAGATCAACACCAGGTTGTCAGTAAGTTTGCATTACATTTTAAGTCTAGTCAAACTAAGCCTTACTGTTTTCCCATAAACAATTTTCTTTCAAATTATTTTATTATTTGTCATGTCATCTTCAGTACTGTGAAAATTTTTTTTTTTTTTTCACAGATCGAATGATCAAACTATTTTAGATTAGTTTCAACACACACACACACACACAACAGAGAGAGGAAGAAAGAGAGATGGCATTAGAATTCTTGAACGCCAATGTTGTCGATTTCTCTAACCTTTCTAAACTCATATTTCTGGTGTCAAGTCTCCTATCATTTTTGTTTTGCCCATTCTCTTTTACTCCATATCACTTTATTCAAGTAACTCCATACAGACCAGTTTAGGTAGATGCCAGATGAATATAATGTCATGGATAGGCAATATATGATGTTAATTCAGGAGGGAAAATTTTGAGAATAACTAGTGAAATAATCTGGAGACTAGGACATATAAACTGGTCCAGACTACAGATTTTCCTGATGTCTTTCTGGTGAAAGATGAGAAGAGGCATGAAGTAGTATAGCAGGAAAAGACTGATGCCAGATCAGATTTATCTTTGAATGTTATCATGGCACCATCTGCATTAGAGAGGTGAAAGCATAGAAGGAAAGTTTTCATTTAGTCCTCTGAAAGTCTAGTTAGTTAAGATTGTTTTTTAAAATTTTAAGTTAGAGAAGGAACACCAATTTGAATTATGAATACTGGAATTTTTAAGTAAGATGATTTCAGTGTTTGGGTAATTAAAATGCAGAGGATCAACCCTTGGAGATAAATGATCAAACTGGTAAGAGTGGTCATGGAAATGAATGAAAGCAATAAACTGTGGGGAAAAAAAATTTGAGCTAGGGCAAGTCATAAAAGATGGGGTGTCCTAAGTTCAATTCTAGTCACCAACTAGAGGAACTTTTTCAAATATATTTTTTTCAACTGGTTCCCAAGTTAGTTGATCTATGGCATGAGCAAGTGGGTTTATTCCTCCTGAAACTGAGGTTTTTCACACTGTAAACTCAAGAAAATCGACCACAGAATGCACACTATTTCAGGCAGGAAACAGTGTTAGAATTAGGGATCACGAGATGGCAGCACTTGTCAACAGCCTCTCTTCATTGGATGTCATGCATAATTAGTGATAGTCTTGAGCCAGCTATCTCTGATTAGCTACTGGTGGAGACTGAATTGTACCCTCAGTCTCCAAAAGTCAGATAGGGCTAATACAGCTTTAATGACCTACAGGCAAATATTGCATTTTAAAAAAAAACTACAATGAATTTAAAATGTTATCATTTCAGATGATCACATCAAATACATTATGTTCAACACGCTAAAATATTTATTTAAGAAATACAAATCTTTTTAAGTACATTTCATAAAACTATTTAAATAATTTCTAAACCCCTCCTCCCTAAAGACCTTTAATGTAACCCTGGGGGTATGTGTACCACACTGGGAAACACTGCACTAGAATAAGAATATGAATGGGAGCCAGGTGAATAAATTTATACAGAATATAAAAATGACAAATCATCCAAAATTCTAAACTATCATTACATAATTTTAAACAAACCTCAATTCAAATTAAATGGAGTTCACGATTGGCACCATCAATGTAAGAAGAAGAATCAACAGACAAGAAATAGAACTAACAGAAAAACTGATTAAGCATCAGATCAACATAAGTGTTATCGAAACAAAGAACACAAAAACTGGTGAGATTTTTCAAACTGACAAATACAAAAGCCTTGGAGATTCAGTGGCAGACCCTGAAGAAAACACCGAAAAAAAAAAGAGCTTAGAAATGGTAGAAAGATAATTGCAAAAGGCATCAGAGATAAAAGTGACATAAAAACTGGAGATATTCTAGATGCCTGGAGTAATTACTTTGAAAGAGTGCTAAAGGAAACATGGTAGTAGCAAACATTAAGACTAAAGTCAGAAGAACATAGAACTTGAGCTTAAAAAAAAAAAAAAAAAAAAAAAAAAAAAAAAAAAAAAAAAAAAAAATCTGAAATGCAGTTGGAATAGATGATATCTGACAAGTAATGGTCATGTATGCAATAATACCATAAAAAGTTTTACAGTGGCTACAGTGCATAATTCAAAAGGTCTTGTCAGAGGGTCAAATTTCAGATGATCAGAGGGAGTTCTCACAGTACAAATCTATAAAAGGGTAAATAAAACTGAATACAAGAATTCATGAGGAATTTCGTTTTTGAGTGATCCTACTAAGATTTATGCAAGCATACTTGAGAAAAGAATCATGAAGAGAAGCTTGGATCAGGTTGTCAGGATCAAATTTTCACTATAAGACAAAGTTAAGAAATCATGGGAATATATCAAGGATCTGTATCTAAGTTTTACAGATATAGAAAACACCTGATATGGTGCCAAGAGAAAAGAGGTTCAAAAATGCTAAGATTATATGACATAAATGGACCATTATATTCAATGCTAGTCAATATCTGAGTTGTATGTCAGCAGTCAGAATTGGTTATAATCCAGGTAATGACAGGATACCTTTTTATTAGACTTATAGTTCATCCTACCAATGTGTCAATTGTGATTGTTTATGCACCCCACATAGACAGACCTGATAAAGAGAGTGAGGAGTTCTATAACAGGTGGAAATAATATGCAAGGGCATTATTTCTTGTTATTCATCTATATCGATCACATTATGAAGCAAAGTGGCATTAAACCTGATATCAATGCTAGATGTTAACCATTCCTATACAAATCCAGTACACATCTACAGAATTCCTTAATTAAATTGAATAACTACTGTAATAAATTTAGTATGAAAAAAAAAAGCAATAAAAAGACAATGAAAACAGGCAGAAACATTGAAAACTAAGTTAAGTACATCCTGAATGAAGAACATCTAGAACAAGTAAAACATTTCAGTTATTTTAGCCACAAATTTTAGTAAAGATGGCAAATTATATATGGAAATAAACAATAGAATGAGCAAAGCTAGTATGATAAGAGGCCAACTGAATAAATGTATATGAAATAAGAGAAATTAGCCAAATATTAACCTAGCTGTATATAAGACTGTGTTCAAAACCAATTTTAACTTATTGATCTGTAAGTGAGCAGATGGTAGAATCATTAAAAATGAGGATATTAGGAAATAACGACACTGTTAGTATTCAGAAATGTGTGAGCAGAGTGGTATGGTCACTTCAATAGAATGGGAAAGTTTTTTTCTAGAAGGTTAGGTCTTGTAGGTCTTGAAGGATCTATAACATTTTATTTTATTTTTTTTTTTTTTTGTCACAGTGGCAGATAAAAGACGAAGTGGAAAATCAAGATCTAGGTGGATCGATACAGTAAGAAGTGCCTCAGAAGCCTGCAATAATATAAGATCTCACAATATTGGAGTCCTGACGTAAGATTCATTTGGAGAAAACTGTCCAATAGGAAGTTAGTAATATAATCTTTTCATGTAGTACTATTAATAACATCTGTTGTAGTACACCCTCTGAGGGTAAATATCAGGAATTTGACGAAGCTGTCAATTTTGATAGGTCACTGATCAACTGTAGCCCTAAGTTAAGCAAAACAATGAAAGAAAAATTCTGTTTATTACATTAACATTTCTCATTAATATGAGAAATGTTAATGTAATAAACAGAACCTTTAATAGTTCAATACGAGTAAAACCCATATTAAAAACGAAGATAAAAATCGTGATAATATCCAGGAATGTGTAAATAGTAATAAGACTAAGTCATTTGAATAGAATGGAAGATGAAAGACAAAAAGAATAAATGCAGCACATGCAAGTATGCATGCATGAGCAAGCACACTCAAGTTGATGGAATTAGGAATGCTTAAGAATATAAACACTTAACGGATCAAATGAGAAACCTAACAATTGATAGAGCAATGTGAAATATTTTGTTGACAGTACATGCAAGAAATTACAGCATTTATGAATACAATTATCACTTTCTATTGGTTTATTTACTTTGCTCAATATTACTTAACACTCACTTTTTTTTTTGCCCACCACTTCTTTACTGGTAACTTTTTGCCCTCAACTTGTGCTTGATGTTTCTTGCTTCCCATATGCTGTAACAAATTTAACTTGCTTTCAGCCTGGTATTATTACATTTGAATTAAGCTACAGAATATACTTCACATGTAGACAGTGGCATAACCACAGCCATGAAAGAGTGGAAGGGGAAAGGAGCTTAGCAGGTATAATGAAAACTAAGCAGACACAATGAAAACTGATGCAAAGTGACTGAAAATACAGTAGTTATGCCATGGCTTTAAAAGCAATTTCTGCTATTTATCCTTCATGTTAAAAGGTTTCCTAAGATGATACAATAAAAACAATACAGTTAACTATAAAAATATACAAATTAAACTCAAAAGATACTAAATAATTAATATAACATTTAAAAAAAAAAAGTTATCTACAGAGAACAGTGAAATCTCCTAGTATCTTCATCCTACTCAAGCATAGACCATAGGCTGTTAAAGGGTATTACTGTTCATATAGGACATAAAATCATGTCTATAAAAATGACATTGGCCAAGGATCTCAGTATTTCCACAAATTGCTAAATTAATTATCCTTTAAAGCAAAGTGCACAAAAAAAAAAAAAAAAAAAAAAAAAAAAAAAAAAAAAAAGCATCATAGTGCATGCCCAATTAAATGTTTGGGAGAAGCCTGAAGAATCTCATCCACTAAAGATCAAGTACATTAATACCATGGTTTAATTTTAAATTACTCAAGGCTGTCCCCCCCCCCCCTTAGTAAAAGTGATTACAAATAAAAAAAAAACAGCCTTGATAAATTTAAAAATAAACAAAAACAGTTATATTCAATGCCATAAATCATCCCACCAATAAACTTGAACATCTTACACAAAAAAAACTTCAATTTAAAACCAGCATACAGAACCATGGAGGAACACGATTGTTTAGCAGGCTCCGAAGTGTTTTCTCTTTTCAATAATGTTCCAGTGGATAATCTGCTAGGGCACCTTTCCAAAATATTTCTGACATCTGCAGTCACTTTAAGCACTGCCTTAAATTGGGGTATTTTAGCTGGAATAACCAGCTCTTTAAACAAATTTAAATTGTAGTAGTGGGCTCTCTGCTTTTAACCCATTGCTAACTAATACACAAAAAAAATCTTTAGCAATTTTGCAACTAATTTACGCCCCCCACCACCACTCCAAAGCATGACTGACATATATAGATGTCTTTGCCATCTGACCACATGGCCCAAAATATCTAACTCTTTTAAACAGTTTCTTACAGCATCTATCCATGAGTTTCTCCCACTTGGTTATAAATTAAAGATGCCAAGAAATTATATTCTTCTTTAATCTTTTATCGTGTAAGTAAGCAAACAAAGTTCGCACGTGAAGTATCTTCACATCTAGACTACTTGTATATAGAGGCTAATGCCTTCACATTAGTGGCCTTAGTGTCCCATAATGCAAAGCACGAATCCTTTAAGGTGTGTATAATGATGTGCATTATACACACCTAAAAAGTGTATAATGCACATAAATGTGTGCTTTGCATTACGGGATACTAAGGCAATTGATGGGAAGGCATTAATCTCTATATATACAAGTAGACTGGCCGTGAAGATACTTCAAGTGCAAATTTCATTTGCTTACATTTGGATAAAGGATTAATCAAGAACACATATTCTAAGTACCTTTAATTTATAACCAAGTCAGAAAACTTTCAACAACTAGCTCTAATTCAGAGTATCTTAATAAGTTGTTATACATTTTCACTGTTGGTAGAGGGTGGCCAAGAAGTAATGAAGTGGTTTAAAATGTGAATAACTTTTTTTTTTATTATTAATTTTTTCTTTTTCTTGTTCTCCAGGTATTCTAAAGAGCATTTGCAAAATTAATTATGGAAAGTTCACAACCCAACAATGAACCAAAATTGTGCAATTTTATTTTCAAAATCAGTATGAAACTCCTAAGTACATTTTTTGGCTAGCAAATAATTTCATGAGGATTTGCAATATATTGGCCATAACATTCTCCAGATCTGATGGATTCCAACTTCTTCCTATAGGGGTTACTTGAAGATAAAGGTGTATGTGGACAAGTCCCAGAAATTAGGGATGCTGCAGCCAGAAACGTTAACAGCTGTCATGGAACATGCCATAGAAAGGGCCCATCTTTGTGAAGCTGAAAAATAGGGTAAAATCAATAACATACGAAAGGGTATATCAAGCAAAGATCCAAACTGGTTTTCTGGTAAGGTCACTTCCACAATAGATATGAAAATGCTCACACCAAATTTTGTCAACGTCAGTACAACTCAAGTCATGGTGAAGTATCCCAGAGTGCAGAAGCAGTGCCTCAGTAGTGTTTATATAATCAATTGGGTGGCAACTGATCCAAGGCTAAATGTTTTAACTGTATGGAGATTAGATATTGCTAATCAGTAAAGTTCTGAATATCTCATTACTATATGTCCTTTTAGAACTTTCACTGAAAGAGCTGGAGCACCCCCTGGTAGAGCCAATTAGAACAGTGTATATGTTGGAGATTTTGAAGTAGATGGGGAGAAAATGGAAGCAGTTAACAATTTTATGTTCCTAGGTTCCCGAATTGATAAAGATGATTATTGTACCGAAGAAGTAAGAAGAAGATTATTACTCGGAAAAAAAGAAATGACAAATTTAAGCATAAAGATCTTTAAAGATATTAGTCTCACAACAAAAATCAGAATTGTGAAAGCAATGGTATTCCCTGTGGTGCTGTATGGATGTGAAAGTTGGACCCTGAGAAAGAGTGAAAGAAGGAAGATAGATGCATTTGAATTATGGGTTTGGAGACGCTTACTAAGAATACCATGGGCTGCAAAGCAAACCAATAAATCAGTGATAGACAGAATAAAGCCAGATTGCTCCCTTGAAGCAATGATCATCAAGCAAAAATTGCCAACTTTGGATATATTATGCAAGCAAATGACAGTCTGGAGAAGATGATGAAGCTTGCTAAAGTTGATGGAAGCAGGAGAAGAGGAAGACCAAGAATTAGATGGGTGGATGGAGTTAAAGAAGCAACTGGAGTGCACTTGGAGGTTCTGAAAGACATGGTCAGGGACAGATCGGAATGGAGAGTGTATATTTGTGGAGTCGGAAACAACTCGATGGATCATAACACACATATGTTGGAGAGGCATAAAGAACTATAGTTCCCATATCTTCCAATTTGGTCTAATAAAGAGAAAGTCTTCAAACTATACTTGGTAAAATCACAAAAAAGCACATGACAAAATCAGCCAGAAATTAGCCCCAAAATTCCAGAACTGCAGGAGCCACTTTCCCAGTGAAATACATATGGAACAGAATTAGCTGAAATTACCAATAATGAATCTAGTATAACTAAACAGATACAAGACCAAATGTAAATAAATGAAAATATTATACAAGTAGAAATTGGAGAAGAAACAGGAAAGCAAGTAAGACATCAAAAGAACTTAATATCCAAGACCAGATCATCAAAAAGAAAACAATTAATAAAAAAATTGGGGATAGCAGAAAAAAAATATTAAAAGACAAACAAAAAAAAAATCTAAAAGGAGAAGAAATGATAATAAATGTATAAAGATGGAGAAGGTTGTGAATCTTCAGATATGGACTCCTCAGGCTCAGAAGAGTCTAGAAAAACCATCTCATGTTGATAAAAAAGAGATACAATTAAAGAAAAAGTGTTTACTGATGCAAAGTTTTATTATGATTATTATCTATATGAAAAAAAAAATAAATAAATAACTTCAAACTTATGAACAATAGCCATGAAATTTGGAGACCTCATCAGGTTCATCCAAAAGCTACAGTTGAAGACTTACCAGCAACACTTGATCATCAAATCTCTGACATATACCCTCAACTGGTGTACAGGATAGTACTAATGAAAAACCTACATCATTACCAACTTCCTATCAAGAATTTTCCTCCAAATCAATCTGTTACCTGTCAAGACTCCAACATTATCAGATCTTTTATGCCTGTATTCTAAGGCACTTTTTACTGTATCAAACCACCTATATCTTGGTCTTCCACCTACCAACCTGGCAGAAAATACTTCTTTTGCTAATCTTTTCTCTGCAAACAATGCAAGCTCTTTCTTAATATTCTTGTTTTTTGATATCATATTGCCATTGATGCCATCTGTTCACACCCCTAATCTTTCTCAGGACTCTTGTACCTGTGGTCTCTTGTCTTTGGTCAAGTGTTTTATTTCTAACCCAGCTCTCAGATCAATAAGTTAAAATTGGTCTGAATACTGTCTTGTATACAGCTAATTTCTCTTATTCCATTTAAATTTATTCAGTTGACTTCCTACCATATCGGCTTTGTTGATTCTATTGTCTATTTCCCTATTTAATTTACCATCTTCACTAAAAATTGTGCCTAAATAGCTGAAATGTTTTTACTTATTCTATAGGTTTTTCCATTAACAACGCAGTTGATATTTTCAATGTTTCTACCTATTTTCACTGTCTTTGTCTTGTTATTGCTGACCTTCATACCAAATCTATTACAACAGTTATTCAATTTAGTCAGGGAATTTTGCAGACTTGTAGTGGATTTATATAGAAGTATAACATCATCTGCATAAAGTAAAACACGAGATTAACATATCCAATTTTGATATCGGTTTAATACCACTTTCCTTTACAATGTGATCCACATAGATAATGAATAACAGAGAAGATAATGTACATTCTTGTCTGACACCAGATTTAACATTGAACTAATTTTCTTGTATTTTCTTTAATTCTAACTACTGACTTACAACTCAAATAAAGACTAAGTATTGATTGATATAATGCACCACTGACACAATACAACTGTAGCGTTTTGAATAACTTTTCTCTTGCCACTTTGTCAAATGCCTATTGCAGGTCCACAAAACTTAAATACAGATCTTTGTTATATTCCCATGATTTCTCAACTATTTGTCATAAAGTGAAAATATGATCCTGACAGCCTCTATTTGGCCTGAATCCAGCTTGTTCTTCAATCCAAGCTTCCCCTTCCACAACCCTTCCTCAGGTATACTTGTATTAATCTCAGTAGGGAAATACCTCTGTAATTCTCACATTCAGTTTTATTTCCCTTTTTATATATGGGTACTATGAGAGCTCTGCTCCAATCATCTGGAATTCATCCCTCTGTCCAGGTCTTCTGACCTATGCTGTGCAGCCACTGCAACTTATATACCTTCATACTTGAGCATTTCTGGTCAAATATATCTACTCTAGCTGCCTTTCCGCATTTCAAGCTTTTGATGGCTTTTTCTACTTGAAGTACGGATACGTATTCCTGATTATATGCCTGCTGAGGGTTTTTTTACCACTATGCTGTCACTGATTGTTTCATTTAGCAATTTTTCAAAGTAATTTCTCCATACATCAAGAACATTTTTTTCTCCAGTTTTCATGTCACCTTTATCATCTCTAATTCCTTTTACAGCTCTTTCCTCCATTTCTGAGCTTTTTCAACAGCCTCCAGAATATTTTGAAACTGCTTGTTATTTATTTTCAATGTTCTTACCAAAATCTTCCCATGACTTAAGTTTTAAAAGAGGTAAACCGTGAGTAGACATATCGGTACACAATAAATAACGGAAAAAACTCACGTAGAAAGATTATTTATTAGTATAATTTTCGCCTGTGTGTCACAGGCATCCTCAGTACATTAAGCTCAAAATTTTTGGAATTGTCAGTTAGTGTTTAATTTTGAGCTTAATGTACTGAGGATGCCTGTGACACACAGGCGAAAATTATACTAATAAATAATCTTTCTACGTGAGTTTTTTCCGTTATTTATTGTGTACTTCCCATGACTTGTTTAGCTAATTTTCCACAGTGTTTAGCTTTCTTACGTCTCTGTATTCTATAAGAGCACAAGCTGACTTACTTGCCATAAACTTTCAATATGCTTTCTTCTTTTTCTTTAATGTCTTTAAACTTCCTCTGTCCACCATGGAGTTCTGATTTTTCTATCCTTACAGACAACCTCACCACATGCCTCTCCGGCTGAATCAATCAGTGTTTTTTCAGGGCTAGCCAATGAATCTCCAAGGTTTGGTTCCTGTTCTCAAACTCTTTCATTTATAATTCAATCATGTTTGTGTATTTTAGTCTAAAGTTCACATCTGAGAGATGCTCAACTTTAATTTGCTTTAAAACTTTCTTATATGTTCTTCTTTTCAATATGAAATTCAATTTTATCCTGCTCAAGACTAAATGGTGATCATTTCCAATTTCAAATCTTCTGCACCAGTGAGAAAACATCGCTATCAACAATAACATAGTCAATGGGACTTTTCCTTACCTCATCTCTCCATGAATTTGTGCACATTTCTATGTTGGAACACTGGTTATTACTAACACAGTTAGTAATATCCTGAGAAGAAATCTAACATTTATTTGCAGCATTATTAGCTTTGCTCTTTTCCCCAAATTTTTCCAAAATATTTTTTTGTATGACTGACAATCATTTCCTACTTTGCTATTTAGATCTCCAACAAGGACCAACTTTTCCTTTTTCATTGTGTCAGTTGCTTTCGCTAAAGCCTTAAAAAAAATTCCTCAACTTCTGCCTTAGTAGAACCTTCTGTGGGACAATAGACACAAATAAGTGTTTTTTTTGCAGTTCCCCATTCTGATATTTGCCCACATCACTGTACTTGATATTGCCTACAATTCAAGAAGATTAGCCTCGTATTCAGTATTGAATACTATGGCTACTCCTTTTCCTTGATTGCCATTGACTGAATATAACATTTTATATTTATTGCTTTGAAAGATTTCGCCAGTTTTTGTCTTTTTTTTTTTTGTTTTGTTTCAGTCACCCCTATTATGTCGATCTGGTATTTATCCAATTCCTCAGATAGCTGCATTTCTTTGCCATTGTGATTTCTTATGTTGATAGCACCGATCTTGAACTCTGGTGATGTTGAGTTGGGATGTGTTTCAGGATTTGTTCCAGTAGCTGACTTTTCGCTATGCATCCTAGTTCCCTGGTGAAAACAACAGGGGGGGGGGGGTCCTTGTTTAACTGGGTGATGCTCCAGCCAACATGAAATTCTGTCATGTTGTACCATTATTTTATATTTTGGTGCTTAAGACAATAAGAATACAATTTGGTTGGCTAAATCCCAAAATTGCCATCCTATTCTCGTTCATTCGTTCAGTATCAAGGTAGATACATAACAGGTGCACCACGAGAAGGTGAGGATCGGACATTAGGTCAGAAGCTCTGGTTCGTTCTCTACATTCCTTTAAAGGCTATGTGGAGGTCTCCTCTCAGTTATACAGCTTTGACCCTTAAGCATCCTCCAGTAACACTTTACTAATCATTATCTCCCTTCTGCATTGCCTCATTCGATGTAGAAGAATTCCACAAGCCAGTTAAACAAGAAACTGTATGGAAACTTATGCTATGCCATAATATCAGGTTTTAGTTTCTCCAAGAGACATTTCTGCAGATAAAAAAAAAATAAAAATTTTAACAGATAGATATCCACCTTTTTCTTATTGGAGCTTTGGAAGATTTAACAAGACTGCAGTTATGGATCCTCTACACATCGGCTAGTCCGATGTGTAGAGAAGGGGTTCCTTAGAAATTTCACAGAAGTCAGACTGATCAGCCGTGCATTTCCCACTGCGTGACTGCTTCGTTCACCTGATCTGACCCCTGTGACTTCTGGCTTTGGGGATTTTTCAAAGACACTGTTTATCAGGATCATTCAGATATCTTGCCAGCGATGAAAGAGAGCATGTGTAAAAGATGCAGTTTAGAGCATATTGGGAAGGGCAGCAAATTGAACAGTACAGTCCATGATTAAAAAAATCTCCCAATGTATTCCTGCAAAGTTTTGCAACATCTGGATCACTGAGTGGTGCTCCACTAGGTCTTAAACAGAGATACTTTAATTTTGATCAACTTGTGTGTGTGTGTGTGTATGCCCATTTAGATTGGGCGTAGTTTATGCAACCTGCACTATGAAATTCAAATACTAAAGTGAGACATGGATAATTTGAATTTTGATACAATTTTAAAACACAGACATATAACATGCACAGAAATCAGAAAAAGTAATCACCTGGCAAATTATTATTTTTCCAGAATGAACCAAAGAAAGGCTGAAATAACTTGTTTTCTTATTTATACACAAGTTCCAAGCTCCTTCGACTATAATCATACGATCCACAAAAGCTCAGACAGAAAATGGGACATTCAGTAGATCATTAACACTGTTTCCCATTGTAAATAAGGGGAAAAAAGTTAAATTATTGACAGAAAATTATATATTAAAAATTAACTTGTTTAAAGTGTCCTAAACACATTAGTTCACATTTATGCATGCAAAATAGATGCAACTCATGACAAATGACAACATCCAATTGGATTGGTTGACACAATAACCAATCACAGGCACTGATTTCTGGGTGCTAGTGTCTTAGCACACATCCTGCCTTGTGTTTTGGATGGTTTAAAGCCACTGGAATGCTAAGAATTTGATTCACTGTGTCATCTGTATGTCTGTTCAAAGAGCTCAAAGGTGTCCATATTTGTGACTGCACACTTGGGCTATTAACGTGAATATGATGCAATGATTGCACATGGAAAAGTGTCCTCTTAAAGAAGTATTAGTATAGTGTTTAATTTTAGGAATCATGCAAAGCCAGAAAACAATTAGGGGAGTCTTTAACAGGAATAAATGCAAAAATATAACATCAGTGACTATTTCTGTAGGTGTGCACCTCATACACAGAATATACTTCCTTATACACACATAATACTATGTATGTTTATAAATATATCAATGTTGTTGGCCAAGCTGTTACCATATCCATTTTCTGTCCAACAGGTTGCAGGTTTGAATCCAGCTGCAGGTATGGATGTCTGTTATTGTCTTTAAGTGAGGAGCTGAATTTCATCCCGAGGTGTGAGACCACCACTCTGCTTACTGAAAGTCTGAAGTAACTTGAAAAGTGCAATATTTAGTCTCTAGAGCAGGGTTTCTGGATTATATAAAATATATATAAAATTAAGAAAAATTCCTTAGATAATAAATGGTATAATAGGATGGATGGATGCACTCTCAAAGCTCATACATCCATCTTTTGCTAAAATTTATTTTCACCCTATTCTATGCACTCATTCTCATTAGCCCATACAATATAAGATGATAACTGCTGGGTTTATGTAATTCTTAACAATTAATTTATGTGATTTGATTGTAATTTCATTTTTTATCTCTTATTTAATCTTTTTTTTTTTTTTTTTTTTTTTTTTTTTTTTTTTTTTTTTTTTTTTTGTGATATGCAAAGCTCTGCAAAGTACTAGGCTCAGGCCCATGTGGAGTACTGATCCAGATAGAATAACGGATTAATCCTAACTTTAGGAGGATTCCAGGTCAGCTTACAAATATCTTACCACTACTATTCTTCCAGATTTTCCCGCAGGGAGTCCAGTAGCGATATAAGGGAGAAACTGCTGAGACAACGATCTGCAACGGTCCAGATGAAATTCCCCATGCATATGGCTTAGTAAGGAAACCATTACATTCCATGTCCATCCTAATTTCAACTCAAAATAAACAACAATAATACACGAAAACAACCCAACGTTTTCCAGGATTTACTTCACAAATTGTGTGGCCTTAGTTCCAAATGATATCCATTTCCACCACCAGTTTTCTGAACAGAAACTAATTTTCAGCCTCTTTTAGCATTACTCACTTTAGTTTTACTCAATTAAATTTGCTATGACTTTCTCTCACATCTTAAAGGTGCATCTGTTCACTAGGTCAGCGAGCTTCTGACAGAAGCTCTTCTGCCCAATCTTCAAAGAAACCAAAAACATCTATCCCATTCCATCCAATTCATGTGCACTTTGTCACTCAAATGCCACCAACCATTTAGAACTTCTTAATATCCTTTCCCTAATGCTGATTTTCCCAATCCAACTTCCTTAGTAAGCTTATCTCCCTTGGAGATTAATATTCATAACTCCAACTGACTTTCCTTTTCCAAATGCACAGATCAAGCAGGCAGAGATGGTGAGATATTTGCAATTACCAGTGATCATTTAGAAGCCTACCAGAATATATTAAATTTAGCCACTCTCCAAACACTGGTCTCATCCTCACCAGCGACTCTTCAAATTATACTTAAGTATATATCATCCAGTAAGCTCAGACTATAATACAATATTGATTTTTTTTCTCCCACAGAGTGACACTCATGCAATCAACTCCTGTCCATATATTGTGTTGGAATTATGAGAATGCCAGTGGAATGATCTTCGTAACTTCTATGCTTCATTTCCTCAGCTGGATTATTAATTTCAGCCTTCAAATCCAATATTTGCACTGAGGGTATTGTTGAAGCAATTTAATTGATGTAGACACATTTATTACATATTGCACAACTAAGCCATGAACTACCAAGATATTTGCCATGCTGTTCAGGAAAGCTGAGCATATCAAACAATTGACTCATTAATATCAAAGCTGAAAACTATAAGAAACTATCTACATAACTGATTCTGGATGGTAAAAAAAGTGACTTATGTGGACACTTGCATCGCGTTCAAATAGCAGTCACACTTTCTAGTGTCTTGGCAAAGCTAATGCCTATAACTTTTGTTGAATCCTGTATCCACCTATTTTGCAATCAGATGGTTAAAAAAATAAAAAAAATTCTAGTTTCTGTAAAATTCAATGCAGCGTAAATTTTTCTATTTTTTATTTCATTGACTTTTGCAGGAATCGCATCCAAAATTCACAAAAAGTAAACTTGTAAATTTTATATGTAAATAATACTAACAGCCCATATATTAAAACTCAGAGGAATTAGCATGATAAAGTGTGTAAATAGAAGATATGTGAATGTGTTAAATTCAAGGGCAATGCTGTAGAAATCAGAAATGTATTCTAATTGTCTAAGTAAGTAATACCAAAAGCCCATATATAAAAACCCAGAGGAATTAACATGATAAATAGAGTAAACAGAAGATGTCTTAAAATGTTATGTTCAAGGAAATTTCATTTGAATTCGGAAATGCATTGATGTTAGCATTTAGTATAAAGGAAACCTATTGTATCTAAAGCCAGTCCAATACCGCCTTCAAAGTCAATAGTAAAAGTGGACGGTACACATCAGAAGCAGTTCTGCTATGCTGTAAAAAGGATTAAACATACTCTTCAGGGAGAGCTAGAAGTCTGCGCTTTCAAGAAGGTTAAGAGTTTGCATGTGAAACTACAGGGGTCTCAGACCTTAGTTCAAAGTTTGCGTGGGAATGTTTTGGGGTCCCAAACCTTTGCCCAGGGTCACGCAGAAAACCAAACATAAGGATCATAGAAGAGAGATCGACATTCAACCATCGGCAGAGTTGACGCCAGGAGAAAAAAAGAGAAGGGAAAACCAGATGCGAAAACTTACAGAGCAAATAGCAGCCAAGGACAAGGATGACTAAGTCTTGATCGTCAGACTGTACGTCCGAATATCTATAATGCTGAAAAGTATAATGCTCCAGCCCCGCATGCCATTCCAGAGGAGAATATGGTATTCATGAACCCTCTAAAGTAAGAGCCCAAGACCTGACATAGGAATCCATGAAATCTGTAAAGGAAGTATGAACAAGTGCACTATACTGATGTCATGCGAGTTAATTTTTGTTGTAAATTTTCTTGATGTTGTGAAGGACTAATAATCTTATAGAATTACTATATACAGTAGAATGAGAATTTGTTTGCATAGAGAGAAGTTGTTTTTAAAGTAATTTTGTCTATTGTAAAAGACTGTTTTTGAAGAACTGATAAGATTATAGAATTACTATATATATTGTTATGAGAAGTAGTTTGCATAAAGAGAATTATATATTGAGTGAAGGCTGGAATTTATGGTTATAGTTAATCAAAGCATGATAATTCCTAAATTGTAAATGGGCTGATAGTTATCTCATTTATTGCAAGCTTACATAAATGTTCTAAAAAAAGTTTCCTTTAAAGTGCTTAACTTAAGAGAGGAGTGACAAGTAGCATTTCAGTAGTGTATAATTTGCATTATGTTTCAGCATAAATAAACATGTTTGTTTTAATTAGAAAGTGTGCCGCTTGATCTTTTTCGCAATGCACTGTTCCAAATAAATACGATCCTGTGAGCGGGGAGTTTAAAAATAGGTACGAATTAAAGTTAAGAGTTAGTCACGACTGTAAATAATTATTGAGAAGGACCTTAGTATAGAAAGTGAACTTTACTGGAAGTACTGATATTTCTTATACCACAAGGAGACCTTTAGTGGCGCAGTCTGTAATAAAAAATAAATTTCTAGAGATCTCCGGTATAAGGAAGGAATACTGAAGGTAGAGCAAAGATAATAAAGTTAATAGAGTACATGAAAGGATTAGATAAAGATAAATTAAGAATAAAAATAAGGATAGTGAAGAACAGAGATATAGAATTAGTAAATTAAAATATAAAGAAGAACGTAGCAAGAGTAATTGAATAATAAGAAAAATACAAAAGATTGTACAAATAGATATAATAGAGTACAAAGATGCAATAACTATAATATTACAATATAGACAACAATAGCTTTCTGTTTACATTTCCATTATGAAAATAATTGAGACAACTACCATGTTAAACCAAAATATTCATTTGATGTTTTGACCTTCACATTAATCATCTGGAGTATACACATATAAACAAAGAAACAAGCTGCACTACAATCGGCATGGTAGGCTAAAGTTACATTGATTTGGTCAACCATTAAAACTACTGGCATGACCTCTGGTAAAAAAAACCTTACTAATACTTAATACTAAATTAAGCTAGAGAGCAACATAATTACATCACAGTCATAAGTATACATATAAATTAAAACAAAACAATGGTGACCAATAAGAGCTGGAATAATTGCTTAGAGTCTTAAAGTCAGGGTTCGCTAAAAACTCGAAAAACTAAGTAGGCTGAATGTGTGCCATCCAAATTCTTGGGATTTTTATGCCACCATTATTATTAAGATTAGGATGGTTAATCAAATTTCACAGGCTTCTTTAAATTTACATTCATACCAGGTTTTTGTATGATGTAAATAACAGGTACTTTTTCAATCAATTTGGTTTTGGGTGTTAAGAGTGTGATTTCAGAGGCCAGCTTCACCAATACAATCTCAATGAGTTACAGTGCGATACAATAAACTCCTGGGTGAACCAATGGAGGGAGAGGATCTTTAGAGGAGTTGAATATGCTTTTTAATTTTATAGGTGATTTAAAAGTAGCATTAAGGTTATAATGGTGTAGAATTCTATTTATTTTTTCTGATTACCTTAATGACTTTAGCTAAACAAGTGTTCTGTGCCAAGATGGCAAGAAGAAAACCCAGATGGAGGTGGATTAACAGTAAAAAGTGCCTTAGAAGACAGAAATATAAGATCTAATAATATTGGAATGTTGACAGATAACAGGTTAATCTGAAAAAAAAAAAAAAATTGTTGATAGGAAGTTAGTAATGATGCAACTTTCAGGTAATAGGATCCTCTGCACCCCACCACGGCAGTATATTTGATGATGAAAAAATGTGTTACAAATTTTGTACAAATTAAATTGCAATAAGTTTTTTGCAAGTTACAAAATTTGGACTAAATCAATTCAACTAGTCACCAACCTTAGAATAGTCCAGTTCACACATTCTTGAATGTTAACAATGTCAAGTTCCTTCCTTATGATTTCATATTTAATGTTATTCTGACATCATCCGTTTGCTCTCCTAATCTTTCCCAGAACTTTAATATCTGGGGTCTCTAATCCTTGATCAAGTGCTCTATTTCTGTTCCAACTCTTAGATCCATAACTTAAAACTGGCTTGAACAGTCTTGTATTACTCCTAGTTTAGTATTTTGGCTAATTTCTCTCTTATTTCATATGAATTTATTCAACTAGCTCGCCCCACCATATGAGCTTTGCTTATTCTGTTGCCTACCTACTTAATTTACCACCCTCACTAAAAAACTGTGACTAAATAGTTGAAATATTTTGCTTGCTGTATAGGTTCTCCAATGAGAATGCAGCTAAAGTTCTCTGTGTTGCAGTTTATTTTCAAAGTTTGGACTTTTTATTGCTGAATTTCACGTCAAATTTGTTACAGCTGTGACTCAGTTAAGTTAAATAATCCTGGAGATTTCCACTGGATGTGTTCTGGAGTACATCATCAGCACAAAGCAAAGAGATAAGTTAGATATCTCTGATTCTAATATCAGGTTTAATGCCACTTTCTTTCATAATGTGATCTATATAGATGAATAAGAGTGGAGATAGTGCATCCTTGCCTCACAACTGATTCAAACCATCTTATATATATCCTTCAATTCTATCTGCTTAAATATAGATATATAGACTGTGTTGCTCTGTTTACCCCATATAATTGTTATGTTTTGAAAAGCTTTTCTTTGGGAACTCTGTCGTGTGTCTTTTCCATATCTACAGATCCGAAAGTATGGATCATTGTTATATTCCCATAATTTCAAAACTATTTGTTATAGAGCAAAAATATGGTTTTGACAACTTCTATTTAGTCTAAACCTGGCTAGTTCTCCAAGTTTCACTTCCACAATTTTTCTTTGCCTCTTCAAGTATGCTTACATAAATCTTACCTGGAACACTTAAGAGAAATTCCTCTAATTCTCACATTCATCTTTATTTCCCTTTTAAAACTGAGAGTTATATGAGAGCTATACTCTAATCATTTGGAATTTGACTCTTTGAAATTATGCAGTGTAGCCATTACATAATCATGTAGCAAATACTTTTAAAGCTCTTTATTTTGGCATTTCTGATTGAATTCTAATCCATCTGCCCTTTCAGTATTCTTTCCTCCATTTCTAAGCTTTTTCAATAGCCTCCAGGACATTTTGCCATCTTCCTAAAATTAATCTTCTATATTCTTATTGAAGTCTAACCATGACTTTTGTTCAGCTACTTTTATGCATCGCTCACCTCTCCTTCTAGAAAACTTTGCCATATGCCTTCCTAGATGAATTTATCAATGTTTTCTTCAAAGCTTGTCACTGAGACTCCAAGGTTTGGTTCTTGTTGTTTTAACTGTTTTATTTTTTTCTGAATAATGTTTGTATAGTTGAGGCAAGTTTACCTGTAAAAGCTGCCCAACTTTAATTCTTTTTTAAAACTTTCTTACAGATTGTTCTTTCCAACACAATATTCATTTTTACCCTACTTAAAACTATACAATCAGCACTTCTGATGTCAAATCCTCTGTATACTCTTATCCTGAAGCAGCATCAACAATAACATAGTTGAAGCTTTTCTTATTTCTTGTGTGTTCTCTGCACATGAACTAACACATATCTTTCTCCACATAAGGTAGAACATAATATTAATTATGACTAGTCCGTATCCTGAGCAGAAATCTTTTAATTTTATAAGTGGTTTAAAAGTAGCATTAAGATTATAATGGGGTAGAATTCTATTTATTTTTTCTGATTACCGTTAATGACCTTAGCTATACAAGTGTTCTTTGCCAAGATGGCAAGAAGAATAATTATAAGTCCCAGCAGGTACTTATAATCATCACTAGCCTTGCATTTTTTTTCTCCAAATTTTCCCAAAATATTTGTGTATGCCTGGTGGGACTGATTTCCTATAGATGTTTAGATCTCCAACAAGGACCACTTTTTCCCATTTTCTTTAAGTAAGCTGCCTGCTCTAATTACTCAAACAATTCCTAAACTTCTTCCTTAAGCACATATAAGTTTTGTTAACTGTGTTAAGGGTCAAAGCTGTATAACTGAGAGGAGACCTCCACATAGCCTTTAAAGGAATGCGGAGAACCGACCAGGGCTTCTGAACTAATGTCCAATCCTCACCTTCTCGTGGTGCACCCTGTTGGGTATCTACTTTGATACTGAACGAACGAGGATGGGCTGGCAATTTGGGATTTAGCCGACCAAATTGTATGCTTATTGGTTAAACCAAAATAAAAAATGATGGTACAGCATGACAAAATTTCATGCCGGCTGGGGCGTCGCCCGGTTAAACAAGGCCCCCGTTGTTTTCGCCAGGGAACCAGGGCGAACAGCGAAAAGTCAGCTACTGGAACAAATCTGAAAACAAACCCCAACTCAACATTACCAGAGTTAAAGATCGGTACTATCAACGTAAGAAGCCTGAATGGCAAAGAAATTGAGCTAGCTGAGGAATTAGATAAGTACCAGATCGACATAATAGGGGTGACTGAAACAAAAAAGACCAAAACTGGTGAGTTCTTTCCGAGCAATAAATACAAAATGTTATATTCAGGCAATGACAATCAAGGAAAAGAAGGAGTAGCCATAGTATTCAACACAAAATACGAGGCTAATCTTCTTGAATGGCAGTCAGTCTCAAGTAGAGTAATGTGGGCAAATATGAGAATGGGGAACTGGACAATGAGACTTATTTGTGCCTATGGTCCCACAGAAGGTTCTACTAAGGTAGAAGTGGAGGAATTTTTTGAGGCTTTAGAAAAAGCAACTGACACAATGAAAAAGGAAAAGTTGGTCCTTGTTGGGGATCTAAATAGTAGAGTAGGAAATGATTGTGAGACATACAAAAATATTTTGGGAAAATTTGGAGAAAAGAGCAATGCTAATAATAATGGCAAATATCTGTTGGATTTCTGCTCAGGACATGGACTGGTTATTACTAACACCATGTTCCAACATAAAAATGTGCACAAATTCACATGGAGAGAAGAGGCTAGGAATAAGAAAAGTCTCATTGACTATGTTATTGTTGATAGTGATGTTTTCTCCCTGGTGCAGGACACCAGAGTGTACAGAGGATTTGAAATTGGAAGTGATCACTATTTAGTCTTGAGCAGGATAAAATTGAATTTCATATTGAAAAGAATAACATGTAAGAAAGTTTTAAAGCGAATAAAAGTTGAGCAGCTCTCAGATGTGAACTGTAGACTAAAATACAGAAATATTATTGAAAAGAAAATGAAAGAGTTTGAGAACAGGAATCAAACCTTGGAGATTCAGTGGCAAACTCTGAAGGAAACATTGATTGATTCTGCCAGAGAGGAATGTGGTGAGGTTGTGTGCAAGGATAAAAAAATCAGAACTCCCTGGTGGACACAGGAAGTTAAAGAGGCAGTGAAGGAAAAGAAGAAAGCATATCAAAAGTTCCTGTCAAATAAGTCAGCTTTTACTCTTACAGAATACAGAGACAAATGTAAGAAAGCTAAACAGTGTGTAAAACTAGCTAAACAAAAGTAATGGGAGGACTTTGGCACGAATATAGAAAATAAATATCAAGAAGGTGGCAAAATATTCTGGAGGTTGTTGAAGAAGCTTAGGAATGGAGGAAAGAGTGCTGTAAAAGGAATTAGAGATGATAAAGGTGAAATGAAAACAGGAGAAAAAGATATCCTTGAAGTATGGAGTAATTACTTTGAAAAACTGCTAAATGAAACAAGCAGTGATGACAGCACAGTGATAAAAAACACTGACCAGGCATGCAGTCAGGAATACATATCCATACTTGAAGTAGAAAAAGCCATCAAAGGCTTGAAATGTGGAAAGGCAGCAGGAGTAGATGATATTCGACCAGAAATGCTGAAGTATGGTGGTATAAGAGTCTTACAGTGGCTGCACTGCATAGTTCAGAAAGCCTGGACAGAGGGACGAATTCCCGATGATTGGAGTAGAGCTCTCATAGTACCCATGTATAAAAAGGGAAATAAAATTGAATGTGAGAATTACAGAGGTATTTCCCTACTGAGTGTTCCTGGCAAGATCTATGCAAGTATACTTGAGAAACGGTTGAGAAGAATTGTGGAAGAAAAGCTTGGTGAAGAACAAGCTGGATTCAGGCCAAATAGAGGCTGTCAGGATCAGATCTTCACTTTACGACAAATAGTCGAGAAAGCATGGGAATATAACAAAGATCTGTATTTAAGTTTTGTCGATTTGGAAAAGGCATATGACAAGGTGCCAAGAGAGAAGCTATTCAATACACTGCAGTTATATGGTGTCAATGGGGCATTATATCAAGCAATACTTAGTCTTTATTTGAGTTGTGAGTCAGCAGTTAGAATTGAAGGAAGTACAGGAAGATGGTTTAATGTTAAATCTGGTGTGAGACAAGGATGTACATTATCCCCTCTGTTATTCATTATCTATATGGATCACATTATGAAGGAATGTGGTATTAAACCTGATTTCAAAATTGGAGATGTTAATGTCAGCTCTTTGCTTTATGCGGATGATGTTATACTTCTAAATAAATCCGCTACAAGTCTGCAAGATTCTCTGACTAAATTGAATAGCTGTTGTAATAGATATGGTATGAAGGTCAGCAATAAAAAGACAAAGACAATGAAAATAGGCAGAATCATTGAAAATGTCAACTGTGTTGTGAATGGAGAACCTGTGGAACAAGTAAAACATTTCAGCTACTTAGGCACAATTTTTACTGAAGATGGTAAACTAAATATAGAAATAGACAACAGAATCAGCAAAGCTGGTATCGTGGGAAGTCAATTGAATAAATTCATATGGAATAAGAAAGAAATTAGTCAGAACACTAAATTAGCTGTATACAAGACTGTGTTCAAACCAATTTTAACTTATGGATCTGAGAGTTGGGTCAGAAGTAAAACACTTGACCAAAGACTAGAGGCCGCAGATATGAGAGTCCTGAGAAAGATTAGAGGTGTGAACAGATGGCATCAATGGCAATATCATATTAAAAATGAGGATATTAGGAAAGAACTTGACATTGTCAGCATCCAGGAATGCGTTAGCAGAGCTAATCTCAGATGGTATGGTCACTTAAATAGAATGGGAGAGGAAAGATTAGCAAAACAAGTGTTCTCTGCCAGGTTGGCAGGAAAACGACCCAGAGGAAGACCAAGATATAGGTGGATTGATACGGTACAAAGTGCCTTAGACGATAGAAATATAAGATCTGATAATGTTGGAGTCTTGACAAGTAACAGACTGATTTGGAGGAAAATTGTAGATAGGAAGTTAGTAATGATGTAATTTTTTCATGTAGTACTGTCATATCCTGTACACCCCTTGAGGGTACATGGCAGGAATTTGATGATGATGATGATGATGAAGTTTTGTTAAAAAACGTTTAATTTTCTTGACCACAAAAGCTATGGAATGACTTCTAATGGGATTATATTGATCAAGTACATATAATAAACAACTATGTTATACCAACTAGTTTCACCAATTAAAGTTGTTGGCATCTTCAGGGTACATAACTGATGTAAGACACTAAAAAGTAAAAAACTGTTATAAATTATAATCAACCGATTCCAATTATATTAGACAAAGAACAAAGCACATACAATACATGCATAGAGCGTGCATGATCTCACTTGTTATTTAGGAACGTTCTATTGTTGGCACTGTAATTCAGTTCTGGTGCGTTAAGAGATCTAATAAGGGTCTTCCAATCACAGGAAAGATTAGTCCTTGGTTCCTGTTAAGGTTTTGTATAAAGGGGGCAACTGCTGTTACTTCTCAAATCTTATCTCAAGTAGACTCTAAACCCACAGTATGGCGATACGTGGACGATATCTTTATTGTTTTGAACCACACAAAAAAAGGACCTGTTAGACTTTCTAAACAAGATCAACTCTTTACATCACACAATCAAATTCACTCTGGAACTTGAAAAAGATAACCAATTACCATTTCTGGACACTTTAATTAAGAAGGTAACGAATGGTGGTATCAACCTCTCAGTTTACCGCAAACCTACCAATACAGGATGTTATTTACATTTCACTTCCTCCCATCACATTTCTCAGAAACTTAAGCATTGTACACATGCTGAAGAAAAGTGCCTCTCTCCTTACAACAGATCAACAAGACCTCCAGGAAGAACTATCCCAGATATCTAACAACCTTACCATGAATGGATTTCCTCGAAGACTCGTCCACAAGATACTTTTCTCTGACCCCCACAAAGACAATGAGATGACATACGTTATATTTCTATCATCGTCATTCCATACTTAAGGACAGTTTCGAATAAGATTGCAAGACTCCTTAGACCACACAAAATAAGAGTGGCCTTTAAACCTACAGAAATGATTAGGCAATTCTTAAGATCTCCAAAAGATAGCCATCCTTTCTTCAAATATGCTGGAGTTTGCAACATACTCTGCTTGAATTACATCGGCCAGACTTCAAGGAGCCTTGAAATTAGGAAATAAGAACCCATTGGTAACGTCAATAATAACAGAGAAGAAAAATTGGGGTTAGCTTTTCATTTCTCAAGAACGAACCATATCATAGAGTGGGATAGAAGCACAATTCCTTACATAGAGGAGGACTTCCGCTCCTGAATTATTAAAGAAGCCACAGCAGTTGCCCACTATATACAAAACCTTAACAGGAACCAAGGACTAATCTTGCCCGTGATCTGGAAGACCTTTATTAGATCTCTTAACTCACCAGAACTGAATTACAGTGCCAACTATAGAACATTCCTAAATAACAACAAGTGAGATCATGCAAGCTCTATGCATGTATTGTATGTGCTCTGTTCTTTGTCTAATATAATTGGAATCGGTTGATTATAGTTTGTAACAGTTTTTTTTTACTTTTTAGTGCCTTACATCAGTTATGTACCCTGAAGATGCAAACAGCCTTAGTTGGTGAAACTAGTTGGTATAATATAGTTGTTTATTATATGTACTTGATCAATATAGTCGCATTAGAAGTCATTCCGTACATATAAATTTTATTCTTCATTTCTCCATTTTGAAGACTGCCCACAAAAGTACTTAAATCAGCAACACAAATTATGTCCACATGGTCCTTTTCCAGTTCTGCAAAATCGATTTTCTTTTTCATTAATACTGATAGTTCTTATCTTCAATTTTTCTGACTTTTTTTTTTTTTTTTTAATTCTTCTTCCAGATGTTCAGTTTGAGTTTGTTCCAGGTTGACGTTTCACTGTTTGCCCTGGTACCTTGATGAAAACATCAGGGTTCTTGTTTAACCAAGCAATGTTCATGTCAATGCGAAATCACATGTTGTATCATCATGCGTATTTCTGGTTTATGCTGACTAAGAGTACAAAGTACAATTTGGTTGACTAGGTCCCAAACTGTAAGCCCATCCTCATTCGTCCAGTATCCAATGCATACCTACAAACAGGGTGTACCACGTGAAGGTGAGGGCTGGAAATTAGGTCAGAAGTCCCAATCAGTTCTACACATTTCTTAAATGCAATGTGTAGGTCTCCTGAGAGTTATCTGGCTTTGAACACCCCCCCCCCCGGGGGGTCACTTAATTATTATTATTACGGGCAACTCCAGGGAGTCATTAGACTCATCAAGGGAGGCCCAAAATCATATTCATCACAACTATTCGACATTCATATCTCGCCTTAAACTTATTCACTGTCACAGCATCCACCACAGACTCAAGGAGCGCATTCCACTCATTCACCACTCTAAAAGTAAAGAACCCAGCTCTAACACGTTTACTAACCACACTCTTGCCCAGCTTCCATAGATGTCCCCTAGTTCTCCCACAACCAGTCCTGTTCTCAAAAATATCTTCTGAATTAATTTTATAGAAACCCTTCAGTAACTTGAATGTCTCAATCATATCTCCCCTCCTCTGCCTATCAACCAATTTTTGCAACCCACAAATCCTCAACCTGTCATAAGGTTCATTCCATAGACCTGCTATCATCTTGGTCACTCGCTTCTGGATCCTCTCCACCTCCTCCCCATCAAGAAGAAACCTAGGACCAAATCTGGGCACAGTAGTCGAGATGGGGTCTTATCAAGGTTCGATACAGAGGAACAATAACCTGCTTGTCAACGTATTCTTCAGCAACCAAGTGATTTGATGAGCTGATTTGGCCACTTCTGCAATGTGCCCCCTAAAACTTCAACTCCTTATCCACCAACACTCCTAAATCTCGTGCCTCATCAATTTCCTGGAGTACAGTTCCACCAACGTAGTAAACTGCTGCTAATCTTTTCACCCCAAAATGTATAACCTTACATTTTGCCACATTAAATTGACATCCATTCTCCTTAGCCCAGACCTCCAATCTATCTAAATCATCTTGCAAAATTTTGACGTCATCTGCATTCACTATTGCCTTACCCAACTTTGCATCATCTGCAAACAAATGAACTGTTCCTCTCAGATCCTTTCCTATATCATTAATGAACAAATTAAACAGCAGTGGTCCAAGAACAGATCCTTGTGGCACACCACTAGTCACAGGCCATGACTAGTGGTGTGCCACAAGGTGTGGACTCTACTCCTGAATAAACCACTTATGCAGCGGAAGTATTTTCCCCTCTTTCCACCCCCTTGGGACTGACCAAGACCCGAGGCTCAAATTAAACAAAATGGTCAAGGTCACTGACAATTCTTTAGCTGCTTCACGTACGACACGAGCTGGTATACCATCCAATCCCACAGATGTATTGACATTGAGGTTCTGTAATATACTAGTTACCTCTACTTCATTCATCACAATTCCAGTAGAAGCTGTTGGTTCTTCCATTCCTGCAAAGTCACCACCTGGATGATATACTCTTGCAAAGTGCTCGCTCAGTAATTCCACTATATCGACTGATTCGGTTACCTCCCTACCCTTAGCATTTTTTAAGATCATTCTACCATGAGTATTTTACCTTTTACTTGCAACATATTGAAAAAACTGTTTGGGATTCTCTTTAGCTTGCATGGCCAATTTTCTTTCGTTATCCTCTTTTGCTTTTCTTACCTCCCTTGTTACCATCCTGGCCTGAGCTTTATACTGTTCCTGCACCTGCTGGTTAAATTCCCTCCACAATTGTTTCTTTTTTTGCAGCTCAAACTTAATAGTGTTATTCATCCATTTAACCCCTACTTGATTTATTATTCAGACTCTTGGTATACAGTCAACCATTGCCTCCTGCAAAAACTTCTTAACCACCTCCCATGCACTATCAACATCCAGCCCTTGCAGTTTTACATGCCATGGCACTGAGTCAAGCATACACCTAAGCTTGTCATACTTACCAGCCCGGTAATTCCATATGTACCCTGTCTTAATTGTAAATTTCACTCCTTTAGCCACCTCCCAAGTCATGACCTTATGGTCACTCTCACCAATTGATGGCAACATGGTCATGTTCGTTACAGCCACATTCTCAGTTGCAATTACTAGGTCAAGCACTCTCTGCCCCCCTGGTATTTTCCACTACATGCTGCCGCAGATAGTTGTCCCTTAATAACCGCATAAAATCCAATTCCTTCCTCCCATGTGCCCTCTCCTCTTTCCAGTCAATGTTACCATAATTGAAATCACCCATAATAATTACCCTCCTTCCACTCATTTCTTCTATTTGCCTATGCATACTATCCCCACCATCTATTCCATCACCTGGTCTATAGCAACACCCAATTGTATATTTTGTTCTGCTAGATTCTATCTCACACCAAACAGCCTCAAATGTGCTCTTTTCTCTATCCTGCAGTTCAACTTCTATACTCCTTGGCTGCAACTCATCAGCTATCATCAATAACACTCCCCCCCCCCTTTTTTTATTCACCCTGTCACTCCTGAACACGGTATACCCATCCATCGCATTCAATCCCACTAGCTTTATCATCTTCTGTCAGCCATGTTTCACTAATACCAACAACCTGTGGCCTGGAAGTGCTGGAAGTGCCAACCAAGGCCAAAAACTCTTCCTTCTTGTTCCTAATACTCCTGGCATTAGTGTACATGAATTGCAGAAGCCCATTTGTACCATCCCTACTTTGATGCATTATACTAACTATCCCATTCTGATTTGTTGTCCTTCGTACTCGCTCAGGCATAATATACTCATTCATACACTCAACTGCCTCCCTAAATTCTGCATATCTACTCCCCCCCCTTAATAAATCTAGTTTCCCTGAGTCTGTACATCCACTTCCACATAATTCATCAACACTTTTTCAAGCCTCTGTACACCAACTCCATTCAAATGTAACCCATCCATCTTATATAAGTCCTTTTGCCCATTGAACTCATTCCACACCACTCTCCATGCATAACCCACGCATAAAGTCATTGGCAATTATGGCTTTCCTTCTAAACACTTCACTCTCATACCACGGTAAAATACTCACCATCCTAACTCTCTCACTCTTCTCTTTTGCTACCTCAAGTAATTCCCTCATCCTCTATCATTTCCATTTTGTCCTCTTTCAAATCATTTGTTCCTGTAAGGGTCAATTATAAAAAGAATGATATTTAATATGATGATTTAATCATAAAACATACCACTAATAACTAGTTTATTAGTCTGCATTTTCCTAGAGCATAAATCAAAATTATAATAAACTCAATTGAAAGAAGGAGAAAAAAAAAGTAAAAGAGATAAAATTCTAATAGGTATAAATGATTTAACTAGCAATAAGTTCAATATAAGAGAGAGTATGACAGGACTGTTGGAAGATGCAACAGTGAGAAAGTGAAAATTGTCAGTATATAACCTAGATATGATAAAAATGAATTAAGAAGAAGGACTATAATGGCAAACGATTTGATGCTAAGACTGCATAGAAGGAATGGATACAAATTTTTGGATGTGTGGAAGGTTTCAGAGAAGAATGCATTTGTATAAGAGGGACAACTTGAATGTATTTGGTATAAGGAGTTGGAAGAAATTATTAATTGGTATGAGAACAATACAGAGAGTACGGAAAAATTAGATTATGGTGATGGAATGGCAAGAATCCGTGCAAGAACAACCATGTTATGTAACTGTGTGAATGATAGGAATGTGCATTATCACTGAGATGATTAAGAGGAAAGGACCATTATGTGTTTATCCTGCTAGGACTTATTAAGCACATGCAAAGATGGTTGCATGACTAAGGTATTAAAAATAGAAATATGCAAGCTATTCAAAACTGGGTCATGCAGACTACAGAAGTGAGTATACAAAAAGATTCCAGGTAACTAATGTCTGCACATGAATGCAAGGTATATCAGAAACAAAGGAACAGGGTTTGTTGTCTTGGTGAATACAAGAGTAGTCTGAAAAGTTCTCGGCCTTGACCATAGATGGCAACACTATCAGCAAGATGTTTTTTTTTTCCTAAGTTGCTACATCTGAAATAAGCATCCATGTGAAATTTAAAGTCATTCTATCAAGTGTTTTTTTTTATACAGCTGTCTGAAGCAATAAAGTGTTATCTGTAACCCTTGAAATGGATAAAATTGAGTGTCGTGCAGTTATAAAATTCTTTGTAAAACAAGGTTTACTGCCAAAAGAAATTCATTCATAGTTCATAAAAGTTTATGAGCACTCTTCTCCTTCATTTTTGACAATTAAGAAATGGGCTGCCGAGTTTAAACATGGCCGCACCAGCCTTGAAGATGATCCACGTGAAGGACGTCCAAAAGGTGTAACAACCCAGAAATCATTGATCAAGTCCACAATATGGTATTGGATGACCAGCGAGTCAAAGTGCATGAAATTGCTGAGACTACAGGCATATATTTTGCATGAAGAATTGCAAATGAAAAAGCTTTGTGCAAGATGGGTGCCACACTTGCTCACAGCAGATCAAAAACACACTCACATGAAAATCTCTGAACAGTGCTTGGAGCATTTTAACAAAAATAAAACTGATTTTGTGAGTCAGTTTATTACAAAATAAACAAGATGCTAAAGGCATTTTGTTTATTAATTATCTTGAAAAGGGTAAAAACAATAACTGAGGAATATTATTCCGATCTTTTAACCAGACTAGATAAAAAAATTCACAAGAAAAGACCCAGTTTGCAGAAGGGGAAAAAACCATCTTTCATCAGGACAACGCAACTGCCCAACAAAGGTGTTTGTGGCAATGGGAAAATTAAGAGATCTGACTATGAATTGTTGGAACATCCACCCTATTCCCCAGATTTGACTTCTATCTCTTCCCAAAACTAAAACTCTTCCTCACTGGTCAGCGTTTTTCTTCGAATCAAAAGATGATTGCAGCTGTAGAGGGGTATTTTACAGATCTTACTGAGAATCACTACAGGGATGGGATAATGGCACTGTAGCACCACAGGAATAAATGTATCTTAAGGAAGATTGTGTTCAAAAATAAAAAATAATTTTGATATTATAAATTCGTTTTTTCATTGTTAAACCAAGAACTTTTCAGACCACCCTCGTATGTTGAGTCCTCAGACTGCAGGCATTGGTGAGATCCAGCTATCAGAGGCAAATATACTAACTGGTATTTAGCTTAAAGGGTACAGCATTTTTAAGAAGAATAGACAGAAGAGAAGGAGGAGGAGGGATGTGCTGCGAATGATACTGGATGATTTGAATTCAGTTAGGGTAGAAAGCAATGCCTGCAATACTAATAATATTTCATCTGGCAGTGAGTTTGAAGCCATCTTGTGTGTGTGTAATAACAAGATCAAAATACATGGCAGGGTGATGTTACAGACCTAGAGGATCAGTTGCTAGTGCAATGAAATGCATTACCAAGTAAAATGCTGGATGTGAAATGAGGAATTATCATGGGAAACTAATTATCCAAACACTGATTGGGTAGCAGTAAAATCTCATGAGAAGAATGAAGCTGAATTTATTGAACTGCTGTGAGATAACTTCCTCGAGCAGCATGTTATAAAAGAAATCCAAGATCAAAGGTTTTAGACTGATTATAGTGTCAGAGGTGGTTTCAGTTAAAAATGTGACTGCCTTCAGCCTAGTGACAGTGATCAAGCTGTGTTGATTTGGGAAGTGGCTACATTTATAAATGTTCCATTCAGAAAAGGTTACATGCTGAACTACAAATCAGGAAATTGCAACCAGCTGAGGAGTATGCTAAGTTTTGTTCCATGATATCAGCTGCTAGATGGGAAGAGTTTAAAAATATACTTAATTTATGCAATATAATTTTTTGTGCTCCTAGAGTTCAAAGGATAAATAAGGTAGAAGTGAAATGAATGCACAATCTTATGCATTCATTTTCTTATTCACACAGTATTTCCTTCCACATAGCTTTTTCTTAAGAATAAGTGATGCGGAAGGAATATCGTGTGAATAAGATTGGTATCAGTTATGAAAATTATAAGGTGCAGGCCAACTACTGTACAGAAAGCTAAGTGAGTATAAGAAGAAACTGCCTCTGCAAGTTCAAGATAATTCAAAAGAATTTTTACCATTATCAAGTAAAAGAAAGAATGAGCATTAAAGAATAACTAATGAATGCAATGAGCCTCCATAGCTCAGTTAGTACATATGAAGCCCTTTAGCTGGAAAGACCTCAGTTCAATTCCCATTAGTGATGTGAGCAACCTTTATATGGTCTCTTTCAATGAAAGGTGAGTTAGCCAGTCTCATAAGATACGTTTTTTTTTTAAATTTTATTTTATTTTTTTATTTTATAACCCAGAAACTCGGGTTTTTGATCCCCCAGAACAAGCAAACTGGCTCCGTGAACACGTGGATTACACTCATGAATACGTCCCGGCCATATGCCAGTCCCAAGCCCAGATAAAGTGTGTATGTGCGGGGGGGGTGATGAACTACCCTGTAAAAATCTCGCCAGGAACACTTTGTGGGCAATGCCCACAAAGTCACGTAGGGTTGGAAATGACTGAAGGGAAAAACCACCACCAATGAATGCAGATGGAATGGGCGACAGAAGCAGAAGAGAATGTTCAACACCAACGAATGCCTATTTTGCTATAAATTATCAACCTGGTATATGCAACATTGAGCTCACTGCTCTCTCTCTCTCTTCACTGGATGAACTGGTATATGAGAATGAGTTACTAGAGCTACTGCACAAACTTAATAAGAATTCAGCAATAGAGACTGATGGGATATCAGCACAGATGCTAACAAGTGTTCCAACTGAAGCAGCTATTCTTTTCACTGAGCTATATAATTTGAGTCTCAGAACAGGGAAGATTCCACAGGAGTGAAAAGAATGGATGATAATTCCATTGCACAAAGGTGGTGCAAAGAGTGATGGAAAAGTTGGTTAGGGCTTGCATACAGAAATGGATTGACAGATACTATACTTTGCAATGAAGAGCATCGGTTTATTAAGGAAAGGTCATGTTTGAGTCATATAATCAATCCAAAATTGGACTGATTATGACTCAAAAAAATAAACTATTATTAAAAATACAATATATTAGCTTAGATAAGTGGGTGGTTGACAGACAGGCATAAGAAAGTTAAAATTTCATTCTTCAAGTAAGAAAAGCAGAAATTCTTAATGCAAAATGTTTGACAAGTTATAGAATGATAAGAACGGCTTAGAGCAAATCTTTTTTTTTTGAATTCTCTATATAAACCCAGCAGTGAAACAGGAGTAATAAAATAACTATTGCTGCAAGCACAGGCAAACTCAAGAAGCTTAGGACATACTGACAGTGAATGCCAGCATTTCATATGCTAGGGAAGATGGCAGCAGGTTAGTAAGTCATCATCATCATCATCATCATCATCATCAAATTCCTGCCATGTACCCTCAAGGGGTGTACAGGATATAACAGTACTACATGAAAAAACTACATTATTACTAACTTCCTATCTACAATTTTCCTCCATATCAGTCTGTTACTTGTCAAGACTCCAACATTATCAGATCTTATATTTCTATCGTCTAAGGCACCTTGTACCGTATCAATCCACCTATATCTTGGTCTTCCTCCGGGTCGTTTTCCTGCCAACCTGGCAGAGAACACCTGCTTTGCTAATCTTTCCTCTCCCATTCTATTTAAGTGACCATACCATCTGAGATTAGCTCTGCTAACGCATTCCTGGATGCTAACAATGTCAAGTTCTTTCCTAATATCCTCATTTTTAATATGATATTGCCATTGATGCCATCTGTTCATGCCTCTAATCTTTCTCAGGACTCTCATATCTGCGGTCTCTAGTCTTTGGTCAAGTGTTTTACTTCTGACCCAGCTCTCAGATCCATAAGTTAAAATTGGTTTGAACACAGTCTTGTATACAGCTAATTTAGTGTTCCGACTAATTTCTTTCTTATTCCATATGAATTTATTCAATTGACTTCCCACGATACCAGCTTTGCTGATTCTGTTGTCTATTTCTATATTTAGTTTACCATCTTCAGTAAAAATTGTGCCTAAGTAGCTGAAATGTTTTACTTGTTCCACAGGTTCTCCATTCACAACACAGTTGACATTTTCAATGATTCTGCCTATTTTCATTGTCTTTGTCTTTTTATTGCTGACCTTCATACCATATCTATTACAACAGCTATTCAATTTAGTCAGAGAATCTTGCAGACTTGTAGCGGATTTATTTAGAAGTATAACATCATCTGCATAAAGCAAAGAGCTGACATTAACATCTCCAATTTTGATATCATGTTTAATACCACTTTCCTTCATAATGTGATCCATATAGATAATGAATAACAGAGGGGATAATGTACATCCTTGTTTTACACCTGATTTAACATTAAACCATCTTCCTGTACTTCCTTCAATTCTAACTGCTGACTCACAACTCAAATAAAGACTAAGTATTGCTTGATATAATGCCCCATTGACACCATATAACTGCAGCGTATTGAATAGCTTCTCTCTTGGCACCTTGTCATATGCCTTTTCCAAATCGACAAAACTTAAATACAGATCTTTGTTATATTCCCATGCTTTCTCGACTATTTGTCGTAAAGTGAAGATCTGATCCTGACAGCCTCTATTTGGCCTGAATCCAGCTTGTTCTTCACCAAGCTTTTCTTCCACAATTCTTCTCAACCGTTTCTCAAGTATACTTGCATAGATCTTGCCAGGAACACTCAGTAGGGAAATACCTCTGTAATTCTCACATTCAGTTTTATTTCCCTTTTTATATATGGGTACTATGAGAGCTCTACTCCAATCATCGGGAATTCGTCCCTCTGTAAAGGCTTTCTGAACTATGCAGTGCAGCCACTGTAAGACTCTTATACCACCATACTTCAGCATTTCTGGTCGAATATCATCTACTCCTGCTGCCTTTCCACATTTCAAGCCTTTGATGGCTTTTTCTACTTCAAGTATGGATATGTATTCCTGACTGCATGCCTGGTCAGTGTTTTTTATCACTGTGCTGTCATCACTGCTTGTTTCATTTAGCAGTTTTTCAAAGTAATTACTCCATACTTCAAGGATATCTTTTTCTCCTGTTTTCATTTCACCTTTATCATCTCTAATTCCTTTTACAGCACTCTTTCCTCCATTCCTAAGCTTCTTCAACAACCTCCAGAATATTTTGCCACCTTCTTGATATTTATTTTCTATATTCTTGCCAAAGTCCTCCCATGACTTTTGTTTAGCTAGTTTTACACACTGTTTAGCTTTCTTACATTTGTCTCTGTATTCTGTAAGAGTAAAAGCTGACTTATTTGACAGGAACTTTTGATATGCTTTCTTCTTTTCCTTCACTGCCTCTTTAACTTCCTGTGTCCACCAGGGAGTTCTAATTTTTTTATCTTTGCACACAACCTCACCACATGCCTCTCTGGCAGAATCAATCAATGTTTCCTTCAGAGTTTGCCACTGAATCTCCAAGGTTTGATTCCTGTTCTCAAACTCTTTCATTTTCTTTTCAATAATATTTCTGTATTTTAGTCTACAGTTTACATCTGAGAGCTGCTCAACTTTTATTCGCTTTAAAACTTTCTTACATGTTATTCTTTTCAATATGAAATTCAATTTTATCCTGCTCAAGACTAAATAGTGATCACTTCCAATTTCAAATCCTCTGTACACTCTGGTGTCCTGCACCAGGGAGAAAACATCACTATCAACAATAACATAGTCAATGAGACTTTTCTTATTCCTAGCCTCTTCTCTCCATGTGAATTTGTGCACATTTTTATGTTGGAACATGGTGTTAGTAATAACCAGTCCATGTCCTGAGCAGAAATCCAACAGATATTTGCCATTATTATTAGCTTTGCTCTTTTCTCCAAATTTTCCCAAAATATTTTTGTATGTCTCACAATCATTTCCTACTCTACTATTTAGATCCCCAACAAGGACCAACTTTTCATTTTTCATTGTGTCAGTTGCTTTTTCTAAAGCCTCAAAAAATTCCTCCACTTCTACCTTAGTAGAACCTTCTGTGGGACCATAGGCACAAATAAGTCTCATTGTCCAGTTCCCCATTCTCATATTTGCCCACATTACTCTACTTGAGACTGACTGCCATTCAAGAAGATTAGCCTCGTATTTTGTGTTGAATACTATGGCTACTCCTTCTTTTCCTTGATTGTTATTGCCTGAATATAACATTTTGTATTTATTGCTCAGAAAGATCTCACCAGTTTTGGTCTTTTTTGTTTCAGTCACCCCTATTATGTCGATCTGGTACTTATCTAATTCTTCAGCTAGCTCCATTTCTTTGCCATTCAGGCTTCTTACGTTGATAGTACCGATCTTTAACTCTGGTGATGTTGAGTTGGGGTTTGTTTTCAGATTTGTTCCAGTAGCTGACTTTTCGCTGTTCGCCCTGGTTCCCTGGCGAAAACAACGGGGGCCTTGTTTAACCGGGCGACGCCCCAGCCGGCATGAAATTTTGTCATGTTGTACCATCATTTTTTATTTTGGTTTAACCAATAAGAGTACGATTTGGTCGGCTAAATCCCAAATTGCCAGCCCATCCTCTTTCGTTCAGTATCAAAGTAGATACCCAACAGGGTGCACCACGAGAAGGTGAGGATTGGACATTAGGTCAGAAGCGCTGGTCGGTTCTCCGCATTCCTTTAAAGGCTATGTGGAGGTCTCCTCTCAGTTATACAGCTTTGACCCTTAAGCACCCCGTCTGAGATATTATACTCCATATCATGGACCGCCATTGTAATGACAGTCCTTGATATGGAGTAATGAATCATGCTACTCTCTTTTTCAAAGAGATAATTATGTGTGGGTGGGGTGGACACCTGAGAATGCCTTATGCCACACTAATCCAACTGTGAGAAATAATGGTCCAGGGATCTTTCTCTTGGTATGGACCTTTGGTTGCAGTGCCTGGAAGGAGACAAACATAACTGTCTTAATGCAGTTTTATGGAATAAAACTACACTTAAGCCATTTTGTGGAATAGACTTTTTTTTTTCACATTACAATGCAAAATCATACTGTAAGTGCTACTACTGCAACATGACAGTACATCTAGAAATGGCATACAGAGTGGATGTTATGTTGCTAAGTTGTATGATATAATAACTAAGCAGTACAGTTACATTCTAGTGAGATTTGACAATGTGCAATCAAGACAGGTAGATCCAACATAGATGACTGATGGAATATAATGGGTTGCATGACATCTGGCATAATACTGTCCTTTTCAAACTTCAACTAAACAACATAAATTACTTTGATGTTTGCAATTTGCCCTTTTATGAATTACCTGAAAAAGGAACTCCTAATGAACAATGGAAAAATCTGAAATCAATCAATTAGCATCTGTTATATAAAGTTAACTATTATCTGAAAATGTATATACCACTTTCTCATCATAGCACCTGATTATTCCAGGTAATCCTCCCCACTGTACTTTGTTACATATGCTAAGAAGCTTTTGGTAGATTGAAGAGAAAGTGACTTCTTTTACTAGCAATGGTGTGGAGTGTATGATGAGCTTGTGTAAAGTTTTTTGATATACCAAAAGGGATGAATGGCTACTTGATGTGAACTATTAATTTTCCCAATGCAGAAAAAATGTGCTTGTCCAAATCAGTGATCAGGTAAGGATTTCATTTTTAAAGCATAGTTAAGAGACATCTGCTGATATCAAACAGAACAGGCTAATTTGCTTCATTCCAAACTTTTAAGGTGTGTATGAGATGCACAAATTATTCTGTGTTACTTAATGCTTGATGAAATTTGAGTATCTAACTTAGACAATGTTATAAATTAAGAAAAGAATCTGAATCCACACTCTAAGAGACAGAGATAATGAACAAAGAATGTTCTCTTGTTAGCTTCCTGCCAAAAAAAAGTTCCAAAACTGACTCCATTTTAAATGCGATATTCACATTTTAAGTTTTCCTTTAATTTTTAAATTTTAGCTTTAAATTTTAACTTTAATTCTGGTAAGGGTAAGGTTATATCTGCAGAAAAGTGTACCCAAAAGACCTTCTCTCTCTCTCTCAAGAAAACATGACCCAGTTAGTGAGTGCAATGAGAACATGCTTGACAGCCTGCTGCAGATGATGCTTAAGATATATCTAAAAAAAATGATATGATCAAGAAATTGCAACCTCTGCCCCCCCAAGATATAAAAGATTCTCAGGTAGATAAAAACTGTCTAATAAAAAGCGGGAGATGTCATCTAAGACCAAGGTTATAAACATATATTCAAAACCTCCTGACGGAGATATGTCTATAGCCTAAACTAATTTCTATAGAAGTTAGTTTTAGTCTTGTTAAAAACTCTGTAAACCATACAAGACAATTGTACCTATTCTTGTAGACCATTGTACATAACAGTTGTGAGTTTTGAATTCTTTCCTGGCTTAGAGCAGGAGTTCAATATTTGTCCACTGCTTATATTTCCCAAAATTGAATGGTGCATTGCCAGTGTCTGAAATTTTATCCTATATGGCCATTGAGTGGATTATACATTTATAATGATGTAGAAATAATTCATAATTTCTGTTTTGGCCATAACATAATTATTTTGGTCTAAGCAAATTTAAAAGTGACTATTGGACTTCAACTGTTTTTTTTTTTTTTTTTTTGTGAAAAATCTGTCAAACCATTCAACTGTAATATGAAGTAACTCGCTGCTTCACTAATACACGTTTAGCTGGTAAAAGCAGAACTGAACTTGGTAAAAAACTGTTTTGTCAATTTTCCATGTAGTTTGGGGGGGGGGGAGAACAGAGTGACTTCTTTAAAGCAAAGTAAAGTGATCATTTGCATATATAAAAGGACAGCTGAATCTGAAGTCACAGAGAAGATCCAGCTTAAGTCTTCAGTGGATTATCGTATTTCAAATTATTATATGAAATCATCTACACTAAATCAATATTTGTGCTAGTTTTAGAAAGAAATAAGATCTTATACTGACTTTTGGATTTAGTAACTTGGAAAAGAAGAAAGAAATTCAGTAACTCAAACAAAAAGAAGAACAGTAAGGTCTGTAAACAATAATCACTGAAGGAGAAAATAAATAAAACATGAATCACAAAGATAAGCTACACACACACACACACAACAACAACAACAACAACAATAAAAAAAAAACATTAATTCAAAATGATAAAAAAAGTTATCGAAAAAACTGTAATTACAAACATAACTGATTAAAAATAAATCATACATACCTGTTGTAGCTGAACTTCTGAATTTACTGAAACACGGCAAGTGTCACAAAAGAACTTTCCAGATTTTGGTGGGGTGGCCTGAGATTGCACAGCTGTTACTGCTGGTTTTAGTTGGCTTGCCTCAGCAGAGCTTCCTGTGGGAGATTGATAGTCAAAGTCTGATCATGCTTCATGATCAGATTGAAGATCAATCAAAGAAATGGAGAATATATAAAACATTGCAAACACAAAAATGATTAGGAAGGTGGAAGAAAATTATTAGGCCCTTTACGTGTAAATTTTAAGACTGAAAACTTCCTGAATAAATCATAACCACAGAGCTATATAAAAATTAGTTAATACAGTATAATATCATCAGGTGAAATTAAGTATAAGAAACTATAGTATGGTATCAGTTAGTTATGTGCAAATACTTAGTGATTATCATTCGTGATGATGTTTAATGGAAAGAAGTGCCTAAAATAATTAACTAAATTTACTTCCTTAAGTCAATAATTCAGCTTTGTCAAAGGCATCTTACTAGGTACAGATGTAATTTGATGCACATAAAAGAGAGGTGAATGAATATCCTACAGTCCTTACTGGTGCATCCTCCATGGGCACTGTAGGATGATCTTAAATACTGGTCTAATTTCAAAATTCTTCCACATTTTTTGCAGGAGAGTTTTTAGTTTTAAGCAACTATTTATAAGTTGAGATAAATGTTATTAAACTATGCAAGATTTCAAAAACAGTATCTTGGATTTCCATCTGCATCTGTATAATAAGTTTCTTCCCCACTGAATCTGATGAGTTAATGGCATAGTTTGCAAAATCTGAGTGACTAGGTGACTAGTATACTGAGTATGTTAGTAGTTCTTCCAGTCTGGTCAAAATAAGCTAGTCTGCATTAGCATGGTATCCTATAGATGATTAAATAATCTAAGTGATGGAGTCTCCTGTTGAACCGATAAGGTTAGTTCATTTTTCGTAAGTCCTGAAAGAGGTTGAGATGAAATATTTTAAGAACTTACCTTTTTTGAGGTACCCATATATAATGGATGGCAGCAGATTTTTTTTTCTGATCAGGGTTCTAGACGAGGAAGGGTGGGGAGGGTATGGAAACTGTGTAGAGTTTGAATGATTTCAGTAGCGAGGGTACTATGAGTGAAATATGATTTGAACAGATGGTTTCTCATTTTATTAGCTGAGGTTTCAAAAATCCAGAATGTTAAGAGGGAGTGGTGATGGAGGTTGCATGTACCAATATAGGTAGTTTTCCAGTAGATAGCAAAGAATCTACTGGACAGATGCGAGACTAGTGTCAAGGAAGTGCAGTTTTCTTTTTCTATGGTAAAAAGGATTCCAGCCATTAATATGTTAAAAACATTGCTTTTTAATGTTTTTTTCATGTTAAGCCTAATGGATAATGTGTCAATGCAGAAAAGGTATACAGTTCATGTTTGCTTATTATGAAAATGTTGAACACAAGTGTAAATTTGTGATTAAGAGAAAATTATCACCTATAAACACCAATATCTTATAATTTAATAAAGAAAAACTTAAAATTATAACAAATTTACATGAAACAATACTTTCTTTAGTAGCATGTTCTATAACAATCCCTTGGAAATAAAACACTTTCATGTACAGGAGAGAGAGAGAAAAAAAAAGAGGGAGGGAGGGAGGGCAGTAAGTAAGAAGCACTGGAGCCAATGAGAAGCCTGTATAGAGTAAAAAAATGACAATTTTATTTGTGGAAGAAGAAAGCTCAAGAACTTTCCTGCTCTCTGCTGACACTGCTATAAGATAAACAGTATTTAAAAACGAATGCTTCATATAGAGTTTCTTGAACTTTAAAGGTGGGAAGAGCGACTCATGCTCTTAATATGTTTGCACCAGGCCACTGGTGGGAACTAGCTTTAGCATATGTATAATGCTTCTGCATTGAGCAGTCACATTTTCATAAAGCTTATATGGATGTTAGTTGTACTTTTCAGTAGAATTTTATTTGTAAAATTAGCATTTCTGAGAAGTCTGGATGATATTGATTTAAATTTATATATTTCTCATATTATTATTATTATCTGAGACCTCCAGGGAGTCAAGGACTCATCGAGAGAGGCTGTAAATTATCCAACCCAGCTATCATATTTCTCTTGAATTCATTTACACTAGATGCACTCATTACCCCTAAGGGCAAATTATTCCACTCACTCACTGCACTCTGAGAGAAAATCTAGCTCTTACCCTTTTCTTGACTGCAAATAAATTTAACTTCCATGGATTGATCTTTTTTGCTTTACATAAATTGTGTTCTTTCTGTATCCACTGACTGCATTATAAACAGCTGTTCATATGTATTTATTGAACTGAAATTTGAAAGTTTGTTAGGACAAATGTGTTTAGTTAGCTGCTATTTAGTGCTACAATAAATTTTGTTTTGCTTGCATGCATGCAGCATTGTTTGTGAGAGAGGAGTGTTTCTCCATTATGAGTGTCATTCCAGTTGTCTCTAATTACACTAATTGTTGCTAAATATAGTACATACATTGTAAATGTCTCTGTCCTGTATTCTGTGATAAACAAAGCTGTTTGTTTTTCTTGCTTGTGCAGTATATATGCATCTGTTGAGGCTGGAATGTTTATAATGATATAGGAACATTTTTATTCCAGTCTTCAGAAACAACAGACATAGTAAAAATTTATATATTCCTGAATAAAAATGAATACTTTTATGTATTATAAGAAGTGGTTAATTTACAACAAAATACCAGCATATGTGAGATATTACTGATAAGACAGAAGAGCTGCTGACAAAAAAAGTAATGAATGTAAGTTTAGTGAAAATGTGGATAATTCTGATAATGATGAACATTACGTATCCTATTACTGTGTAAAATGTATACTGATCCCTAGTGAATAAAAGAAAATTTTTAGATTCCAAGTGAAATACACATAAAACAGAAATAAATACACATTATAAGCACAATAAATTTTACATGATTTATTGCTGCCACACCTAAATTAATCACTTGTTCAACACTATTAGTTCATTATATTAGCCCCCCCCCCCCCCCATCTAGTTATTTACTGAGCTACCAAATGTATATACAACAGCTATTTATTACTGGTTAGTTATTTATACTTTGCAAATAAATCTTTCCCTCTCCTTGTAAGTTTTTTTTTTTTTTTTTTTAAATTATGCCATCATAAATTCACTATATTCTGGAGGTTGTTGAAGAAGCTTAGGAATGGAGGAAAGAGTGCTGTAAAAGGAGTTAGAGATGATAAAGGTGACATGAAAACAGCAGAAAAAGATATCCTTGAAGTATGGAGTAATTACTTTGAAAAACTGCTAAATGAAACAAGCAGTGATGACAGCATAGTGATAAAAAAACACTGACCAGGCATGCAGTCAGGAATACATATCCATACTTGAAGTAGAAAAAGCCATCAAAGGCTTGAAATGTGGAAAGGCAGCAGGAGTAGATGATATTCGACCAGAAATGCTGAAGTATGGTGGTATAAAAGTCTTACAGTGGCTGCACTGCATAGTTCAGAAAGCCTGGACAGAGGGACGAATTCCCGATGATTGGAGTAGAGCTCTCATAGTACCTATATATAAAAAGGGAAATAAAACTGCATGTGAGAATTACAGAGGTATTTCCCTACTGAGTGTTCCTGGCAAGATCTATGCAAGTATACTTGAGAAACGGTTGAGAAGAATTGTGGAAGAAAAGCTTGGTGAAGAACAAGCTGGATTCAGGCCAAATAGAGGCTGTCAGGATCAGATCTTCACTTTACGACAAATAGTCGAGAAAGCATGGGAATATAACAAAGATCTGTATTTAAGTTTTGTCGATTTGGAAAAGGCATATGACAAGGTGCCAAGAGAGAAGCTATTCAATACGCTGCAGTTATATGGTGTCAATGGGGCATTATATCAAGCAATACTTAGTCTTTATTTGAGTTGTGAGTCAGCAGTTAGAATTGAAGTACAGGAAGATGGTTTAATGTTAAATCTGGTGTGAGACAAGGATGTACATTATCCCCTCTGTTATTCATTATCTATATGGATCACATTATGAAGGAATGTGGTATTAAACCTGATTTCAAAATTGGAGATGTTAATGTCAGCTCTTTGCTTTATGCGGATGATGTTATACTTCTAAATAAATCCACTACAAGTCTGCAAGATTCCCTGACTAAACTGAATAACTGTTGTAATAGATATGGTATGAAGGTCAGCAATAAAAAGACAAAGACAATGAAAATAGGCAGAATCATTGAAAATGTCAACTGTGTTGTGAATGGAGAACCTGTGGAACAAGTAAAACATTTCAGCTACTTAGGCACGATTTTTACTGAAGATGGTAAATTAAATATAGAAATAGACAACAGAATCAGCAAAGCTGGTATGGTGGGAAGTCAATTGAATAAATTCATATGGAATAAGAAAGAAATTAGTCAGAACACTAAATTAGCTGTATACAAGACAGTGTTCAAACCAGTTTTAACTTAATGATCTGAGAGCTGGGTCAGAAGTAAAACACTTGACCAAAGACTAGAGACCGCAGATATGAGAGTCCTGAGAAAGATTAGAGGCATGAACAGATGGCATCAATGGCAATATCATATTAAAAATGAGGATATTAGGAAAGAACTTGACATTGTCAGCATCCAGGAATGCGTTAGCAGAGCTAATCTCAGGTGGTATGGTCACTTAAATAGAATGGGAGAGGAAAGGTTAGCAAAACAAGTGTTCTCTGCCAGGTTGGCAGGAAAACGACCCAGAGGAAGACCAAGATATAAGTGGATTGATATACGGTACAAAGTGCCTTAGACGATAGAAATATAAGATCTGATAATGTTGCAGTCTTGACAAGTAACAAACTGATTTGGAGGAAAATTGTAGATAGGAAGTTAGTAATGATGTAATTTTTTCATGTAGTACTGTCATATCCTGTACACCCCTTGAGGGTACATGGCAGGAATTTGATGATGATGATGATAAATTCACTATGTCTAGAATTTATAGGATCACATGTGATTTGCCCCACCCAGCAACTTTACAGGACATATATAATATCACAACTGTTAATTATTAATTAACAATCTGTTTGGCAGTAATGAAAGTATTTCTACTCACACTTGTTCTTTCCTTTACATATCCAATTCTCACATGACATTAATGATGGTTCACACATTTACACCTTTGATAATTGAAACATACCAATAGAATATAGCATTCTCTTTCATTAGTGTTTTCTAATATATTCTAAAGCACACACACATTGTTCCATCCATGCAGATTTGGTTACAATTAAGAACCATGACACATAGTGTCTGCCAAAACACAAGCAAAAAATTTCCGGGGCTGTTTTCTCTGGCATCATCTGGGTAACAGTGAGAAAGCTACAATTGCTCCAACATAAATGTGTTAAAGAAAGGATCAATGAGTATGGCTCAACATGAGAATTCCTCAACAAGCACTGAATGCTCTGTTGTGGTGGGGATCATGTATATATTATTGAACGGTTGTAAATTTATTAACACGTTAGTATGATAAATTATGACCAGAAAATCAAATTCACAAAAGATACACCCAGCCCACAGTGGAATCTGATCTTCATCAATGTCAAGATGGAGATTCTTCTAGACAGAGGTCATCAGAATGATACGGAACTGCCTATTCAAAATTAGAAGAGTTATTCCAACATCACCTCAAGGCAAAGATTTTCTTCAGATGTGCAAGTTTTGTTTTGCTGTTGTTAAGTAGGTTGAAACCATTAAACTAGGCAGAGTTTTGAATTCCAAATTTTTCTATGGCATGAACAACAGTTTCTGACTCATTGTTCTATACCTTATCAATGTTATCTATGGCATTTGAAGTTATAGCTCTTCCAGAATATTATAACATATGCTTTTAGTTTTCCATTAACTGGCAAGGAATGTAAACTTCAGGTACTTTGCCTACATTTGTGAGTACATTGGTTGAATCACTTTTTTTTTTTTTGAGAAAAAAAAAATTACTTCAATAAATCCTTTGAGCATTCAAGATAAGATTTATGAAAGCATACTTCAGAGGATGCTAAGAAAACTGTGAACAAAAAGTTGAATTCAAAATTAAAATTAGGCCTACTAGAGGTTGTTGTCAGGATGAATGTCTCATGGGAGAATATTAGAAGAATCTTTAATTAAGTTTTATAGAATTGGAAAAGACATATGATGAAGTGTGAAGAAATCGAGCAAAAGATCCATATTTGAGTTAAACATAAATAACTAGAATTGAAGATAGAGGAAGGTGGTTTGATGTAAAGCCAGGTGTAGGATAAGACAAGGATTATGTATAATTATATATCATCATCGTCAAATTCCTGCCATGTACCCTCAAGGGATGTACAGGATATGATAGTACTACATGAAAAATTTACATCATTACTAACTTCCTATCTACAATTTTCCTCAAAATCAGTTTTTCACCTGTCAAGATTCCAAAATTATCAGATCTTATATTTCTATCTTCTAAGGCGATTTTTACCGTATCAATCCACCTATATATTGGTCTTCCTCTGGGTGTTTTTCCTGCCAACCTGGCAGAGAAAAGTGTTTTTGGTTAAGTGTTTTACATTTGGCCCAGCTCTCAGAAAGTTAAAATTGGTTTAAACACTGTCTTGTATAAGCAAATTTAGTGTTCCGACTAATTTCTCCTGTATTCCATATAAATTTATTCAGTTGACTCTGTACCATACAAGCTTTGTTGATTCTATTGTCTATTTCCATATTTAATTTACCATCTTCACTAAAAATCGTGACTAAGTAGCTGAAATGTTTCACTTGTTCTACAGATTCTCCATTCACAATGCAGATGATATTTCCAATGCTTCTGCCTATATTCATTGTCTTTGTCTTCTTATTGCTGACCTTCATACCATAACTATTACAACAGTTATTCAATTTAGTCAGGGAATCTTGTAGACTTGTAAAGGATTTATTTAGAAGTACAACATCATCTGCATAAAGCACAGAGCTGAGATTAACATCTCCAATTTTGATATTAGGTTTAATACCACTTTCCTTCATAATGTGATCCATATAGATAATGAATAACAGAGGGGATAATGTACATCCTTGTCTCACACGAGATTTAACATTGAACCATTTTCCTGTACTTCCTTCAACTCTAACTACTGACTTACAACTCAAAAACTAAATCGACACAATATAGCTGTAGTGTATTGAATAGCTTCTCTCTTGGCACCTTGTCATATGCCTTTTCCAGATCTACAAAACTTAAATACAGATCTTTGTTATATTCTCATGATTTTTCAACTATTTGTTGTAAAGTGAAGATCTGATCTCTCTTTGGCCTGAATCCAGATTGTTCTTCAAGCTTTTCTTCCACAATCTTTCTTAATCGTTTCTCAAGTATACTTGCATAAATCTTACCAGGAACACTCAGTAGAGAAATACCTCTGTAATTCTCACATTCAGTTTTATTTCCCTTTTTATATATGGGTACTATGAGAACTCTACTCCAATCATCTGGAATTTGTCCCTCTGAACAATACAGTGTAGCCACTGTAAGACTTTTATACCTCCATACTTGAGCATTTCTGGTAGAATATCATGTCTTCCAGCTGCCTTTCCACATTTCATTCCTTTGATGTCTTTTTCTACTTCAAGTATGGATATGCATTCCCGACTGGATGCCTGTTGAGTGTTTTTTTACCACTATGCTATCACTGCTTGTTTCATTTAGCAATTTTTCGAAGTAATTACTAAATACTTCAAGGATATCCTTTTCTCTAATTTTCATGTCACCTTTATCATCTCTAATTCCTTTTACAGCACTCTTTCCTCCATTTCTGAGCATTTCCAACAGTCCCCAGAATATTTTGCCACCTTCTTGATATTTATTTTCTATGTTCTTACAAAAGTCTTCCTTTAGCTAGTTTTACGTAGTGTTTAGCTTTCTTACATTTGTCTCAGTGTTCTCTAAGAGCACAAGCTGACTTATTTGCCAGGAACTTTTGATATGCTTTCTTGTTTTCCTTCCCTGCCTCGTTAACTTCTCGTGTTCACCGTGGAGTTGTGATTTTTCTATCCTTGCAGACAACTTCACCATATGCCTCTCTAGATGAATCAATCAATGTTTTCTTCAGGGTTTGCCACTGAATCTCCACAGTTTGGTTCCTGTTCTCAAACTCATTCATTTTTTCTTGAATAACGTTTGTGTATTTTAGTCTACAGTTCACAACTGAGAGCTGCTCAACTTTTATTTGCTTTAAAACTTTCTTCTTTTCAATATGAAATTCAATTTTATCCTGCTCAAGACTAAATGGTGATCACTTCCAATTTCAAATCCTCTGTACACTACAGTATATTGCACAGTGAGAAAACATCACTATCAACAATAACAAAGTCAATGAACCTTTTCTTATTCTTTACCTCTTCTCTCCATGTGAATTTGTGCACATTTTTATGTTGGAACATTGTGTAAGTAATAACCGGTTCATGTCCTGTGCAGAAATCCAACAGGTATTTCCAGCATTATTATTAGCTTTGCTCTTTTCTCCAAATTTTCTCAAAATATATTTGTATATCTGAAAATCATTTCCTACTGTGCTATTTAGATCTCCAAAAAGGACCCACTTTTCCTTTTTCATTGTGTCAGATGCTTCCACTAAAGCCTCAAAAAATTCCTCCACTTCTGCCTTAGTAGAACCTTCTGTGGGACCACAGGCACAAATAAGTCTCATTGTCAGTTCCCCATTCTGATATTTGCCCACATCACTCTACTTGATATTGCCTGCCATTCAAGAAGATTAGCTTTGTATTTAGTGTTGAATACTATGGCTACTCCTTTTCCTTGATTGTCTTTGCTTGAATATAACATTTTGTATTTATTGCTCAGAAAGATCTCACCAGTTTGTCTTTTTTTGTTTCAGTCACCCATATTATGTCTATGTGGTACTTACCCAATTCCTCAGCAAGCTCTATTTCTTTGCCACCCAGGCTTCTTATGTTGATAGTACCGATCTTGAACTTTGGTGATGTTGAGTTGGGGTGTGTTTCAGGATTTGTTCCAGTAGCTGACTTTTCGCTGTTTGCCCTGGTTCCCTGGCGAAAACAATGGGGGCCTTGTTTAACCGGGTAACATTCCAGATGTCATGAAATTGTGGTTTAAGCCAATAAGAATACAATTTGGTTGGATAAATCTCAAATTGCCAGCCCATCCTCATTCATTCAGTATCCAGGCAGATACCTAACTGGCTGCACTACAAGAAGATGAGTATTAAACATTAGGTCAGAAGCCCTAGTTAATTCTCCACATCTCTTAGAAGACTGTGTGGAAGTCTTCTCTCAGTTTTACAGCTTTGATCATTAAGTATCCCATTTTTTATTACGTTATTTATAAAGAGTCTATCAAAAAAATGTATTCGCACTTTAACAGATGTCATCTATAGACTTTTTTCGAAGTTTGATTGAATTACGTGCAGCGTGATGTTCTCTCAAAAGATGTCATTACTCACATGAATACAAGCATCGACACGCAACTGGTAGGAACTGTCAAACAATACAGCCAAGGCGCGATTGTCGTTTGAGGAATGAAAGACCATTTTAAAGTGGTATTTCAAATCTGAGAATGTTGGTGAAGCTCAATGACAATGGAGACGTGAGTATGCAACACAACCTCCAACACGCCTGACAACTGCACGCATTCGTGATGTTTGAGATCCATGGTGCCATGTGTGATGTGCACAAGGGAAGATTCGGGTGGCCTTGCACAGCAACAAGTCCTGCTTCTTCGGCTATGGTTTCAACACTAGATGAGGATGAGGAGTTTGTGAGGAAGATGGTTCAGTTTGATGAAGCACAATTTAAGCTTAATGGAACAGTGAATCAGCATAATTATGTTTACTGGGCTCCAGAAAATCCGGGCGTTCATGTGGACAAGGCAATCAAGAGAGGTGTGGATTGTCATCTAGGGGTTTAATAAGACTATTCTTCTTTGAAGGTACTGTTACTGGTCAAGTGTACCTAGATATGCTATGCATCCATTTTGCCTGCCATTCACGAACTTTATGGGAATGATCAATTTCTCTTCCAACAATATGGCGCACCATCACACTACCACTGAGATGTGAGAGCTTACTTTGAAGAGAGTTTGTAGGGACAATGGATAGGATGAAGAGGTGAAGCTAAGTTCCCCCTGTAAAATCTCGTATAGAAGAAAAATAGAAATTTTTTTTTTCTATGTTGATTTTACATGGGCAATTAAATTACATAAAATACTTGTAATTAAAATAATGTATAACTCACTTTATTGTATTAAATCTGGTAACAAATTTTTGGAATAGTTATATAAGAACCACTAGAATTATAACTAAAATTAAGCTGACAAGATTAGGCAAATAGACCTAAGGCTAGTGACAATTGCAAAGGTCACCGGAGTATGAATTTTCCTGCCATAACCCAATGATAGCTTGGGTGACGGAGAAGTAAATCCGGGGACTTAATTTGAAGAAGGGCCAAAGTCGAGAGAGTGATATAAAAGGCAGAGATTGAGGGGCCAAGGGGCTCTCATTTCGAAGTTTTATTCCTGTGCCAAGCCTTTTCTGAGGACGGGGAGAGTCGCATTCCGTGAGCAGCAGTTCCGACGAAGATGGGAAGTTCAATAGCAGCAGAGACAGTCCTTTCAAGATGTCCTACCGTATGATTCTTCGATGATCTACGTGTATGGTGAATTATCGCTGCCGTAACCTAGTGCCTGATCGGAAATTTTTTTTTGGAAGAAGTGGAACATGCCCTTAAGCCTTAAAGATCTAGGACTGTGTAAGAACTGGCAAAGATTGTAAGTAGAATGTTTTAAGTAATATCCTAGATTGTGAAGTTCAAGCGACTGATGTTGGTTCTGGTAATTATTAGCATAGAAAGTACTAGAGAGGTCAGAAAGCCGTACTTCAAGTTGAATGTGAATAAGAGAATATAGAGATCTAAGATTTGCTAATGTTGTGTAATGCAAAAATTGAATGTGGTTTAAGTTTTGCCTTTTCTGTTTATAACGTGAGTGAAGTTAAAGTATTAAATTCTATCCAAGTGTCTGAAAACTTTGTCTTAAAGCTTGAGCAAAAATGCTTACATGATCATTATTAGACATGTAATTGTATTGTCTCCATTGTGCTCTTGTCATCTTAGTTAGAACCAGACACGTAATATATGCTATTTGAATTTTGTAAATAATTTGCCTTAGAATGAATAAACATGTGTGTTAATAGCTTGCATGATCTTGTTTTGCCAATGCACTGTCTCATAAGAATATCGAACCTGCGTGCCTAAAATTAGAGAAATTGCCACGACTGACTATTTAAGGTATTATTTTTAAAAATTTACTATTCTATAAGTGGTATAACTATTCTTCCTGTGCCATAACTTTAATTCAGGGTGGCGCAGTCGAGAAAACAAATAGATTTTTCCTGAATTTTATCACGTGGGAAATAGTTAACACTGTATCCGTGAATTGTCTATTCTAGAGGTTTTTTACTAACAGCGCTAACACTTGTAGGTAGTATAAAGGATTAAAAGTGGGGACTAAATTAATCGGCTTAAGATAGAAAAAGGTAAAGAGAACTTAACAGAAAGAAACGAGTAGAAGTAAAGTAGACATAAGGAAAGAGAATAAGATAAGAAAATTAAATCATAGAATATTACAATTGGTGCAGATCGACATACAAAAAAAAAAAAAAAAAAATTATAAATAATAATAATATCATAAAAAAATAGATATTTAAACCCCCCCCCCCATGTTCTCCTGATTTAACACCTTTGGACTTCTACCTATGGGGGACTCTAAAGGATGTAGTGTATTGTAGAAAACAAACTACACTGGTGGTCCTTCAGAAAAAATTGAAAAGCATGTTCAGCAATCCCACTGGATACTTTGGCCAACATTGCCCAGTAGTTTGTCATAATAATAAGTGTCTGGAAGCTAATGGTAACCTCTTTGAGCACCTTATGTGCTTGTAGAAGTCAAAGGTAACTTGTATTCATCCATTGATGTCTGTATAAATTTAGTATTACAATTTTTATACAGGTTTTTCTTTTGCTGAAGTGTGTATACATTTTTTTGACGGACTCTGTATATTTAAATTTTTATTATGGTTAAAATGAAATTTGCAAATGGCTCATTTTCAAAGACCCTTCTTTGTGTATAAATCATGCTACACAAACTTTTGAAAAACAAGTGATGTGATTGATTTACATCCACTGAAAGCATGTTTATGCCTTTTATGCCAACTGTAAAAATACAATATGTTTATAGTCCCAGAGGAAGATGAAATAAGTGGAATGATAGATTTAGAAATGTGTTAGAATAGAAAAGATCTGACAATATTGGAGTTATAAAAAATAAGACTAGCCTGAAGAAATTCTCGTAACCTGAAGAAAAACTGCTGATAGGAAGTCATAATGTAAATAATTTAATCATGAGATACTGTCATAGTAAATTGCACGTCCCTTGTGCATACTGTGGCAGTACTGCATGATTACAAACTGTGTACCACATTGAAGGAACTGTACTCCTGGAAATTGATGAAGCCAGGGATTTAGGAGTAATAGTAGTAGATAGAGATTAGAAATTAACTGAACAGGTAAAAGGCAATTCAAAAGAGTTTTTTGCTATGTAGTAAGTAGGAGGAAAAATGACTATGGAAGAAATATTTTAATAAATGCAGATGATCGAGAGGTAATGGAGGCAGATGAAATTGTTGAGTCACCATTTTGCAAGGGTACCTAATCGAAGTGAAGATACTGTTATGGCAGGGGTGAAGGACTGATGTCAGAATATAGGGTGAGGAATTGGAGGTACTTAGGATATTGCAGAATCTGAATGCAGATACAGCTGTGGAATTGGATATCAGCTTGCATTTTAAGAGAACATGCAAGAAAACTAGTGATACCTTTGACTAGACTGTTCCCAAAAGAGTGGAAAGAAGGCAAAATAATTCCTTTGTATAAAGGAAGATCTAAGTCTGTGGTAGCTAAAGCACCAGAAAAGTAGGTCAAAAAGAGAATTCAGGAATGGGTGGATAAGAATGATATTCATGAGGGCAGCATGGCTTTGTTAAGGATAGGTCATGACTTAGTAATTATTAACTTTTTAGAATTTTGGATTTTGCAAAAGTGTTTGGCAGGATACCATATGGAACTCTATAATACAAAGTGTGCAACAAATGGAGATGAATATGAAACTGGTGAGATAGATAAAAGGGTGGCTGATGGACAGATACCAAAAAAGTAGTATATGGAGAAGCAGAATCCAGGAGACGGCAGGTGACTAGTGGTGTGCCATAGAGCTCTGTACTTGGACCACTGCTGTTCAATTTGTACATAAATGATAAAGGAAATTATGACCACATCTAGATGGCTGTGCTCAGGTGTGGTCACCTGGGTTTATTGGGGAAGAGGAAGTGGTAGAGAGGATTCAGAGGTGCAAGAGATCAAGATGGTGAGTGGTCTGTAGAATACTTCCTATGATTATAGATTGAGGGTTTGTGGATTATAAATGTTGGCCAATAGGCAAAAAAGGAGATATCATAGAAACGTTTAAGTTACTTAAAGGATTTTATAAGACTGATGCAGGGGGAAATGTTTCAACACTTGGGTAGAAGGAGGAGAACAAGAGGTTATCCCTGGAAGTTAGGTAAGAGTGTAGTTAGCAAGGGCATGAGGACGAGACTTTCCACTTGAAGAGTGATGAATGAATGAAATGGGTTGCCTGAGTCAGTTGTGAATGTTTTGTTAGTGGTTTCAAGGAGAGGTATGATAGTTGCCTGAGTTCTCCCACGATGAGTTTGACTCCATGGAGGTGTTCATGCAATAATAATAATAATTACACAAAGTTCATAAATCAGAATACAAAACAAATTGCAGAAGAGAGCTTGCCTGATCTAATGGTTTCTTTTCTGTGTAGCATGATGCAATGACTTTTCAAAGGTAACTGTGGATTAGACAGACTGTAAAAACATATAAACAAAAGCAAAACATTTATAGCTACTTGAAAAATCAGATATTTCAAACAGAATCACTTATTTTCACTGAAACCACAACTAAATACTATTCTAAACATAAAACAATTAACTAATCTAAGCAGGTGCTGCATACCAATTACACATGCTTGTTTGTTTAGACCAGCATTTAACCATGGTCTCAATAAAGAATGGATTGAGATGGTGAAATATCTGATTAAGTATAAATAAATTTGTTGTGTTTGTTTTTATGTCTACATTTATAATTATCTTTGAAAATTCATGTTTTCTTCCTGCCATTCGTCTCCTTGTCATATTTGTCTGGCAAATTCCAAGTGGGGTGATCTTCATGATTTATAGGCTTCATTTCCTTGATTAGATTACTGTTTTAGTCTTGTGACCATAACACATTACCGAAACAACATTTTCCAATCTACTTTAAATTATCACACTTTGTGAAAGCCTTAGCTTTTGAACAAGTGTGTGGCAAGACTATTGAATGAAAGAATCAAGCATATCATGACATTGAAATATCCATGTTCCTCTTCTACTTACGCTGAAGCTCAGAAAAGATATTGCATATCTTCGTCAATAAAATTTATTACATTCATTTCATTCTTGGAACATTCAGTATTTAGTTTCCTGACAAAGGTGAGCCTCCTAAAAGAAGTAACACTATTACCATAAGTTGTGATTCCCAGAAGAATAAAATACTGCATCATTAATTATAAGTTAATTTCTATAAATGGTATTAATATTTATCAGTCAGAAAGAAACAACGGTTTTATCATACTTAAGTCACTGCAGTCAAAAGACTTAATTGATAATAGGCTATTGAGGATCTTTTAAAGTAGACGGGTACTACCACAGCAAACACCATTATAACAAAATATGAGTCATGGCCTAAATCCCATAGAACCAATAACGTGTTAAGCTCACTATTAAAAATGGTTAAAAGTTGAAATACTTTCACTATAGCAAACTGAATTTCATACCAAATTATGTCACGATTGAGAGAAAAGAAATGGAGGAAACATAACAGAGGAAAATGTAGAAATACATAAGCAAATCACAGGAAATAAAATAGAAAGTTAAATCTGTGAAATAAAACAAAAGAAAATCATGAGAAATAGACGAAGATAACTGCAGGAAATCATAGAACGAGGATGAAATACAAAGGATTGGCGGGAACCATACATAAAGCACACAAAATGACATGAAAAAATAAATGCAAACAATAGTAGGAGACATAAGAAAGAACTAGAACAGCATGAAATAAAAATCTATAATTAACGCTTAAATTTTGAAAGATTACATTTAGCTTAATGTCACTTACCTGAAATCTTCACAATGAACTACTATTGTAAATATGTGCACACTAAAAATTTAGATTTTTATAATTAAAATCCAAAATAAGTCAAAAACTTGAATTCTAAATCAGAAATTTAGAATTTGTTAACCTTATAAAAGTCTTTCAAAGAAAATGAGCCACTCAAATAAATTTCATAACTTTTACTTCAAATTAAAAAGTGCAATATTTCTTTAATTTATAGTTTTAGGAGAACAGTATTAATTTATGCCAGATGTATGTTGCTGGGTCTGTGTCCAATTAGGAAGATAACATTCAAACCAACTTTCCCCCCCTCCCTTCAGGTTAACTAACGCAGACTAATGTTCATCACATCACTTCTCTTCCTCTTCATAATTGGATATAATCAAAAATAACCTGAAGTTTTTCAGGTTATTTTTGATTGTTAATAGTACATACAATATAAAACTAAATACTGCACATATTTAGTTTATTATGAATATTTCAGGTAGGCAACATTCATTTAATTAACTTAGAATTTTGAAACTCTGTATTTTCATTTTTATAATTTTATACTCTAGTTCTTTCCTATGTCTCCCATTATTGTTTGCATTTGTACCTTTTCTTGTCATTTTGTGTGCTTTATTATTATTATTACCCAAGACCTCATGGAGTCAAAGATCCATTTCTTTTATTCTATTTCTTGCATTTTTTTTTTTTTTTTTAAACTACCTGAGATTTCCTTTGCTCTCTGTTCCTGCCGATTTATTTTTTGCAATTTCCTATGATTTCATTTGTTCTTTTTCTGGCAATTTCCTCTGTTACATTTTTCATGATTTCTTTCCAGCAATTTCCTTTGTTTTGATTCCCAAAATTTCTTTTATTTCATAGGAAATGAAGTGCAGGGTGTAGTATTTTCGACCATAATGATATCTATACTGGTCAGGTAGCACAACCCCTCCCCCACAATTTTTTAAAGCAAAATTATACATAATTTATATACAATTAAACAGAATGTGGCATACTATATACAGCATAGCAGGCAGTTGGCTATTTCCAGTAAACATTGTTGTACTACTACTTTATCAAAAACTGTCAAGTCAGACACATTAAGCCTCTTCATTTCTTTCTCCTACCAGCTCTTTCTTCATGAACATTGTTTCACCTCAGGTTTCTTTTTTAAAATCTTATCTGGTCTCGCCACACTTTCCATGGCCTTCCTCTTGGTCTTTTTACCTAATTTTCATTTCATACATTCTTTCTAAATTTATTCTACATTCAAATAACTTCAAGAGTTCAAAGCATTTGTTCCTTGGTTTTGCCAATATTGTCTTTAAACCTTTCGTTTCCACTTCTATTTATTATGTCTCCTTTTGTTAGTCTTCATGTCTCTGCTGCATAAGACAAAATGGATAGATTATTTTTGTTAATCAAAGGTTTACATTTCAGTGGGACCTCACTGTCCCAAAGTAGACTACTTAGCATTAAAATTGATATTTCCTATGTAAATGTCCATCACTAGAAAGTATACTTCCTAAATATTTCAAGTTTTCACCAATTTTTAAGACCTTCCCATTGCATAACATTATTAACTTTTACATTTTCTCTATAATTTAAAACCATTATCCCATTTTCTTGCTACTAATATATGTAACCCATAGTTCTATGTCACACTGTTCCCTTTGTCCAGTTTTTTCAGTGGCTCTTTCAGAATGTGCTCAAATCAAATTATCTGCAAACACAACAGTTTCTCTTTTCTGGTTGTTAATTGTATCTAGGATATTATTTGTCACCCAATAAAGATAAGACATTTCCTCATTGCAGCAGAAGTGTATAAACACTCCAAAATTACCAAATTTAGTCTTCACAACTCTTAGATTTAACACATTCTTGATCATAACTATTTATTTTCCTATGTCTATATTTTCTAAACTTTCCTAGAGATGATTTTTATAACTACCCAATGCCTGTCCCTTTCTCTTAAAAAAAAAAAATACAAATAAATAAACACCTAATCAATCAACAGTTGACTGTCCTTTTCTAAAACCAAACTTCTCTCTCCTCTTAGACCTCTTTCTCCATTTCATCTCTTATTCTTGGCATTTTTCTTTCATAAATCTTTGCACAGTAACAAAATAAGTTATTCTTCTATAGTTACTATGAGGGTTGTTTGAAAAGAATGGTAAATTTCCAATAGACTGCAACACAATTTGTTCATTCATACCAGTGTCAGCACGTTCATTTTTTATGACCCCTGGCAAAATTTCAGCCATGTGCAACACATAGTTCTTGTTTGGCAAACATTGAAAATTATCGTGTTTGTACTTTTCATAAAAATGAAAAAAAAAAACGAGTTTCATGCAGTGATAAAACACTTTTATTTGAAGAAGTGAACAGCCACGCAGATCAAAACGAGTTAGATGCAGTTCATGGGGACTCTGCACCAGCATTAAAGACTATTTATTTTTGGATAAATGAATTTAAACATGGTCGTAAATCCATCGAAGATGAAGTGCACTCCGGATACCTGACTGAGGTCACTACGAAGGAAATGATTGACAAAATCCATGGTATCGTTATGGAAGACATACAAGCGAAAGTGTGTGAGATTGCTGAGATGGTAGGCATCTCAACTGAATGGGTTGCACTATCCTGCACATGAAAAAGCTGTGTACACAACGGGTGCGATTGTTGATCGACCAAAAACACATAAAAAGATATTTCAATGCAGCGTTTGGTGATGTTTAATCACAATTCGCAGGATTTTTTGCTTTGATTCGTAACTTCTTTGCAATATTTTTGCAATGATTCTGTCTCTCAGCTTTCACTGGTATTTCTATTTTCCCTCTCACAATTATGATCGGAGGTGATGCCAATATGGTTTAAAAACGCTAACATCCCTGAAAATATGAGTGCTTGAAGAAAGTATGAAATCTAGTTCATTTTGTTGTCCCATTCGCAGTCAGCTAAGTCCATCTCTTGTTGGGTCTCTTCTTCAAGATATTCACAGCTTTGAAGTTGATAAGCATGCCTCCCCTTTCATTCCGAAAGCCTGATCCATATTTCCTTGCGCATTTCTAGATGATAAAGAACAAGGGTTAGTTCAGGAGTACATCTCTTGAGCAGAAGAACTGGGATTCCAACAGGATCAGAATCCTATCTGATATCCAAGTTGTTCAAGATTCTTCTGTCTAGCAGAAACTACAGGAAGCATGCAATGCTATGTTCCAGATAAAGAAGGTGATTTTCCTTTTGTCATCTATGTAGGAGTTTAGATGAGAAGAATAATGCGAGGAGTCGATGATTGCAACATCACCTTATCTTTAGGTGATGTTGCAATGCTACCATTTGTGTGAAAAATAGGCAGAAGCATAGATGGATAAATGCCATGTCCAACAGTTTTTGTGGGGGGGGGGGGGGACCAGAAGGCATAATTGCCATTGGAACAAGCGTTTTCTACATTTAGCTCTATCAATCAGAATTAATTCTTTTAATGATAACTTTGCACATATAGTAAACTTCAGTGTGTAGGCTGTCAATGAAGTTGGAGTTTTTGCCTCAAGCTATTTACACAATAAGCTGGTTTCTTTTCTTGGTCCACCCTGGTACACTATTTTTGGAAAACTATGGCTTAGAAACAGGATGGGAATGTTGTTTAACAGATTTCTTAATTTGCTACATCATCCTAATCTTCCCTTTCAGAACAAGAAGAAGAAAAGGGAAAGAAACATATTGGGGGGGGGGGGGGGGAATAAGACCAGAAGAAAAAGCAGCAGTCACAAAATTTCCACTTAAAAATCCTGTTTTTTAATTACTATTTCTATATTTCATTAGTCCACACACACACACCATTTTTTGTTGACATTAACATCTTCTTCCAACTTATATGTAAATTCAACCTAGGTTGTTATCTTTTCTTTTTTGACTCCTTCTCTGATTATAAATAATTCTGTCATTATTTGATCTAGGTCTTTATGAACTTTTGAAAAACTATTTTTTGACTGCTTCTTTAACTCTCTTTCAACTAGAATGCTTCTTTTTTTCTTTTTCTGCTTCTTGTTCTTCTTCCACACACACCTCATCTGCTGTTTGTACCATGACATCTCAAAATTTCTTTCTAGTCATATACATTTTCTGTAATTAAGTCCTAAAGTATTTTGAAAAAGTTCATGTTTGGTCTCTAGAGCAGCATTTCTGGGCTATGTAAAAAAATAAATAACAAAAATACCTCAGCCCACCCACGATACAAAATGTACAATAGGATTGCATATAACTTTTTGTGGGTGGGAACAACAGTAAAAATAGAAATAATAATAATTAAAATTAACTCATGGTCATTAAAATCTGATTGTTGACTGAAATGTTTTCCTTTTCTTCCATCTATTTCAACATTCACAACTTCAGCTATACATTTTTCTTGCCACATTTTCCCCCATATATATTTTAAAGTTGGCTGTAAGAAGACTGATCTCCATCTACAGCTTTTTTCATGTCATTTCTAATGATTTGAAAACACATATGACATTCACCCATTCCATTCAAATACAAGTTTCCTTTTCCTATCACTAATTCCATCACACTTTAAAAGTCTATCATGGAGACTATAAAAACCAACAACATTTTGCTCCTTTTGCAAAACAAGTCTCCTCTTAAATCCCTCTGTATTTAGCATTTTATCTCACTCAAAGACAAAACATCTAATTTCCTTTCCATTGTAACATCTAGTAATTCCTCCTCTTTACCTGTAAATGTCAATATATTCTAAGTTCCTATTTTCATTTTCCTTTCCAGGTCATTTACATTTATATCCATCCAGCCATGATTCCTTTGTCATTTCAAAAGTGACTAAAAGATGAATGTTGTTGCAATGCTTAAGTCATGAAACTTGCTTAAGAATTAGTGTATGTTGGATAGTACATTATGGTGCAAAAAAGTACTGAATTTCGACACACCCGCTTTAGTAGACTAATAGACATGCCATGATATATACGCCGTTCAACTGCATGCACATTAATAGAAGAGCATGTGTAGTCGGGAGCCATTACAATTAGCTGCAGCAATGGTGTTGATGTTGAAAGAAAAGATATTTATTGTTGAACATTATTTTCATTTGTACAGAGTTGGTAGAGCAAATGGTCCAAGCCTACAACATGTTTGTGAGCAGTCCATTTCGGTAAACATACCCCAAAGAAATAGTGTCATCATTGCTTTAATCGAGAGGTTTCGATGAACCAGGAGTGTTCTGTCACAATGCAAAGGGCATTTGGGGAGACCATGAACGGTTAACACAAATGAGAATCACAGGCATGTGCTGAAGCAAGTGTTACAATCTCCGAAATGCAGTCAACAGCGAATTAAAACTTAGGATACCAAAGTAGTCATACAGAGAATACTTAAGGAGCTGATTGTCTTTTCTTATCATACAGGTGGGTCAGTGTTAAACAGCAATGGATTACACTGCATGGCAGGAATAATGTGTATGCATGCTGTTCAATGCCTATGAAGATCAGTCCTTCCTCCATAATGTCTCAGACAAAGCTCATTTTCATCAAAAAGACAAGCTCATGTAAACAGATGAACCTACAGATTTCTTAGTTTCTCAAGACCTGAATTTGTCCAAGAGAAACCCCTTCACAGAGGTCATGGTGTGCTGTTTCCAGCAATGCATAATTGGGCCCTACTTCACTGATGAGGGTGGCATAACCGTGACCTTGTATAACAAATGCTAAATCGAGAATGTGGTGGTTCCGTTCACCCAGGATTTGGATAGGATGTGTCATGCAAAATACATTCCATTTCATGCACAGGGTTCCAACAGGACGAAGCAACCAGTCACACATCACATGGTTCTAGAGCCTATTTACACAACACTTCCCCAGAAAGTTCATTTCAAGGTTCACAGAATTCCCATACCCTTCACGTTCTCCTGATCTCACATCAGTTGATGCCTTCATTTGGGGTATGTTTAAGGAATGGGTATTCCACCATGACCCGCTTCAAACCCAAGTGGGTCATGGTGGATGAATTAAGGAATAAAATTACACAATAAGTCCAGCAGATTTCCCAACCCTTGTTCTTCAAGATGACAGAGAACTTTTGCAGGCGCTTACGAAAATTGTCTTTAAAGACAAGCTGCCTATTTTGAGCACATAATCTACGATCGATAATGCTTTATTTTACCATGATTTCATTGATAGTTGAAAATGTACATATTTTCATGTAATAATGTGTAGTACATAATCATCTAACAAGATAATTGTCAAATGACAATATTAGCATACATAGTTGACTATGTATGCCAATGAAACGTGATGCCTAAAAAATAAAATTAGTAGACAATTCCATTGGGAGACATCAATTATTAACATTCTTGTATTGCTGCTAATTAATAATAGCTAACAATGGAACAGCTATTTTAAATAATATATATATATATATACCATTTTCTTGTGGAATAATTCCTGGAGCACCAAATGAAGTAGGCTTTGTGAACTGGTTAGATTCTATTCGAAGCTTCCGGCAACGTAATTTATGTTTATTACCTATGAAGCATAAAATGTTTCATTAAATCAACTAAAAAAAAAAAATCATTTAAAAACTGAACTTTATTATTATTATTTAATAATAATATTAAATTATTATTTAACAAATCTGATAAATTTGGAAGAATAACTACTACATTCACACCAATTTCAGTTAAAGTCAACTGTTGTTTTGATATAAACTATATATTATATCAAAATTACACTTGAATAACTGAAACTGGAGTGAGAAGATCACATTTAGGCTTGTTTTGGGTTTAACTGCACTAGAAGAACAGCTATGGTCATACTGTGCCATTAATATAAATGGCACAAACAGCCATAAAAATCAGTATATACAAGCAAATGTAAATGGTGTGAAGAAAATGTAAAAAGGAATATAAAAATAATTGTCAAAATATTCATAAACCATGTATCAAAAGCATACATATGCTAATTTAAACTAATAAAACTAGTATGCCACAATCAATGACTGATAAAATCTGCCAGAATATATAGAACTCAGGCAGGTTAAGAACCTAATTCTTGTGGATAAGCTTATACTTTGGTGATGATCTTAAAATGTATTTTAAATATGTACATATTTAAAATTTCAAAATTTCGGGCAGTCTCATGCACCCACATTTGTTGAGGTTTGGAAAGTTTTTCAGGGTAAGGCCTGATTTGAGGAATAGTCTTTTATACTTGCATTTACTGTGCTGTAATAGAGTGGCATTCTTCCAGCATATCCTGTGTTGGGTAACCAAAGCATGGAGCAAGTCATTGGCAGAACCGGATGTAGTTCCTTGTGTACAGATATCCTGATATTGGCTGTCCTGTCTGCTTGGCTGTAATAAGATAGTTTGCCACTGCAAGGGACCTGGTATACTCCTAGTAGGTCTAGGGAATGTGGTTGGTCTTTGGTGGAACAGATAAGAGATGCCAATTTCTTATGAGGTCTAACTTGTTGTGAGGTTAAGGTGACCTTAAATGAATACAACAGTTTGTAGTACTAAGTGTTGTGTCCATTTAAATCTCCCATTAGAACTAAATAAGGGGGTGATATGTCATCAAGGTCATTCTGAGAAATATCTGAACCATGAATAGATGTAACATACTTGATACAAACATAGAGGCAGTTACCATCCAATTCGGATGGCAACTGCCTCTATGTTTGTATCAAGTGAGATTAGCTGAAAGGTACTCACAATGATGGCAACTCATCCTAACCTTACAAATGAGGACATTTCATAATGCCAGATTTTCACTGCTAACACGTTCCATGCAGGCAAAACAGACTAGTTTGTGCTTCTGCAAGAAAGCCTTGATATCCCAAATGTTTTGACAGAATCCACAACAATTTTTTGTAGGAATGTTTCATTTCTATTTTTTAGTGGTATCACCTGGTTTCCTATGATAAGGTTTTATTTTCATTGGCATTTTCTTTTTGGAAAATTGTGGACAGCTCATTTCATCTCCATCAGGAAAAAAATCAGACATCAAATTAGACTCCTTCTAGAGCACAAAGTATATTAATTATTTTTAATTGTGGGAGGAACAAAAGGTATCCATGCCATAGTATTGACAGGACATCTATTGAGGGGACCAGATGCATGTCTTTGATCCTCTTTGGTGCACAGTCCATTATTTTTTAATGAGTGGATTCTCACATAGTGGAACCATTTTTGGCATGTCTCTGGAGTGAGTCCCCATATCAATTTTTCTCTTTGATATGATCTAGAGCAGGGGCATCCAATCTGCAGCCCGCATGCGGTCCTGGACTGTTAGTAATGCGGCCACATAAGATCTTAAACTTTTAACATTATTAGGTAATATGAAAAATATGCTGTCTTTCTTTCCGTTTGATACAGGAATTTCAGAATAGGTTTCAAGATTTCAGAAAAAAATATAAATTTTTTTTTGTATATTTGCGACTCAAGTTTCAGTCGACATAAATACATTACCTTCGAATATTCAAATGGTATTCATAGAGTTGCAATCAGATATTCAACTCAAAGAAAAATTTGATCACGTCTCTTTGCTAATTTTTATAAGACCTATCTTCCCAGAGAAAAATGTTCTTTGCTTCACAATCCCGCTTTATTCGTGTCATTGCTTTTTGTTGGTATACACATTTGTGAACAACTATTTTCAAGAATGAGACATACAAACAGTAAGATCAAAAATTTCTGGCGAGAACTTTCAAAGCTCACTGCAAAATGCAACTTCCATCGAACCAGACATTGATGAATTGGTGTTTCACGTAAACAAGGCCAAATATCTCACTAGTTTTGTGTTTATATTGCCATCTTTTTTTTTTGTAATGTTATAATACAAAAAATTTTAAAAATAAAGGAAGTTTTGTTACTTTATATATATATATATACACACATTAACTATATTATGCATTTTATATGCAGCCCAAGACAATTTCTCTTCACTGAATGTGGCCCAGGCATGCCAAAAGGTTGGACACCCATGACCTACAGAGACAGCAAACAAATCACCATTCAAGGATGTTGTAGTGATGAGAAGGTGGGAATGACGTGTTAAGGTTCCAACTGACACTTCCTTTACAACTGCCTTCTCAGTGTGTAGGAGGATTGTGGTATACTGCTTCTTTGCCTCCCGATAGGGGATGCTATACTCAGTTTTTATTTTTGGGATCTCCATTTCATTCTTCTACCAGGTTACCCTCAACCTATCTATATACAATCCAGCATTACAGCCTGTTGTGAGCCTTAGCCTCCTGTACAACTTGCCACCACGATCTATCCTTGGCTAGTCTTTCCCAGCCTTTCACTTTTATAGTAGTCAAGTCTTGGATTACGTTATCAATCCATCTAAATCTTGGTCTTCCTTTTTTCCTTGTTGCATATATCTTCTCTATCAATATTCTTCTTAGCATACAGAAGTCCTCCATTTTCTCTACATGACCTAACCATTGCAATCTTTATCCTTTTATGAACCTAACAATATCTTCTTCTTTTAGAATTTGACTAATTTCTTTGTTGTACCATATTCTCCATATACTGTTTTCTTCAAAAGGTCCATAAATTCTTCTTATAATCTTCCTTTCAAATTTCCTCAAATTGTCTTGGTCTTTTTCACAGAGTCCAAGCTTCGCTTCCATATGTAACCACGAGCCTAACGAGCATTATTATATATTAGTATTTTAGTATTTCTGCTTATTAGCTTGCTTTTAATCATGTTCATATTTGCATAATAGGCTTTATTACCAGTTTAAATATGTTCTTTAATTGCTATAGTTGATCATGCCTCATTCTCAACAATATCTCCTAGACAAGAGGTGTTCAACCCGTCAATCGTGGAGCGATTTTTGGTCGATCTCTTGAGTATTCCTCCTTACTTACAAATTTAATTAAAACTGGAAACATAATATTTTATTTATCATTATTTTGTATTATTTTTAATTCGCTTTAAGTGTATTGTTATTGTTTATTTATTTTTCTTTAAAATTGTCAAATCAGTAATTTTCTTATCAGTCCTGATAAATGAATTAATTTCGATCAGTGGAAGTCAAACAGCAAGCCGAGTGAATACGATTATAAGCAAAGTATAAAAAACTCGATTGTAGCTTAAATATTAAATATTCCAAAGCCCATTACATTGATTTTTTACTTAGGTTAAGTCCCATGTGAATATTGTAAAAAAATAAACTTTGTCTCGGTATAGTTTGTATTAGATGTTTTTGTAAATAACTCTTTTGAAGCTAACTGTATATACTGCTTTAATAAGAATATGTTAGAGTGTTAAAAACAAAGGCAATGTTTTTGTTGCTGAAGCTGTACATGGCGACATTAGAAAGATTGTTATTGAAACTTGTACGTATGAGAAAGGCTTGCAGGCTCTAAGCGTAAATATCTCCGAAGTCAGTCAGAAAGAGTTCAAACAACTTTCCGATGGCCAGCAACTTACTTTCTCTTGATTGGAGGAGAACAAAAGGCGTGCTGAACTTGAAACTTAAGATGAAAGACGAATACCGATTCTTTGGGGGTTGCCAAACTTCATGCGAGGTCTCAGAGGAGGCTTAATAAAAAGAAACTGAAGCAAGCAGAAGGGGTACCAGTTCCAGAATTACTGTCCAAAGTCTGCATCAGAGAGAGACTGCCCGGATCCATGTTGCTGCTTGAGAGGAGTTTCCCGCTTCCAGAAAGGAACTTCTCGGTTCAAGACGTTGATACAGAGACAGACTACTTCTAAGCCGCAGACAAGGTTTCAAATTGCTGAAAGGAAGAGTTCCAATTGCTGGAGAAAAGTTTTCCAGGCTATGTTAATGTCAGACATTCACCAGTGCGTTACGTTTTCATTACAATTTGATGAATCAAACGACTTCACTGATATTGCTCAGTTAATGGTATTTGTTTGCATGGTATTTCAAGATTATTCAAGTAAAGGAGAACTTTTGAAAATTATACCATTACTGGGAAGGACTAGGGGAAAAGACTTTTTTTTTTTTTTTTTTTTTAGGTATTTGATGAATTTGTCAAACAACACAAAATTCCGCTTTTTAAACTTGTGTCTATTACTACTGATGGTGCTCCTGCAATGATAGGTAATAAATCTGGCTTCATTTCATTATGTAAAAACGGTGGCAAATATCCAGATTTTTTAACGTACCACTGCATTATTAACCAACAAGTACTGTGTAGTATTAAACACAAAAGATGTTTTGGATATTACATTTAAAATTGTAAATTCTGTTCGAGGAAAAATCCTGCAACACCGATTATTTAAATTACAGGCAGATGATGATAGGGAACTTCTGTTGTACAGTAATGTTCGCTGGCTGAGCAGAAGTCAATTTTTAGAAAGATTTCTTATATTAATTTACGATATAAAAATTTGCTTGATGAAAAAGGAGATATTTATCCACAATTGAGTGATAAAAAATGGTTGTTATACTTATCATTTTTAGTAGATTTCTGTACGAAATTACCCAATTTAAATTTAGAGTTACAACGTATAGATAAAAATTTAATTGACATGTTAAGTTCAATAAAAACTTTCCAACAATACTTACTTTTATTAAAGAAAAATATAAATGACCGCGAATTTAGACATCTCCCATATTTATTAAAATTTTTTGAACAAAATCAAGAAATGCTTCGCTATGATTTAAAAGAATTTATTCGTGAAATAGAATTAGTTGAGGAAGAAATAAATTCAAGATTTAAAGATTTCAATAAAACTGAAATGATTGTATCTTTTATCAATAATCCATTTCAAGAAAACTTGAACATCACAGAAATTTCAAATAAAATTAGAGGACTGTTTGATATAAACCAAGCTGAAGTAGAACTTGAGATAATAAACATTCAGAATAGTTTACATTTAAAATTAATAAACAATGAAGTCTTTGGGAAGTATGCACCTGAAAAATTCCCAATATTAACTGATATTGCACAAAAAATTCTGTAGTGTTTCGGATTCAAATATGACCATCATAAACCAAATTACAAATGATCATTTGGATGATTGTCTGCGATTGGCCACTTCTTCATATCAACTTGAAATTTTTATATCGACTATGAAAATATTGCGAGGTCCAAACAATACCAAATTTCACATTAACTTTTTTTTTAATCAACCAGCATTTCCTGTAACTTGTGAGTTTGTAATCAATCTGTTGTTTTTTCTAACTTTGGTTTTTCAAAATAGAGAAATAAATATTTTATTCCAGTATATTTGTTTTGTTTTTTTGTTGTATTAAAATAATTAAAAGTGATAAATAAATTTTTAAATACACAAATAAAGTTTTTAGTTGTGTATTTTTTTTAGTTGTTTATTTGTGCGTAATCAGATATAAGGTTGGGGGAAACGTTATCTATATAAGAGAGTAGATTGCCGAATAACTTATCATAGAAAAGTAGCTTACGTAGTAAAAAAGGTTGAACATCACTGTCCTAGATACTTAAATCTAGACACTTCCCCAAAAATTTTCTGTCCAACTTCTAGATTCTGTGGTTTTCTTCTTATTTCTGAAGTTGATATCACCATATATTTAGTTTTATTTACATCATCATCAAATTCCTGCCATGTACCCTCAAGGGGTGTACAGGATATGACAGTACTACATGAAAAAATTACATCATTACTAATTTCCTATCTACAATTTTCCTCCAAATCAGTCTGTTACTTGTCAAGACTCCAACATTATCAGATCTTATATTTCTATCGTCTAAGGCACTTTGTACCGTATCAATCCACCTATATCTTGGTCTTCCTCTGGGTCGTTTTCCTGCCAACCTGGCAGAGAACACTTGTTTTGCTAATCTTTCCTCTCCCATTCTATTTAAGTGACCATACCATCTGAGATTAGCTCTGCTAACGCATTCCTGGATGCTGACAATGTCAAGTTCTTTCCTAATATCCTCATTTTTAATATGATATTGCCATTGATGCCATCTGTTCACGCCTCTAATCTTTCTCAGGACTCTCATATCAGCGGTTTCTAGTCTTTGGTCAAGTGTTTTACTTCTGACCCAGCTCTCAGATCCATAAGTTAAAATTGGTTTGAACACAGTCTTGTATACAGCTAATTTAGTGTTCCGACTAATTTCTTTCTTATTCCATATGAATTTATTCAATTGACTTCCCACGATACCAGCTTTGCTGATTCTGTTGTCTATTTCTATATTTAGTTTACCATCTTCAGTAAAAATTGTGCCTAAGTAGCTGAAATGTTTTACTTGTTCCACAGGTTCTCCATTCACAACACAGTTGACATTTTCAATGATTCTGCCTATTTTCACTGTCTTTGTCTTTTTATTGCTGACCTTCATACCATATCTATTACAACAGCTATTCAATTTAGTCAGAGAATCTTGCAGACTTGTAGCGGATTTATTTAGAAGTATAACATCATCCGCATAAAGCAAAGAGCTGACATTAACATCTCCAATTTTGATATCAGGTTTAATACCACATTCCTTCATAATGTGATCCATATAGATAATGAATAACAGAGGGGATAATGTACATCCTTGTCTCACACCAGATTTAACATTAAACCATCTTCCTGTACATCCTTCAATTCTAACTGCTGACTCACAACTCAAATAAAGACTAAGTATTGCTTGATATAATGCCCCATTGACACCATATAACTGCAGCGTATTGAATAGCTTCTCTCTTGGCACCTTGTCATATGCCTTTTCCAAATCGACAAAACTTAAATACAGATCTTTGTTATATTCCCATGCTTTCTCGACTATTTGTCATAAAGTGAAGATCTGATCCTGACAGCCTCTATTTGGCCTGAATCCAGCTTGTTCTTCACCAAGCTTTTCTTCCACAATTCTTCTCAACCGTTTCTCAAGTATACTTGCATAGATCTTGCCAGGAACACTCAGTAGGGAAATACCTCTGTAATTCTCACATTCAATTTTATTTCCCTTTTTATACATGGGTACTATGAGAGCTCTACTCCAATCATCGGGAATTCGTCCCTCTGTCCAGGCTTTCTGAACTATGCAGTGCAGCCACTGTAAGACTCTTATACCACCATACTTCAGCATTTCTGGTCGAATATCATCTACTCCTGCTGCCTTTCCACATTTCAAGCCTTTGATGGCTTTTTCTACTTCAAGTATGGATATGTATTCCTGACTGCATGCCTGGTCAGTGTTTTTTATCACTGTGCTGTCATCACTGCTTGTTTCATTTAGCAGTTTTTCAAAGTAATTACTCCATACTTCAAGGATATCTTTTTCTCCTGTTTTCATTTCACCTTTATCATCTCTAATTCCTTTTACAGCACTCTTTCCTCCATTCCTAAGCTTCTTCAACAACCTCCAGAATATTTTCCCACCTTCTTGATATTTATTTTCTATATTCTTGCCAAAGTCCTCCCATGACTTTTGTTTAGCTAGTTTTACACACTGTTTAGCTTTCTTACATTTGTCTCTGTATTCTGTAAGAGTAAAAGCTGACTTATTTGACAGGAACTTTTGATATGCTTTCTTCTTTTCCTTCACTGCCTCTTTAACTTCCTGTGTCCACCAGGGAGTTCTGATTTTTTTATCTTTGCATACAACCTCACCACATGCCTCTCTGGCAGAATCAATCAATGTTTCCTTCAGAGTTTGCCACTGAATCTCCAAGGTTTGATTCCTGTTCTCAAACTCTTTCATTTTCTTTTCAATAATATTTCTGTATTTTAGTCTACAGTTTACATCTGAGAGCTGCTCAACTTTTATTCGCTTTAAAACTTTCTTACATGTTATTCTGTTCAATATGAAATTCAATTTTATCCTGCTCAAGACTAAATAATGATCACTTCCAATTTCAAATCCTCTGTACACTCTGGTGTCCTGCACCAGGGAGAAAACATCACTATCAACAATAACATAGTCAATGAGACTTTTCTTATTCCTAGCCTCTTCTCTCCATGTGAATTTGTGCACATTTTTATGTTGGAACATGGTGTTAGTAATAACCAGTCCATGTCCTGAGCAGAAATCCAACAGATATTTGCCATTATTATTAGCTTTGCTCTTTTCTCCAAATTTTCCCAAAATATTTTTGTATGTCTCACAATCATTTCCTACTCTACTATTTAGATCCCCAACAAGGACCAACTTTTCCTTTTTCATTGTGTCAGTTGCTTTTTCTAAAGCCTCAAAAAATTCTCCCACTTCTACCTTAGTAGAACCTTCTGTGGGACCATAGGCACAAATAAGTCTCATTGTCCAGTTCCCCATTCTCATATTTGCCCACATTACTCTACTTGAGACTGACTGCCATTTAAGAAGATTAGCCTCGTATTTTGTGTTGAATACTATGGCTACTCCTTCTTTTCCTTGATTGTTATTGCCTGAATATAACATTTTGTATTTATTGCTCAGAAAGATCTCACCAGTTTTGGTCTTTTTTGTTTCAGTCACCCCTATTATGTCGATCTGGTACTTATCTAATTCCTCAGCTAGCTCCATTTCTTTGCCATTCAGGCTTCTTACGTTGATAGTACCGATCTTTAACTCTGGTGATGTTGAGTTGGGGTTTGTTTTCAGATTTGTTCCAGTAGCTGACTTTTCGCTGTTCGCCCTGGTTCCCTGGCGAAAACAACGGGGGCCTTGTTTAACCGGGCGACGCCCCAGCCGGCATGAAATTTTGTCATGTTGTACCATCATTTTTTATTTTGGTTTAACCAATAAGAATACAATTTGGTCGGCTAAATCCCAAATTGCCAGCCCATCCTCGTTCGTTCAGTATCAAAGTAGATACCCAACAGGGTGCACCACGAGAAGGTGAGGATTGGACATTAGGTCAGAAGCCCTGGTCGGTTCTCCGCATTCCTTTAAAGGCTATGTGGAGGTCTCCTCTCAGTTATACAGCTTTGACCCTTAAGCACCCCCTTTACATTGTTTTATTTACATTGATCTCTAATCCTGTCATTAGTTTTTCTTTCCAGTTGATTATACACTTCAATTAACCATTTCTTAGTCCTTGACACTATGACTATATCAGCATAAGCACATAATTGACTTGATTTATTAAAAATTGTTCCCTCTTGATCTAAATCTTTAATGTAAAGCTATAATAAATAATGTTGTTGATAGTGCATCTCCTTGTTTTACACCTTTATTAAATTTGAATGGGGGTCACAAATTTATTATCTATTTTAATCCTTTCTTTTAGTGTTGCACGGTGAACAGCATTCATTTTAGAAATTATGGACTTTACAACCGTGTTATAAATAACTCTTTTTTAATTTCCCAACGTTTCAATCTTTATATTAAGATCATCATCTGGAGCATATACAAATATATAGGACAAGCTGAGTTACATTACATACAGTAAGCTAGAGAAACAATGATTTGATCACAGGCATGACCTCTAGTGAAAAAAAAAAAAAATTACAAATCCATTATTTACAAATTACATCAAGCTAAATTCTATTTATGATAACATAAGCAAACATTCTTTTTTATGAATAGTTTTCTTTCAGTAACAATGATGTCCTATTTTTAGCATTACAATTGTTATTTTTGATTTAGGATCCTGGATTATCTACAGTCTTGTTTATAGTTACTCTTAGAGAGGAAGGTTCCGTGGGTCAAATATGTGCCATGCATTTGAGATTTTTAGACCATCATTATTGTTCAGATTGGTGTGGTTGATAATAATCTCACTGGCTTCCTTAAATGTTTTGGCGTGAACATCACACCAAAACATGGTATGAAATTTCATCGTCATCATTACTAATCTAATTAATTTTAATAGTATCTCTAATTCTTTCATAGCCTTCTGTAGACTATCTCTGTTTAGACTGTCAAATGCTTGCTTAAAGTATATAAATAACATATGTAGGTCTATTGCATGCTCAAAACATTTTTCCATCCTCTGTCTGATAATAAAAAGTTGATCAATGGTACTTCTGTTTGATCTAAATCCACATTGATATTCTACTATTTTCTTTAAGCCTGTCATTTATTATGGATGTAAGAATTTTATAAACTACATTAAGTAACCTAATACCTCTATAATTACTAGTTGAATTTATCTCCTTTTTTTATAAATAGGACAGATTATGCAAACATTACAGCTGTCTGGTATTTCTTCCTTGGACCAGACTATCAAAAATATATCCTGTAGTACAAAACATATTGAATTCCCTCAGTGTTTCAGTAATTCTGCAACTATATTATCTTCTCCTGATGCTTTATTATTTCTCATTTTTTTGTATTTTAGCTTGTTTCACTAGTTGATGGTTTTATAGGGGTATTCTCTTCTATATCAATGTCCTTTCTTGTTTCTAATTGAATATTTTCCCCATTTTCTTCTCTATTTAATAAATCCTTAAAATATTCTGCCCATCTCTCTACTATTTATTTTCCTCTCCTAATAAATTTCCTTTCTTATCTTTACATCCACTAATTCTTGGTTGAAATCCTTTTTTCATTTTTTGGATGGCAGCATAAAATTTTCTACTTTTGAGTATTAAGTTGTTCTATTTCTTTTATTTGTTTCATAATCATTTTTGTTTCCTTTTGTTTAGTATATTATTTGCTTTTCTTCTAAATTTATTATATCTCTCCTGATTACTTCTAGTGTCTTCTGCATCATTTGTGCTCTGGCTCTGTTCTTCTCTTTCATAGCTACATCATATTCTTCATCAAACATTCTTCATTATGAGTTCTTTTCTTTTCACCTATCGTTTCAGCAGCAGCTTCTTTAATCATATTTTCTACTCTATTCCATTTTCCATCAATACTATTGAATCTACCAGCTATGTTATTTTCAGTTTTATTTAATTTTTAGTTTTCGAGTTATCTTGGTATTTCTTAGCTTCCTTTACATTATTACTAAGTGTATCTATATCCGATAACCCAGCCTTCTTTTTTGTCATCTTTATCACATTTGATAATCTTTCTCTTATAATTGTTTTCACTAGATAATGATCGCTGTCACAATTAGGGGGCCTCTACAGATCCTGACATCAATGACAGAGGAGAAATAATGTCTCAACACTAAAACATGATCAGTCTGGTTTACTTCGTTCATGCCTGGTATCCTCCAAGTTCCCAGGTGAAGTGCTTTATGTGCAAACGATGTGCTTCTTATGAATAATTTGTTTCTGATTGAAAATTGCATCAGTAAATCACCATTTTCATTGTTTTGATCAATATCTCTCCCAATCTTAGCGTTAAAGTTTCCAGTGATTAATACAATATCATATCTTTGTGTCTTACAGCAGACTTCGCCAAGTTGCTCATAAAATCAATCTTTATCAATTTCTTCTTTTTCTTCAGTTGGTGCATGAGCTGAAATGACAGTAATATATCTAAATTTTCCTTTTAATCTTATTTTGCATAGTCACTAATAGCTTTGTATTCTAACATATGTTTCCATATTTCCTTGCTTACTATGAAGCCAGTACACAGCTGACCAGTTCATTCATTGGGACCACTATAAATAACACTATAATGCTGTTTATCAATTCTCCCCTGTCCTTGCCATTGCATTTCTTCTAGTGCAATGAGATTTAGTTTATATTTCATTAACAACTTCATTCATCTTTCCTATTTGTTTCATTGTTCTTACATTCCATGTTGCCATTTTGATATCTCTCCTTCTTATTTTTCTGTCTATTTCGTAATCTAATCATATCCTTTTTTCCATTCCAGGTCAGTTGCCATTGAGTACTGTTTGGAGGTTTCATTTGTATCGGTTTCGTAGCATCAATTTTTTATGTGATTGGGTTGCCAGCCCAATGCACAACCCGCCTCCTTCATCCAGGCTTAGGACTGGCTGCAGTGATCATTACTCAGAGTAACCAACTTCAGGCAGAGTTAGGTTACCCTCAACAATCAGGGCATTTCGATGTTATGCTCTGTTCTCATGATCTTTAATGACATATGGCAGAGCCACGACAAGCAGTTTGAGAATGACCATACTTTTGATTAAACCAACATAAAGTTCAGGATGTAGAGCCTAACTGGGCAGTTTAGATATCCTATTTTGACAGATGTTGATGATTTGAGTGTGTTAAAGGTAAGGATAATGTTCCTGGTGGGAACAAAGTGACCATCCTAACATAAAAGTATTCTTCCTCATGGCTATCACTCCTTGATCTGTGATTTTGAAGCAGATCTTTTCATCTGAGACATCAAGGAGGCCCACTCTAATATTACTCCTCAAGAATAATTCAAAATTTTGTGGGGAGTAACTGTGATTGGTATTTGCCCATGCTGAGCAAATGAGATGCTCGATTGTATCTACATTGGTGTTTCTACAAGAAAATCCCCTGAATGGAGTTTCTTCACTGATGTTGGGGATCCTGTCAACCTCCTCTACATCAGAAGGGTGAAATTTTCCTGAGCAGATGTTTTTCATTTGAGTGTAATATTAAGGTGGACTCAGCAGTATTTTGCCAATTGGAGAGTACTGGTGGGCTGCGCAAAATAAATTTTTTTTTTATTTAATAAAAAATAACTTTTAACTTTAAGAAACACATGAATATGTGCAATATAAAAGGGCCATCCTAGTAAGAAAAATGAATGCAATATATACTTTCCAAGAAATCAACATTGTTTTTACTGTTCTATTCTTACTGTTTATTAACTTCACCTTCTTGGAATGGTTTCCACACAAAGTAAATCTTCTTCAAACAGTGATGCAGCACCCAGCACCACTAATCACTTTATGGAACTTCTATTGACTTTTGGGAACATCATTAAAAAATAAAGAGGAACGGGTCTTGGGCAGGTAATTATATTATTTTATTATATCATATGTAGGATTTTGCATAATTTATCGATGCCTTTCTTATTCAGTTGGTGTTTCAATGGTTTATGGAAGTGGTTAGGGCTAATTGAGTACCACTGATAAACTTGAGGATGAAAAATTATTCATTCTCAAAGGGAGTTTGATTGAGTGCCAAAGCTCACCACCTACCCACTATGAAGTCACACATGGATACCAGGTCTATCTCAGATGTCATATTGGCACCACAGTAAGCCTTGAGCTCTGTCCCAGGAGCATGGGGAAGGAGGACTTACTGCAACACCGTTGACCCTTGCAGGTAAGTGAATTAGCCAACTGATCCTGGTTGGGCCATCGATCTTGCTGAAGCAGAGGCCAAAGCGGTGTGAGACTACTAAGATCCCATTTCCAGATGTCCATAGGTCACACCACACAGCAAACACAGTGGCAAAGTGATGGTAGTAAAACAAGACAGTAAAAAAATACTTTGGGGGGGGGGGGGGATGCAGAGATAAAGAGGAAGAATGAAAAGAGCCAATACCATTACTGGAACTGACCATTGTCTCTTTCAGCAAGACAAACCATACAGTTACAGCAGCCTTATGACATGGTGCAGTAACTGCATGGTTTGTGGACATTAACATCACCACACTTGGCTGGCCTCTACAGAGCCCTGATCTCAACCCTACAGAACATCTGTGTGATGAACTAGGATCATCGGTTGGGGTCAAGGGATGTTCACCTCACAACAGTCCAGGACTTCATTACATGCAAACAGAAAGAATGGTCCAAAATTTCCACTGATTGCTATCATACACTCTTGCCCTGTAAGATTACTGCAGTCATCACAGCAAAAGGAGGCCTTACTTCTCATTAAGGTGGTTCCATGGCTGTTTGTGGTCCAAACTATGCTGTCTGTTAACTTCTTTCCAAGCAGTGTATATAAGAATTCAATATATACACATTAAATCTATATGAAACAAGGATCCTTTTTACTCAATTTATTCCCCAAAACAAACCTCGAATTAAGGCTTATTTTATTTTTTTAATTGCTTGTAGAGATAACACATTTCATCTATAAATCAAGAATGCACAAAATGTTAACATTTTGATTAATCTGGTTTTTAAACTTCAAACTGCACACTCTTCAGTGTAGTTTTTTGAGTGATCTAATCCTAAAGGTTTCTCAGGAGAAACAGAAAATTGCAGCAGCACATTTTTAGTCACATCCAATAGTCAATGAAAACCTATATATAGGTTTTCATTGTAGATACATTATGTCTAGTAGGCAGGAACCTATTGTATTAAATGATTTATTTCACAAGCTTTACTATCCTATAATAACAAGAGCGCAACTACTATGGAATATTTTATCCAATTGACAGTTATCAAGTCCATGAGCACACTCTGTGGTCTTCCTTTTAAACTCCAGTCACAAAAAGTTCACAACATATTTACCACTAAAGGTAAATTAATTTTCCAATACAAACAAATAATACTGAAACACAGATAATCAGTATTCATACTGAATTTATTTCTTAAGAATATCATTAAACTCTCCCTTTTCTCTCTATTTTCTTTTTCACATGTTCATCAGCTGTTCTATCCATCACAGCACAGCATATTCTGTATTTTCATGCATAAATGACTCCATAAGCTGGATATCATAAACAGCAAAAGAGCAGTTCTATAATGGTGGAGCATAGTAAAAGTTCTCGCTTAGATAGTGCCTAACTAATATAGCTGGCAGAAAAACATCTATAGTATTTTAGTTCCAATGATGCAAGAGGGTACATGTATTTCATTGATTCTCTTCTTTGCTGCTAAATGAAATGTTGCTTTCCATTAGCAGCTTTGAGGCATTCCTAAACTATTAATGGCCTTGCTAGTCTTCTATCAATAGCAAGAATAGAAGTCACTGATGTTCTTTTTTACATTTTACACAAAAACTAACTTAAATCTTATCAGCATAACAATATACACATATACCTTTTATTCTAATTGTAGTAAAGAAAATAAATAAAATTTGTCCACGAGATGTTCAAATGAATTTGTACATTTTTACAGTTACACTAGGTTATGTAACATTTCAGAAGCATCTGAATTTCCTAACCAAACTATCAGTATATAGCATTTGTTTGTTGCCAAAGTATTTGATGATCATTTGTTGCAGAAAAGCTAATTACAGATTTGTTTTCTTTTTAACATTGTGGATGCATTTTGATACATATAGACCTATCTGGATTGGCTTGTATATCCTACACAATATGTGCTATATGAACAGTGGATTTCGTAGACAGTTTTTTGTTTTTAGAAAAGGATGGGGAGATTTGACAATGTAAAAATCTAGGAATCTCACACATTGTGGCAAAGATACTTTTTTTTATTGTTGGATATAAGGAGTAAGATAATACATTAGACATGTATTCACAAGAATAAAGAATAATAATTTTTATTATTACAAATATTTCAGCCAGAAATTAACAGGCCATTATCAGTGTATCAGCATAACAAAGAGTGAAGCTAGAATAAGAAAGTCCTATTTACAGAGATAAGTCACATTCCAGAAAGCAACTGTATGGGTGGTTACAAAATCCAGTGAGATTACAATAAAGTCAAAAATAAAATTATTTGAAATACAAAAATTAACATTTAGATAAATAAAATTATACCTTACCATTTATGGAGTGTGCTTGCTCCATAAATGGCAATGGAGAGGTTATAATGTAACCACCCATTTTTAAAATATAATGCTATATCAGATTATTTTACTGATCTAAATTTTGTTAATTTTTATATTTCAAATAATTTTAATTTTGGCTTCAATTGTAACCTCATTTGATTTTGTAACTACCTGTATGGTGACAAGTGACTCAACTCTATAAATAGGATTAACGTTCTTGGTTCTAGCTTCAACCTTATCGTTATGCTAATGCACTGATGATACCCTGTTAATTTCTGGCCAAAATATTTTCAATAATAAAAATTATTATAATTCTTTATTCTTGTTATATTTGTTGGATATAAGGAAAGATTACTGCTCCTCTATAGTCCCAGTTCTCCTGGTTACCTTAAGATGCTACTGTAGTATGTTTTTCATCATTTCTCCTTATATCTATTTACAGAAAGTGTAAGATAAAGTTCTTGGTTTCTCTTCTGTGCTAGAAATGCATCTTATTCCATAAATGGTTTTAAAGATTCTTATTTTTTGTATTGGATAGCAGTAGGATATAGCATAATAGATGAAATGTTTGTTAGAAAATATTTTTTAGTAAAGATAAAAATATGGATGGCAAGCAGCCTATGGATTGTGTAAATGAAATGAGAGAAACTGGCATTTCTGACACTTCCATGGTTAGGATAATTCAGATGACTTCCACTATAAAGGCAAACATTTAGGCTATTCATTGTAAAAATTGCTTTATTAACTAAAAAATCTACCAGTTTTGTGTGAAAGTGAGCTAATTGAGGACAATTACAATAAATTAAATCAGGATGACAAAAAAAAAGGGCTTTTTTTTATATGATTTCCACCCACAAAAGGTAAATGTACAACATTCTTATATTAATACACTAGATGAACAAGTTTACAAAAATGGAAACCCTGCTCTAGAGGTCCAGCATGGAACATTTTCAAACCACTTCAAGATTCCAAAATAAGCAAGGCAGTCTCACACCAGATAATGAAATTCATCTCCAACCTAAAGACATTCAGGCCCACAGTGGGATTCAAACCCAGCAACCGAATGGTTAGCAAGTGGGTATACTATCTACTCAGCCAACTAGGCTGGCAAATTTCCTATCTACAAGAAAATAGCAAAAGAATCACCGGTGAAATAGTTCCAATAATTGCATCATAAAATCGAAAGGTACTGTTATGTACAAAGGAATAATTATCAGTCATCTTTTCAACAAGAATTTAACAGAAGAAACAAAAAAGTTCCACATGATATCACGGCCCTCTTTGCTCACATACATTGCTCTGTTTCTCTGTGACTAAGATTCCGAAAACTTCCAAGTCAGGCACATTACACTAGATTCAATGTTAGAATAATTCCTAGTGGATTCACAGAAGAAACATCAACTCAGTTGGATGATTTATGGAGACCAATGAGGAGAACTCACCAGAAATGCTTTGGGAAGGAGTCAAGGTGATAATACAGAATAGAGCCAAGAAGTATCTCGGCCCAATAAGAAGAGACCCAATGATATCAGATTCAACATGGGAACTAATCAAAAGAAGGCAGTTGGAAATACAAAGAGATACAGGGACTGAAGAATATAAGAGATTACATAGAGAAGTCCGAAAAGCCATCAAAACAGGAGAAGGAAAAGTTCTATACTAATAAATGTGAAGGAATAGAATTCCAGATGAGGGGGATCAATTGCAAAAGGATGTTTTATTTAGTTCATGACTTAAAGCACAAGTTTAAGCCCAAATTGAATGTCATCAAATACAGGAATAGAGTATTACTAACAGAAGAACTGGGAATCAAAAACAGATGGAAAGAATACTGTGAGGAATTGTATAGTAGAGTGGATAAATAAAATGTGGAGGAGCCCTCTCACCAGGAAAATTTTGATTGGAACCTCCTCCACTTAGGCATGAAGTTGAAAGAGCAGTTAAGCAGCTTAACAGCAATAAGGCACGATGCAGATGAAATACCAGCAGAGTTAAGGCCACAGGAGATGGAGAGATAAGAGTGTTTCATAGATTGATAACAAGGATATGGGAGACAGGATCATGGCCTAGAGACTGGAAGACGTCTGTATTCATACTACTACATAACAAAGGAGATATGAAAGCATGCAAGAACTATAGAACTATTAGTTTAATATATCATGCAAGCAAAATTTTATTGAAGACCATGCTAAATAGGATTCAGGACAAAGTTGAGACAGAGATGCCTGAGGAACAAGCAGGTTTTAGAAAATGTAAGGGCCAGAGATCAGATCCTTTGCCTTAAACAGATCATAGAAAAATATAAAGAATTCAGACTCCCTCTGGTAATGTGTTTCTTAGACTACTCTAAAGCTTTTGACTGTGTTAAGCATGTGAAACTGTGGGAAGTAATGAAAAGAATGGGTTTTCCTTAACACACTATCAGGTTGATAGCCAACTTGTACAGGGAGCAAGAAGCTATGGTAAGAACGGGTGTCAGATTGACTGACTGGCTTCAGGTTGGAAAAGGAGTTAGACAAGGATGTTTACTTTCTCCTTACTTGTTTAGTACATATATATATATACATACATACATACACAGGGTGTCCCAAAATTCACGCAAGAAGTAATTTTGATAGAAAACACAGGTTTTTAATTAAAAATTGTAATTTCTTATCGATTCATAAAGTATACAGTATAGGGTTATGCATGGAATAGCATATCGGGTAAATGGCCTCCACGGCTTTGCTGGCACATACGCTCTCTTTTGTCAAAATTTTCCATGACCGTTTTGCATAAATGTGGCTGAATTTCGTTGATACAGCGCTCAATTTCCTCCTTCAAGGCGTGGGTGATCGTGGGCTTGTTGGCATAAACCTTAGGCTTCAAAAAACCCCAAAGAAAAAAGTCCAACGGCGTTAAGTCACATGACCTGGGCGGCCAATTCTGATCACCAAAACAGGAAATTACACGACCAGGAAATGACTCATGCAGTAATTGATTGTTTCTTGGGCTGTATGGCATGTGGCACCGTCTTGTTGAAACCACATGTCGTCCACATCCATATCTTGCAATTTAGGCACAAAAAACTAGATTGTCATGTCGCAATAGCAAGCACCATTAACTGGTATTGCCTTACCAGCCGTATTTTCGAAGAAGAATGGAACAATGATGCCTCCAGCCCAAAATCCGCACCAAACAGTGACACGTTGTGGATGCATTTGTTTCTCAACAATCACTCGTGGATTTTCTGAACCCCCAAAGATGACAATTTTGTCGATTAACGAAGCCATCAAAATGAAATTGAGTCTCATCGCTGAAGATGATTTTGTTCGAAAAATAAGAATCCACTTGTTGTTGTTCCATAATCCATTCAACGAACACTCTTCGCTGTGTGTGGTCAGTAGGCTTCAGTTCTTGGAGTCAATTCAACTTTGTAAGCATAAAGATGCAAATCTTTCGTGAAAATATGCTGTAGAGAGCTTCTCGAAATGCCCAATTCAAGACTACGGTGCCGAATTGATGTTCCTGGACGCTCAGCAACACTCACATAAACTGCTTCGATGTTTTCTGTTGAACGGCTTGTTGAAGGACGGCCAGAGTGTATAAGATCACTAATTGATCTAGTTTCCTTGAATTTTTTAATTAATCTTTTCACAGTTGATGAAGTTAAATCACTATTCCAACCATATTTTGTACGAAAATTGCAAACTGTAGCTGCCAAACCTTCATTATTTTTAAAATATTGCTCAACAATGAAAATGCATTGTTCTTTCATATAGCGCTCCATTTTTAATAACCCTGAACCGTCAGCTGTCATGCTGTCTTTTTTTTCTCATTGGCAACACTTTACCGCACAAATGGCGCTAAATCTAAATCTTGCGTGAATTTTGGGACACCCTGTGTATATATATATACAGGGTGTTCGGGATAAATTTGACAGTTTCGTAAGGAAAAAGAAAATCTTCTTTGTATCTATTAAATTTAATGAATTGACAAAAAAACATTATAGGCAGAGTTAATTACAATACTATCAACAAGATTTACTCAAAATAACCACCATTAGCATCGATCACAGCTTCAATTCTGCTTCGGAACCTCGAACAAGCTGATGCTACAGTCTCCCTGGGAAGGGCCGCAAAAACTGTTTTAATTTTATCCATTAACTGGGCTTTTGTATTACTGGAAGTGCGATTGGTGTCTTTTTCAACTGCGCCCCATACAAAATAATCCATGGGGTTAAGGTCTGGGGAGTTTGGAGGCCAAACATTTGGACTGGTGAAGTCGTAGAAATTTTCAGACAACCATTTTTGACTTTTCCCAGAGGTGTGGCAAGGGGCCGAATCCTGCTGCCATACATACGGCCTACCATTGGCTACCCTTGTTATCCAGGGCTTGACTACAGTTAGCAACTCCACGAACAAAGCCCGAATTCCAATGCCAGGGTTCTTCAACACCTGTTCCTGCAGATTTGCGAGGAATTCTGCTGTACGAACGCAATCAGATCGTCTGCTAGGGATCTTTCTTCTTGCTACATCCTCGTAGTCACCATTGCAAGTCTCTAGTTCATGCCTGATTGTTTTTACTGTATTCAGGGAGCATTGGGCAGCAGTCGTAATATCCTTATTTTGATGGCGGGCACGAATCATCATGATACAAGTTATTCTCTTCCATGATTCAGGTGGGTTCCAGCTATCCATCCTTTCTGACATCTTGTATATGAATGAAGAAGGGTCCAAACTTTTAAATGAAGAGAAGTGTGTGTTAATACATGTAACTTACGGAAAAATATAATTAATTATAAATATGTCAAATTTATCCCGAACACCCTGTATATATATATATATATATATATATATATATATATATATACAGGGTGTCCCAAAATTCACAAAAAAAATCTTATTTACACACACACACATATATATATATGTGTGTGTGTGTAAATAAGATTTTTTTTGTTTTTTTACCTTGGGAATGATGTACTTGGTAACCCTAATATATATATATACACAGAGGACATCGTATCTGAAGCACTGGATAAGCTCAAGACAGGAATTAGGATAGGAGGTAGATTGATCAGTAATCTGAGGTATGCTGATGATACAGTACTCCTTTGTAATGACATGGAAGAACTAGGACAAATTCTTGACAAAGTTAACAAGATCAATATAACAGTGAACTTCAACTCAATCCTAGCAAGACAAAGATTATGGTTCTCAAAGGAAATACAAAGAGGGAAGCTCTTGAAAAACAAGTGTATCTTAATGGAGAAAGAATTGAGGAAGTCAGCAAGTTTGAGTACCTGGGATTCATTATCAATGTGAAGAATTGGAATTGCTGTTCAGAAGACGTTAGAAGGTTAGGGATGGCTAAAACAACAGTCAGAGACTTGTGTAAAATTTGGAAAGATGGATCTACCTCCATGGGAACAAAGTTGAGGATTTTGAATGCAGCTGTTTTTCCAACAGCGACTTATGGATGCGAGACTTGGAACCTAAAGAAGTCAGATAAGAAACAGATATCTGCTTTTGAGATGTGTTGTTACAAAAGGCTGTTGAGGATATCATATACTGAAAGGGGTACAAATGAATGGGTTAGAAAAGATCAGTAGAACTTTAATATTCCTTAAGGATATTGATCAAAAGAAAGTTAAAATATTTTAGACACATTGAAAGGATGGAAGGAGGACTTCTCAGAACAGCAATAGAAGGTAAAGTTCCTGGAAAAAGAGGAAGGGGTAGACCATCAGTGAGAGAGATGGATGGATGGTGTGTGTGTGTGTGTGTGTGTGTGTGTGTGTGTGTGTGTGTGTGTGTGTGTGTGTGTGGAGAGACTAATCCTTAGAGAGCTGAAGTCTTCAGAAAAGCAAAAAAACAGGACTACAACAGGCGAGGACGGGTGTGGCACATCACCGAGTCAGAGTGACCATACAGCATCTGTGGATGCCCAGACATATACAGGGTGGTTCAAAATCCCACGTACAAACTTTGAGGGGAGGTAGGGCATATCAAAATCAACCATACTTACATAGGAAAGCATGACCGGAAACGCCACCAGACGGTACTAACAGGAACGCAAAGATACAGAAATAACACAAGGCAGTAAGTAGTGTTAAAAAACTTTATTAGGCAAAACTGAACAGTTCAATAGTAGTTGAATACATAATATGGTTTCACATCAGGTGCTCAAAGTTACGACCATTAGCAGTGATGCATGCCTCACACCGACGACGCATTGATTGCTGTACATTTTTAAAAATAACTGGAGTTGCCCGGATATTAGCAGCAGCGATGGCGATTCTTGCCACGAGGTGTCCATGTCAGAGGCAACAGGCATTTTGTATACCATGGCTCTAAGGGTCTCCCACAGAAAGAAATCAATGCTCAATAAATTAGGTGAGTGTGAGGGCCATGTGACGGGTCCACCATGCCTAATTCATCGAGCCCAAAGGACCTGTTCAAATACTGACGCACAGAAATGCCAAAATGGGCTGGAGCCAAGTCGTGTAGGAACCACATCTGCCGATGCACAGTCATTGGAACATTGTTCAGTAAATCTGGCAGAACTTCTTCCAGAACGGTCCGATACTTGTGGGAGTCCAGTCAGGGTGGTAAAAGATATGGGCCAACTAAACAGTCAGCGATGACACCTGTCCATACATTAATGGTGAAGCATTGTTGTGCAGCATGTGATCGCACAGCATGTGGGTTCTCATGGGCCACACATGAGCATTGTGGTGATTGAAGACCCCTTTGCAGGTAAATGAAGCTTCATCCGTAAACAAAACACAAGTTGAAAAATCAGGGTCTACAGCACTTTTCTGCAGAAACCACAGTGCGAATTTCACACGTCGAGGATAATCTTCGGTCATCAGTAACTGGACCTGTTGCAGATGAAATGGATGTAAGGACTCAGAGTGCAAAATGCACAATACACTGGATCGAGATACTCCTATAGCAGAGGCAACGGCACGTGTGATTGTCTCTGGATTATTGTCCATCGCATGCAACATCTCTTCCATGGCGGGATTTTGCGCCCAATCGCGGCCGTCCACTATCATGCCTGCGATCCCTGAATGATCAATAGTCACATAAATTCTGATGCAAATGCGCAAACATTTGGTGATGATGTTTGGGTACCTTTCGCGATACATTCGTACAGCAGCTTGTCCATTGCCATCAGCTAACCCGTAAACGAGTTGCATGCCTGCCATCTCAGTGTTCATAAAACGATGGATGTTCTTCGTACGACGTCGAAAGCTTGAATGAGGAAGCCCCAATTGCTCACCTGGAGCACTGGCGAACAGCACCACCTATCACTTTCGGGTGGCATTTCCAATCATGCTTTCCAATGTGAATATGGTTGATTTTGATGTTCTCTACCTCCCCTGAAAGTTTGTATGTGGAATTTTGAACCACCCTGTAGATAGATCTAAAATCCTTGATGCACTAAAAATAAAATTTACTTATGGTTATTTCGAAATTTCTCTGCTGTAGTTTCAACAACTACAACCAGTACTAACATCTGTGCCATATGCTCTAAATAACTACATTAATTCTTGGCCTCTTTCATATTATCAGGAGTGTATTTCATACCATATAAAATTACAATAAAATATAATTTATCAATAATTAAAGCAATGTGTATTTCTTGAAAAATGTTCAAGAAATATGCAAAACACCACTATAGTGAATACGTTCAGTATAATACAACTTCCACTAAAACTATTTCTTTGGTTCCAGTGAGTTCACTTTAGTGAGTCAACTATAAGCTATACACTCATTAGCAGTTGAATTAGAGATACCTGCCATGTTGGCGAAGACGTGGTACGTGATGGGGATGTCGTCAGACCTTGTACTGACCGTCTGAGTAATAGTCAAGCACAGAATGGGGAAAACTCGAGATCTCAGTGAATTTGATCGTGGCCAGATAGTCGGAGTCAGACACATGGGACACTCCATCTCCGAAGTCGTGCAAGCACGGGGCTTTTCACGGGCCACCGTGTCAAGTGTGTACCGTGAGTACAGCCACCAGGGAAAACTGCCGTGGTGTACAACTTGTCGATGACAGGGGACGTCTTTGGCTAGATCGAATGGTAACAGCGGATAGACGGGCCACAGTGCTGCAGATCAATCACCAATTCAATGCTGGACAACAACGATGTGTGAGCAGCCACACCATCTCCTCGCTATGGGGTACAGAAGCCACCGCCCGACTAGGGCACCTCTGCTCACCGCACGGCACAACGATTAGCATGGGCACAGGAACACAGACACTGGACCCTTGATGCATGGAAAAAGGTCGCCCTTGACTGATGAGTCAAGGTACACGCCGATGGTAGGGTACGAGTGCGTCGGCAAGCACATGAAGCGATGAATCCCTCGTATGGGGACTGTTTACGTGGGATGAAATGGTTACATCTACCATTGTCGCTCATGTGCGCCAATTTCTATGCCTACAGCACCCTGCAGGAGACCTGTATCTACAGCAAGACAATGCACCGGCCCACTGCTTCTGAATTGTGGCCAAGTGGGTGAATGAACACTCCACGGGCATGAGGATGCTTGGCTGGCCCCTGAGGTCCATTGACCTCAATCCTATTGAACACATCTGGGATGCTACAAGAGATATATACGCCCTGGACCCTGCTCCGACCAATCTCCGTGCATTATGAAAGGCAGTGCAGCGGACATGGATCAGTTTAGCTCTCCCAACGCCTCCGGTGCCTTGTGGAGTCCATGCCATGCTGCATCCCCGCCATCATCAAGGCAAAAGGGGGGTGCTACCCGCTACTAGGCAGGTCTTTAATTCAACTGCTCATGAGTGCATTTGCACTATATTAACTATCATTTTTGACAAATTTTCTCTTGGACCTTATGTCTTTACCATGTCAACAAAACTTAAATACAAATATTTGTTATATTCCTAAAATGAGTGAATATCATTTACAATGGCCACATTTCCTTTTTTTTTTTAAACTATTAATGAAGTGCTTCTAAATTACAAAAAAAATTTACAAAATTTCATTAAAATGCAACTCAATATAACTAAACAAACAACAACAACAACAAAAAAGATGAAACAGTTACCTTCAAGATGCATTTGGAGCTGTTGTGAACTGTTTACTGTCAAACTACAAATTTCACAATGAAGGACTGTGTTTGTATTTTGAGGCTGAACTGACTGACCTGTAAAAAGAACCTGCATAATACAAAAGTTCAAGCAACGAGTAACTTGATTTAGCAAGAAGTATAGATTTAAAGGCTGAAAACATAAATGAAACATACTGAAAACTCCAAAATATTATATGTATAGCAATTGAGACAAAGTTGTTACTGAACAGATGTTAATAATTATCATAAACCTTAATTTAAACATTCAAAGATTATTAAAAATTTTAAATCATGTTTTTACCCAGCCAATATCAGGGCCCATTTCATACCAAAACAAAGCAAAAATGTTGTTCATATTATTTTACCTTCAAGCAAAAATACCTGAAGTACAAGCACATACATGTTGTCGTCCGGTAGCATCCTCTAGCAAGAGGGTTGCAGCAGATGAGCAGCTCTTCTCCATTTCTCTCTGTCTGTCGCCTCCATCATTCTTAAACCAGTCCATTCCACGATATCATTGAACCACTCTCTGGTTGGTCTTCCACGTCTTCTCTTCCCCTCAGCTTTCCCTTGTAATATAGTTGTTGTCAGGTGTCCCGAAGAACCACTCAGAAGATGTCCTGCAAATCTGGTCTTGATAATATTCTTGAGAAGTGTTCTTTCCATTCCAACTCTTCTTAAAACTTCTTGATTTGATATTCTCTCTGTATAGCTAATCTTTTCGATCTTTCTATAACACCACATTTCCAATGCATTAATTCTTTCCATATCTCTCTTTCTGATCGTCCACGACTTACTTCCATAACTTGCAATAATCCAAACTGTTGCTTTAACTATTTCAACTCTAACACCTATTTTAATATTCTTGTTTATTAAAATTTTCTTCATTTCCATAAATACTGATTTAGCTTTGCCTATTCTATTTCTAATGTCCAACTCTGAAGTTCCTTTCTCTGAGATCCAGCTACCTAAATATTGAAATCTATCCACGTCTTCTAAAATCTTTCCTCCACATCTTATCTTTACATTATCTATTTTTCAGCCCATTATCATTATCTTGGTCTTCTTTGTGTTAATCTTTAGTCTGTACTCTTTACAAGAGTTTTCAATTGTTTGAACAATTTGTAGTAATCCATTTTCACTTTCTGCCATCACCACTACATCATCTGCATATCTTAAGTTATGCGGATACATATATGTAAGAGGAAATAATACTACTCTTCAGCAAACAAAGCTTTTAAGTTCTGGATGTGGGACTGTATCTCTAATGCATGAAAGGTTATAAAAAGACTCAAGGCAATAATATTGCATATGCTTTCATCTGAATTCCAAATAAAAATCAAAAATCAATATTAAACATATAAAAGGTATAAAATAACATTAATACTTTGCAAATGGTATCCCAACACCACATGCTTATAGCCTTTTTTTTCCCAAAAAGGTTATGTGTAATCTCAAAATTAAAATTTTAATGACAAGGGAAGGACAAACTTTGAATTAAATTTAGAAATTAGGATGTCACCTAAATTTACAATCTAAACCAGATTTCATTAAATTCCATCAACTTGGAGAAAGAATTTATAATTTCAAACTGTTCTGCTAACAACTAAATATCAAAACTGATATTCAATTTAGGATATTTCTGTTGCTTTCACAAGAACTGTCTCTGAATACAATATTCACAGAGCTTTTCAGAGAGATATTCACATGTGGCAGTATCTTTTGTAAAAATCCAATAAGTGTGTAAAAAGATACTGCACCATATATGAGATATCAACCTGATGTCTCATATATGTTTGTAGTGACATAAATTATGGAAAACAGCAACCTTATCAGGTTGCTGTTTTCCATAATTTATGTCACTACAAACCATTCAATTAAAACCAAAATTGAAATGAGTGAAATTTTAACAGAAATGATATTATATTAGGTTTTATTAATTTCCATTCAACCAGTACATAATTTATTACCAATAAAATAATCTCATGGAAACTAAAAACTTAGTTGCATATTTTAGTGTACTTCTTCAATATCAAGTTTTATTAAATAGTATCCTCAATCAATAATAATAATAATAAAAAGGGGGAAAAAAAAGCAGAGTTATATATAACTTCAAAATATTGTTGCTGTTGTTGTTATGTGCCATCCAGTCATTTTCAACTCTTGGTGATCTTGTGAACAAAGGCTCTCCATCCTATTCAGCTTCTTGTCTCCTTTCTTTCAGCAAATATAAGTTCCTCTTCTTCTCATTCTCTCAATCTTCCCCAGCATAACTGCCTTTTCCAATGATTCATCGAGGCTCACATAATACGTCCAAAGTACCAAAGTACGTCAACTTCTGTTTAGCGATCACCACCTCCAAAGAGCATTGTCTTTATAAATTCTGTCTTTCTAAAACCATCTTATTGGTCATTCTTGCAGTCCATGGGATTCTTAAGTCTCCTCCTTAACAGAGATGAACTGTGAAGGAATGCTGAACAGCCACTGCACATATTTTAACTAATTACTGATGCCAATTATGATGAACAGTAACTATGGAAATATATGTTCAGCAAAATTAACTCAGCAAAACTCAGAGTGTTAAGATAGTATCTCAGGGCACTCTCCAGTTCACTATCTTAAATGTGAAAGCAGTATTCAATGATCAGATGGATTTGTAAAGTTAACAGCTGTTCAGAGGTGAAGTAACACCGAGCATAAAAAGAAAACCCATTTTTTTTTTGGATGCTGAGACAATCACATTTGTAATATGTTTGTGCCAAGAAAGACTGGAGATTAAAGTTATCCCAATAAAATAAATCTCATCTTGTCCAGAGATTTAAGTGTTGTTTTTGACAGTTGCAAAAGTTGATATTCTAAAAGTTTTGGTGATTTGTTTAGTTCAAGGTTTATCAAAGGAGACAAAAGAGTGACACCTACTGTCATTAGCAAAACATTTTTATTTTGTTACAAAAATAGGTTTTCTTTTTTTTTTTTATGTTCAGTGTTACTTCTAAGCCTTATGGAATACAAGCATTAGTTGCAGAGTTTTGAGGATAAAGACCTGATCAAGTTCATTATCACTTGTAACATTCAAATTGAAAATAAAAGCTGGCAACCCAGTTGCAGAAGTTAGTAGACCTTATAGAGAAAACTTAATAGGACATTTGAGATTCTGCAAATTTTCCACAGTACTTGACCAAAGTTGGAAAACAAAAGCAAATAAAATCCCCTACTGATTGACAGTGGTCAAATCCATAACAGCATTTATTACTTGAGAGATTTCTAGGTGATGTAAAAGAAAGAAAGAACTGGATGATAATTTGATATTAAAGATCATCACCTTTCTTTGGAATGGGCTGAATATGGGGTAATTTCAAAGCTACAACTAGATACCAATGGAAAAGTGGGAAATAAAAGGCAGCCAAACAGGAGTCCATTCTGGTGCATAAACCAACAGGAAAAACTGGAGAGAGAAACAGACGCTATCAGCACCAGGAGACTTTCTGGATCCAGCTTAAACAAGATTCTTCAAATTGTTTTCTGGTGAAAAATCAAAGGGTCACGGACTGTTGCATGTCTGAATTTACCAGGATAAACTAGGAAAGAATTTGAGTAAAAATAAGACAGAAAATTTGCTTTTTTTTCTGCAAGAGACCAAAAATCATAGTTGCCATTTGAGAGACTGAGAGACCACAATGCCAATGGTTGTCTCTTGACAATAGTTTGGCATGACACCGAGAAGTATGATTGACTTTTGAATACGATGTTTCCTGCTCTTTAAAAATCACTTTTTGATGTGTTGATATTTACATAGAACTATTTTAGGTTTGGATATTAAAAAAAAAAGATTTCATCGGAAATCTTTCTCCAATTTCAATGAAATTGGAGAAAAGCCAATTAGAAGTGACTTTCAAAGTTTGCACATTTCTTGGAGAATCCCAAGAAAAAGAGATGAAATGAATGTTCCACACCAATGAATATTGCTTCAGTAATATTTGTTCAGTGCAAATATTTGGATCAGAAAACAATAATCCAACCAAGGAAATGAGGAATAGCAATAATATATATATATATAATCTTTCACTTGACATTCTTAAAATGCCAGCAACTTGACTCATTGAGGAAAAAATAAATAAATAAATAAATAAATAAAAATCAATATTAGGTTGTGGTGTGAATTCTAGACAACAAACATTCACATTATACTTGGAAGGCTCACTAGTGAGGAAAAGATCCAAAATGTTTGCAGAGCAGGTAAGGCTCTCAGGTAGGATGCAAACAATTTCGCTAGTGACAGCAAATGTCTCAATATCTCTACCTGCCTCATTGCAGTTGGAAAAAGAGCCAGCTGAAGTCATGAGCATTGAACCTCCATGGAAGATGACCTAATAAGATCAAAAAAGAAGAGATTTTAAGTTGGAAACTGTGACATGGTACACACAGTAACACTTGTAAAAATACTTCTCGAAACAAAAAAATAAAGATTAAAAGACTAACTGGGAGAAATGAAATTGGAGAAAATGAAGATGAGTTAAGTTTGTTAGAAAAATGTTAAGATTGCCATATACATGGAGAATTTTGCTCCATTTCCCTGCAAACCATGGCCTTTAAACAGTAACTACCACACATCAGAACCAAGACTTGCTTCAGGCCCATATACCTATAGAATAGTGACAGCAAGAGTCCAGTAGCTGATCTAGAAACCATCTAAAGCATAACCATTCAGTATACTGGCTAGTAAAATGGTTATTCCACAAACCAGCAGCTGATGGTTTGTGGAATAACCATTTTTAAAGTTGTACTCTCAAAGAGAAATGTTAGGTCTATCCATGTCTGTCTGCCTGTCATAATTCTAAAAATATCATGAATACTACACATTTGTATAAATCAGTTCTTTGGGGAAAAAAAAAAAAAAAAAGTTACAAACATCAAGCAATTTGTCTGAGCCTAGTAGTAAAAACTGCATTCCTTTCTATTAGGTGCTGCCATTCCACCAGAATGGCATATGTTAAGACAAGCATTACACTGTTAACAGAATGTAATGCTCCTCATGGGTCACAATGTGGCTATGGTCTATAAGGAGCTTAACAAGTATAACTTCCTCTCATCTGTTCCAATGTAAACTAGTCTGCCAATGCTTACTTTCAAGCATTATCTGATGCAATGTATTTGTTAATGCTTCCTGCCAAGAGGAATGCCATTAACTTAGTCTGTATAGGAGACAAATAGTATATGGAGAAAGTACAAGCTGACCTTGTAGTACTTGCATCTACAGTCTTATTTCCATTGATTCCAGTGTAGTTTGGTATCAAGCACAATCAAACATCACAATTACAGGTCATTATCTGATACCAGATGTCTTGAGAACTTGGTCGGCCTGTATAAATATTAACAAGCTGAATGATGTGCAGCTCAGAAACACAGTTACTGCATTCAAGTGGAATCCTGACAGAGGTCTCATATCTCAGCACAACCAACAGAGGTCTCATATCTCAAACTATCAGTACAGACCAATAAGAAATCTGGGTACTCTACTTTGTGTGCATTTAACATTTGTAGGCAGACCAACATATGAAGCATACAACTTCCTTAGGGGCTTCCAAGAGACTCCATGAAATGCAAACTTGCCATAGAGTAATACTATCAATGTTCAATGCAGGTAATGCCAAGAGTTTGCATAATTTCTCACATGAATACCAAATGGACAATGGCTATCTGATACCTGCATATTAAACTTCCCAAAGTAGGGTAATAAAATATTTCTCCATGTTGAATGCTTAGGCAATGACTATTTTTAGGACATAATTAAGTGACAATTTTCAGTGAAGTGAGAGAGGCAAATTCATTTGCTTTGATATAAAGATTTTGAATGGACAATGTGCAAAATGCACCAGCAGCTATTTGTATACCTTGATGGATAAGATCCATCATTATTTGCATAAACTTAGACACATGATAAAGCTTGGATTGAACAAGTGCACAATAAATGTTAAGCAATGAACCTCATTCCGGAGAGGACAGAGAGCAAAGGATATTCAATCTCTTTTGCACTTTTTCAAAGTTGAAGATGTATGCAATGAATGCAAACTTTCTATCATAATGAATTCCAAGAACTTGGTTTTTGTTGCTAAGCCAAGTTCTTGGGATTCATTTTGACAGAAAGAAAGTTTATATTCATTGCATGCATCATTTTCAACTAAGAGAGAAAAAAAAAAGTGCTTGCTACTTGGATACTAATTTGTTTTGTTCCATTCTTAACTCTTGGCCTGGGTGAAGACTATTTTTACCCTCTTCTTGGCAATATGACCAGAATAAAGTGCTTTCCACTGGACTTGGAAGATTTGGCTAGAGAAAGTTTTTAATAAAAACAAGGAGGAGGACATCCTCCGAGACCTAGATTATCCTTTATTTTTCAGCTTGTGTTAAACTTTTATCATGCAAAAAAACTGATATTCATATTTCAGGAGAGCTTCTCTTACAGACGTTTCTAGACTGATATTAAACCATTTGGTCAATTTGGTGTCTGCAAAGCTACAAGGGGATATGGTTGCCACCAGGATCTCCAAAAGCAGATCCACCTCCAGTTCCATCTTTATGTAGACTAGATTATCCTTTATTTTTCAGGTTGTGTTAAGCTTTTATCATGCAAAAAAACTGATATTCATATTTTAGGAGAGCATCTCTTGCAGATGTTTCTAGATTGATATTGGACCATTTGGTGTCTAAGCCAAACTGTGTATATTGGAGAAAAAAGATCATTGCTTTTTAAATACTATAGAAGTTTGGCATTAACTATTTTCTACATCTTACAAAGACAGCTTATCAGAACAGACAGAAAGATTGGTAACTGTTTGCTTGAGTTGGATCTTTTCCTGGTTTTAGGAAAGTAATGGCAAGTGACACATGCCACAAATCTCAGAACTCTTCTTCAGTCGGTATTTTATCGTATGGTAAGAGAAGATCTACAAAAGATGGAAATTATGTGTCATCTCATAACACGGATCATAGGCACTGTCGTGAGAAAGTAAAAGTGCTCTATTCAATTCTTCCTTAACAAATAGCTAATTGCATGGCTCTAGCCCATTTGCAAAAAAGTTAAGCTGCTGTTCTATCGCAGCTTTCAATATCAAAAATTAAGGATACAAAAGCTGTTGCTGCAGCTGTAGCAAAGTTTTGTCCCAAGTGTCTGCAACTACTTTGGATTCAGTAACCATGCATCCAATATGTTCTAGTTAGACAAATGGTGTTCTATATTTACTCTTCATTTTCTAGACTTTATTCCATACAACTTGAGCACTGTTTCATGATTGCCATTTGATGTAAATTGGATCCAAGACTTTTTGACTCTAACATCTAATAACATGCTTTGGCCTTGAGCATGTGTAAAAACAGATTTTAAATGGTAGTGAATCTCTGAAATATATCCCAAGCTCTGTGTCGATTTTTTTTTTTTTTTTGGTATTCAGGGTTCTGTAGCTGGATAGAGTGGAATGGAGAGGTTTTGCAGTTGTTGCTGCCTAGATAATATGATCTGTTACATGCATCACTACATCATTAATAGATACTTAGTTTACAAGATGGGAAACATCCTAGTCATTCTGATCAATTTTCTATGTGGACATTCATGTAAGAGAGCACAGTTTCTGCAAGAATATAGCACAAAGAACAGGGAGCTTGTTACTTGCATATAAATGTTCTCTTTGAGATCCCACATAAATAGTGGAAGAAAGGCAGAATTGTAAGATCTTTTGCAGAATATGAGTCAGTAAGCATATGAAAGATGGTATAGAATTTATTATTATAGAAAGGTTGTTAATGTAGTATATGTTTGACAATAATACTTTGACCATTTGTGTTGGCATTAACCCATAGATTATGTTCATTAAAATCACCCATAAGAAGGGTGAAGCATTGCATTGAGATTATCAAGGTTGACCTGAGTTAACCTAGAACCAGTGGTAATTAAATGGAACAGACTGTAGTAAGAAATACCACTGAGAGATAGATGGCTACTACTTCCAGAGCAGTATTAAGCAAGATATGCTGAAAAGGGGATATGGCTGCCACCAGGATCTCCAAAAGCAGATCCACCTCCAGTTCCATCTTCATGCATAAGTGAAATGTCTTAAGGTGGAGTACTTACAGCATTTTAAATGTCTAGTGTGGAGAGAAACAGATAGGCTTGTTTCTCAGAAGAAATGTGATATCAATATTTTGACAGAATCCATGAGAGTTCCATCGTAAGAATTTCCATATTTTTCTGGCTTTGTAGACTTATCCAATTTTGAGAAATATGGTTGACCAGTATCCATCTATTTCTCAAAAAAGGTAATACATCATCTGATACGTCAGGGTAAGTTCTTTTCTTTAAGTTATATTCAGTGGATACAGAATTACCCATTTTTTCTGTGGACTTACATGATCTTTTCTTTCAGTGATGCTCCCTGACCACAATTTCCTTGACATGTAAGTTATCATTCAGAGGGATCATTTTAGGAGCAACTCCTAAATATGTCAGGTGATTAATGTGCTCCACAGAAAAGCACTCATGATCACAAAGTTCAGGTATTCTGAAATTTTCATATGTTGGGACACATGAGTTTATGATACTTTTAATATTTTTGAAAATATGTAAAAGGATTTCAAGAGGTATGGTTGCTAGATTCCTTTTTACATACTGATATGAGATTTAAAATATAAAGACCAAACAGAATATTTTTTTCATCCTTCCTCTTGTGACATGCATGGGAGTAGGCTGGATGAGTTCTCACAGTTGATACGTTAAGGTTTCTTTGCACAGCAAGATTTATTATCATGCTCTTCACTAATACAATGAGCACAGATGGTATAGCCATGAGAGACAGTTAGGGCATTCCCATACTTCTGACATTTAAAGCACCTTAGTGGATTAGGAATGCAGAACCTAACAAGAGAGATGAAATATAACTTACTAATTTTACCAATGTTGGAGATTTGGGTATGTCAAAAGTTGGATGATATTCCTAGTCAGAACCAGAAACCATCCCTACATATCAGGATAACTTTTTACCTGTCACTCTTTGATCTTTAAGTTCTGAACATCTGAAACATCAAGGAAATCCCATTCCGATATCATAACGCCAGAATAGTTGAGTATTTATGTTACTGTAATTGGTATTGCCCCCCCCCCCCCAACTGATACGGCTCACAATAGATTTCTGAGTGCTACTGACATCAACAACTTACCCAGAAAGTAGTTTTTTTTTGTTTTTAATTATTTTGGGAGATCTGCCTATTCTTCTCAATACAAAAGGATAACATTCCTATTGGCTTTTCACCTGTTGACACAGACGATGAGAAAATGGTATATTTACATGTGTCAGTAAATATTGTTTCTTATTTTTGTTATCCGAGTTATGATGACCTGGTTAGCTCAGTGGTTAGTATAGTCCTCTAATAAGCAGGGCACTGGTATTGCACTAGGCAATGAGATTCATCTACCACCTAAGGAGACAATTACAAACATCCATGCCCACATTAGGATTTGAACCCACAGCCTGTTGGTTGGAGAGCAGATATGTCAACTGTTCAGTCATGTTTGGTCTCTAGAACAGTTTCTGGACCAGGTAAAAATTAATTAAAAGATCCTTAGCCCACCCATGGTACTAATGTACTATAAGTTTACAACCTTTCATGGATGGGAGTTACAAAAAAAGATGATGCATGTATGGTATCTGAATTTGGTTGGAACCTTATGAGGGAAAAATATAAGGATAAAGGATTCATGCCTCAAAGAGACATTTGGTTGTGCCAGAAATCCCCACCTACCAGAGCTGCACATGGATGCCCACTTTAATAAATGAGCAAGTGGAATGCTAGTGTTATCTGGGCACTATACCAGTAGTTTAGAAAGTCTTGGGCCTTGTCTCCAGTAAAGAAATGTACTGTGACACAGATGATCCTTGCAGACATGTCCACTAGTTGACTGATCCTGGCTGAGCCATCCAGGACTGCCGATCTTGCTAAAGTGCAGGGGTAGGGACAAATTAATGAAAGATCACCATGATATCATAACAGATTGTCTACAAGTCACACTGCATAGCCATGTAGCAGCCTAACATTGGATTCTGGTGAGTAGTCTGGAAGATAAGATAGCAGAGACCGAGAAGGTAAGCAAAGAAATACAGGAAGAGTATTATAGAAAAAGAGAAAGAATGACAAGTAATGGCCACTCCCACTCTATTATATGGTTCAGAAATTTGGACTGTCAAGGAAAAAAAAAAAAGAAAGTAAAATACAAGCAGCAGAAATGAGATTTTTAAGAGCAATTAAACAATTGCAAAACTGGACCACATAAAAACTGAAGATTAGAAGAGAGCTGAATATTTACAATGTAAATGAAAAGATCAAGGATTTATTTAGGATAGAAACATATTGGCTACCAAAAGAAGTGGATAAATATAGACCAAGGGAAGAGAATAGAGGGAGAACAAGAAAAAGATCAGTGAAAATGAAACAGACAAATGCCTAATCGTTGAAAAACAAGGAGAAAGAATAACAAGGGCCAGTATCATCAATAGGAAGTCCTAATACCATACACAGGTTGCCCACATGAAGGGGTGGTATTCTGGTAAGTTGATAAATGATGTCTGTTATATCATTACCAACAGCAACCAATTCTGCTTCTTTCCAGCTTGGTCTGTGAAGTTAGAGAAGGGAGCCAGTGTGATTTATGGAAAGTGATCCAAGGAAGATGATCAACCTTCAGTAATAAATAATCAAAAAGGTCAATGACAATCATAAATTAGAAGAAAGTAAAAGCAGTAAATGAATGTAACAAAATGGGGAAAGGACATCATGAGCCAAAGCATATCACATAAAGGATTCCAAGTATGAATCTCAGGCATAGGGATATCAGACCTGACAAAAGCACATGTTCTGCCATTAGAAAGGCATTACACATGATCTAAAGTGGAAAGTTAAGGAGAGTATTAGTCTTAAAGGGTGCTAGTTGAGATATAGTCATGAATAAAAGATCATGCCGAGACTCCTATAAGTGGTAGTGAATATCACTGACGTTAGTATTGCACTCTGGATGTTTAAAGGTCTATGTGGAAGCGTGTTAAAAAACATGGAATTTTGTTGTTTTGTGGATTTTTCTGACCTCCTTTTATTGATTTTTGTGAGAGAAACTAACTATAATGACTAACTGGTTCTGCTAACTTTCGTGGTAGTTGAAAAATTAGAAAATTTATAGAGCAGAAGCATACAGTAGGGTGGAAGGGCTAGTGGACGTGATCACACAGGGAGTGCCCAGACTTCAAGCATGGCATTGATAGCACCCCCCCCTACCAGCTGTCATATGATTCCCTTGAGGCATAACCTGGCAGAGAAAATAGGAGCAATGTTATTTATTGGCTGATCAGGGAGCCTTCCAAAGCATTACCAATTGATCTAGTCCTCTGCACTATCAGCTGGCATAGCAAGTGTGCTTGGCAAAGCTTCACACATGCATTGTTACCTACAATGCATGTGTCAATGAAGGGTGGGGGAGGGATAAAAACTGGAAACCCTACTCTGGAAGCAAAACATGGTAATAGCCACTTCACACCTCCAAAAAGCAAGGCTGTAACATTTCTCAAAGTTCAGTTGACATTTCCTCTACTTAGGGAAGATGCCTGTAAAGCAGCAATACTTTATCAGAGCACATTTGTGGAAACAGGACATACCATAGGAAGATAGGTTGACTTGGGTAGGAGAAGCTTTATACTGCACATCATCTCAGTGACCAATTATGGGCATGGAAATATTTAATATGATTTTAATAAGAACAACTAACCTATCAATTACCTCTCATGCACAAGACAGAAACCAGATTTTATAAAATTGCTAATATCCTGTTCTTACAATATATTTAAGCAATACCCTACTATGTACTTCAGTTTAATATAACAGAAAACAATGAGATAGTAGAATAATATTTAACATAAAGCCAATATTTGCAAAAAAAAAAAAATATATATATATATATATATATGCAGGGTGTTCGGGATAAATTTGACATATTTATAATTAATTATATTTTTCCGTAAGTTACATGTATTAACACACACTTCTCTTCATTTAAAAGTTTGGACCCTTCTTCATTCATATACAAGATGTCAGAAAGGATGGATAGCTGGAACCCACCTGAATCATGGAAGAGAATAACTTGTATCATGATGATTCGTGCCCGCCATCAAAATAAGGATATTACGACTGCTGCCCAATGCTCCCTGAATACAGTAAAAACAATCAGGCATGAACTAGAGACTTGCAATGGTGACTACGAGGATGTAGCAAGAAGAAAGATCCCTAGCAGACGATCTGATTGCGTTCGTACAGCAGAATTCCTCGCAAATCTGCAGGAACAGGTGTTGAAGAACCCTGGCATTGGAATTCGGGCTTTGTTCGTGGAGTTGCTAACTGTAGTCAAGCCCTGGATAACAAGGGTAGCCAATGGTAGGCCGTATGTATGGCAGCAGGATTCGGCCCCTTGCCACACCTCTGGGAAAAGTCAAAAATGGTTGTCTGAAAATTTCGACGACTTCACCAGTCCAAATGTTTGGCCTCAAAACTCCCCAGACCTTAACCCCATGGATTATTTTGTATGGGGCGCAGTTGAAAAAGACACCAATCGCACTTCCAGTAATACAAAAGCCCAGTTAATGGATAAAATTAAAACAGTTTTTGCGGCCCTTCCCAGGGAGACTGTAGCATCAGCTTGTTCGAGGTTCCGAAGCAGAATTGAAGCTGTGATCGATGCTAATGGTGGTTATTTTGAGTAAATCTTGTTGATAGTATTGTAATTAACTCTGCCTGTAATGTTTTTTGTCAATTCATTAAATTTAATAGATACAAAGAAGATTTTCTTTTTCCTTACGAAACTGTCAAATTTATCCCGAACACCCTGTATATACCTCAAAATCCAACTAATTCCAAGATTATGTTCTATTTTGTTTTAAAATTATTTTGAGGTCTTTAAAATACATTACCTTGATTGTGTAGATTTTGTAAAATCTCTTGAGATTTTAATTTTTTAGCATGCTTAGCTCCCTTTAAATGCATATCAAAAGGGACTTGAGAAGTGAATGTGATATCACATACATCACACTTCAATACCACCTGAAAAAGCAAAACATGAAGGAAAGTTTTACTAACTTTCATTTAAAGTAGTGATATGGACTTTAATTCGTTAAAATACTATAAACTATTAAAAGTAATGCAAAATTAAAACTACCAAGTATCAACTCTGTATAGCGTGAATGTCTCAAGGAGTAACTGCAAACTTTATCAGTTGGTTATGTCATGAATGATTTAAGCAAAAAAATGATGTACAACTGTGATGGACATCTATTTTAGAATTAAAATAATACTAAAAACAAACTTACTTTTAGGTTGTAAAATGAATTATTTTAAAAAAAATGAATATCAATAAAGCTCTTATAGTTGATCAAAATGTGTCTACTCACACACACACACACAATAATAATACTTGTATCATTTTCTCTATCTGCTACTACTGTTCACCAAATGTTATGCTACGGTGTTCAGAATTCTTCAGTAGTATTTAGCATCAAAATAATAGTAGTTCAGATACTTGAAAATCCAATTCAAAATAGGAAATTTTGAATAGCAGGAAATGAAACTGCCTGACATTGAAAAAGTACCTTCAATATTTAGTGTTGAATATTATAACTACTACTTACTTTTGTAAAATCTCTTGAGATTTTAATTTTTTAGCATGCTTAGCTCCCTTTAAATGCATATCAAAAGGGACTTGAGAAGTGAATGTGATATCACATTACCTGTTGACTATTGTATAACAACATTTAGAAATCATACTTGTTTTAGATAAGATGGAAGTTTTGTAATTCAATTAATTCCATTTCTTTTCCTTAATGCTACTAACGTTGATTGCCCATCTTCAACTGGTGAGTCTGAGGTTGCACCAATAACTGACTTTTCTGTTTGCCCTAGTTTCCTGACAAAAACAGCAGTTAAACCAGCCAGTGACATGTCATGATTGTATTTTAAGCCAATACAGTGTATAATTTAATTTGCTAAGTCCCAAACGATACAAAATCCGATAGTAAAATCAAAATTTAATGAAAATATTTCAGAACTGCTGTCTGTACAGTTGCAAAACGAAAATGAACCCTCTCAGTGGAATAGACTACAAGCAGCTATCATAATATCTGCTAAAAACTACATCAATAAACAAGAAAGAAAAAACCATGGATAACTCAAGAGGTAATCAACCTTATTGATGAAAGAACAACATGGAAAAGAGGAGCAAATGAAAAAGAAAGGTTAAGATATAAAACTTTGGATAAAATAATCAAAGTTATGTAAAAAGATTGAAAGAAAACTGGATAAATAGGCAGTGCACTGAGATAGGAGAACTACAAAATAGGAACAAAAGCAGAGAAGCATTCCTGAAAGTGAAAAAACAATGGAAAAGCAAAACGTACACAGTCTAATAACATCAACATCAGGATTAAGATGGAAACATACTCATTGATAAGGAAAAGATAAATGGAAGATGGGTGGAGTACTTATCAGATCTCTGTGATGATGATAATGGTAACATGTTAGATGATTCACGACACCTTAAGTTAAACATAACAGATACCACTCTACCCACAAGAAAGGAGGTAGAAAACGTAATTAAGAATCTTCCTAATACCAATTCCAAAGAAAATAATGCACAAAATTGCAAGGATTACAGAACTGTGAGCCTAATATCCCATGCATCTAAAATTATTTTAACCATTGTTAACCAACAAACTGAAAGAGCCTTAAGCGGCGAATTGAGTGAACAACAGAAAGGCTTCAGAAGAGGGAACGGGAACCATTAATGCAATCCTGAAACTAAAAATACTAATAGAATGATCACTTGAAAGAAACAGGAACATTTAAATATGCTTCATAGACTTTCAGAAGGCTTTTTGACCAGGTAAAACATAATAAAATGTTCAATATATTAGATAAATTAGACATAGATGATCACGTACTTAAGATTATAAAAATGATTTACACCAAACAGAAAATGCAGTTGTTTAACGATGAGGCTTCTGTAGTGAAAATAAAAAGAGGAGTTAGATAAGATTGTATCCCCCTTCACCAAATCTATTTAATATCTATAGTGAGATAGTGATGAAAAAGATTGAAAAACAAAAAATAGGAATTAGTATCAATGGTATAATATACAACAATCTTAGATATGCTGATGATAACATTCTAATAGCAGAAAACAGAAACAAATTAATCAAATTACTGCAGCTACTAATTGAACAAGGTAAAGAATTTGGATTAGATATAAATGCAAAAAAGACCAAATTTATGAAAATCTCAAAAGAAAGCAGATCCGAGCAGAAATACTCATTAACAATATGAAAATTGAACATACAACAGAACACAAATATTTAGGCACCTACTTTACTGCAGATGGAAAGCAAAATAAAGAAATAAAAATAAGAACAGCCATAGCTAAAGATGCATTCTGGAAAAATAAAGATCTGCTCAGAAGTTCTGTGAGTATCGAGACAAAGAAAAGAATGATAAGAACATCAATGTGGCTAATTTTCACATATGGAAGTGAGACTTGGATATTCAAGAAGAGAGTAAGGCAACAGATAATGGACTTTGAAATGTAGTGCTAAAGGAGAGCTCTGAAAATCCCATGGACAGATCATGTGACAAATACAGACGTCCTACAGAGAATGAGAACACAGAGATCTTTATTACAGGAAATGATCCAGATAAAGATGAGATTGGCAGGACATGTACTGAGAGGTTCAGCAGGATAGAGGATACTAACAGTTTTAGAAGGAAAAATTATGGGAAAAGGATCAAGAGGCAAAAAACGAAGGACATGGCTTGAAGATATAAGATCATGGATAGGATCACATGGCTATGCAGAAACAAAAAGGAAAGCCACCAACAGAGAGAACTGGAAGGACATGGTGCTGTACCCTCTCACTGAGGAAGCTACATGATGAAGAAGTATAGTCCCAAATATCCAGGTGGCTTACTAATAATGGATGCATCACAAGAAGGTGATAATAACTGGACAGAGTCCAAGGCCATGGCGCTCATGGCATTCCTTACAGGTTATATGGAGATCTCCTCCAGGTTATCTAGATTTTAGAACTCAAGCAAAAACTAAATTATAGAACATCAAATTATAAATTACTGAATCATAAAGTTTATTAATGCAATGTTTTGATAAATTATTATTAGACCTCTAGGCAGTCAGGGCTCATCAAGAGAAGCTATACATCAACCTAAATTAGATGTCACACTTTACCTTGAATCCATTCATGCCATTTGCACTCACGAAGATAAACCATTCTAATCATGCATTGCACTAGGAGCTAGCTTTCACACTTTTCCTGACCACATTCATTCTCAACTTCTAAGAATGTCCTCATTCTCATCTTGCCTTTGTTATTACCAATTTAGCTCCTGGACACATAAATAGCAAAAAAACATCAATGTGAGCAATGTACTGCTGTAGGGTATGACAACATCCCTTATTGAGGCACTTTGATAATCTAATTTTGACCCCTTGTCTTTGGCCATCATCTTCATTTACATTTATTAACAAATTACACTATTTACAATTTTTGTGGTTGTTTCTTTTCCATCTCATATCATGATACTGTTCACTGAACTGCATAAAAATTCATCATACAGTTGAGTCATCGCAAATTTTCTCTTTTTGTTGCTTAATTTATGGAAACCAGTGTATTTCAAGAGGATCTGATCAAGTCAAGTATTAAAACCTGCTTGGCAAACTACCATGATATCTATCTTCTTCCTTTACAAATGGGTTGCTAGCTCTTCTTTTCAGATTTTCCCCACCAATGTTGCAACACTCAATGCTCTGTACTTTCACCCACTTTTTTTTTTTTTTTAAATATAAAGGCTATTCTCTTACTGACTTAAAATCCTATCCATAACTTTTCTGATGCCACTAAACTCCATTCATTTTCTTCATTTGATATACCTTATAGTGCATGTATCAGAAGCTTGAAGATCTTCCATGAACAATGGCATGAACTCTGATCTCCTTACTATTCTTCAGTAGGACAAAGATAACTTTGTGAACTTCAGTATTACAATAATGCAGTCCAGTTTAATTTCTCACAAGAAAGATCAGACTTCTCTTCCTGGGCTCTCTGCAAAAAAACTAACATGTACTTTTCCACTCAATACATCATAACGGCTCACAAACTATATAAATCCTACAGTCCAAACTTGGAATAATGCTCACACATTTGGAGTGGGGGTACCTTAAACCTTCCTATGAATGCTTAATACTATCTAGAAAAGGATAAATCTGATTATTGGATGATGCCTCACTCAGAGGTTTTCTTTCTAATCACATTTCTGCCTCATGTCTCTTGTAAGGTACTTTAAATTTCATGGACAATGATTTGCACTGGACACCATCACTCCTCCACTCTGAAGACTGTAAGAACATGTACAGTTACTAGTCAACATCCATTTACATTCCAGCCTCAAATTTACTGAACTTCTCTTCCATTACATTCAGTCTGTCTGTTCTTGTTAATAGCCACCTTTAGATGTTTAAGAAATATATAGCAGATTGTGTCGTCCTCCTTATCCTCTTGTCCATACACACAGCACTGATGGGCCACAGGTTTTGCATTTGTAATCTTCTGTGCATGGGCTTGATTTTAAAAAAAAATAAAAAAATAAATAACTAAAAAAAAAAAATGTGCTTATTGTGAAGAGAAATGGGGAACAAGATCTTTGCATAATTCAAATTGAGAAATTAAAATTTGCTACTATCCATAACTTTTCTGATGCCACTAAACACCACTCATTTTCTTCATTTGATTTCATTCCTTCTCCTTCTAGCTATTTTTTTTAATTCAGATTATTTTCAAAATTGAAAAAGTAGCAGCAAAAATGTTTTCATTATATTTAAATGCTTATATATGATGACAACACGATGAAAATAGTTTCTCTCATCAAAAAGGGTTAAAAAGAGGTGGAATTAAGTATTTTTAATTGAATTTAAAACTGAATTCCCTCCCTCCCTGGCCATCATTACCCCTCCACATTCTTCCAAGACTAAGAATACAAGCAGCTGCTAATCAATATCCATTTACAGTCAGCTTCAACTTTACCAAACTAATTTCTCATCCTTCTTGCTCATCCCCCCCCTTTTCCTTTTTTTTTTTTTTTTAAACAACCATGTGTATTTTTCCTTTCACTCTATCTGCAAAAAAACAAGATGAAAGATGCTGTTCAAGAAACACACACCCACTTCTTTCTTGTTACCCAAAAATTGCACTCTGTGTTCTAAGTTTTGGAACCTTTCATGTATAGGTCTGATATATATCTATAAAAGAGGGGGAAAGATGATCAAATTAGTCATGAAATTTTAATTGTATTAGAATGTCATAATGACTATTAAACAATATACTTGGTTTCAGGGGGATGAAAAAAGTTCTCTACACAACTTCAATGGAGCCACTGTCATGAAGCTAAGAAGCTGCTTTCTATATACTGAAACTTGGCAGTCTCAATCATTGAAAATTATATCATTTAAATTTTTATTCACCTTTTTTTTTTCATTTAGTCAATTATCTTCACTCACTGAGATAGAAAACATAGGATGGCTTGCTGTGTCTTTAGCTTAAAAAATATAATAAGATAAAAAATACTACAGATGAATTTTCACATTCAAGATGATAAACAAAAGCAAAATATATACATTTCTGAATAGGTTAATTTTGGAATCATAAACTACTGGTAAGAGGACCAGATGTTGCAAGATCAAGATACTTTCACTTCCAGCTTTGATAGGTTGTTGGGAGATCAAGACAGTGAGAGGTTAATAGCAGCTGAGATGTGAAGAGCTACAGGATACACTAGATTTAGCAAAAAAAAAAAAAAAAAAAAAAAAAAAAAAAAAAAAAAAAAAAAAACGTATAGCTGGGGATAATCCTCAGAATGAACTAAAGATAAAATCCAAATGCTATCTATTCTAATAACAGGTAGCATTTGTAATTTATAACTTCAAGAAGCATTTCTCTACTTCATAAATATTACAAGATTAATACTTACTCGTGGTTTTGCCATTGGAAGTTTACCCATTACATTGTCCAACACAGCTTGAGTTACAGGATCATTCTTTGTTCTGAAACAGCAGTATAAAAACAAAATGTATTCGTTATTATATAAATACCTGATGCTGATTAGATAAAAATTGCATAAATAGAAATGCAGTATGATACCTCACATTGTAAATTTTAAACTACAAATAATGACAGAAAAAAGAAATATTCTTTTTTAAACCAATGTTACTTGGAAAGAAAAGGATTTTAAAAAAATATAAGATATGGAAAGTATAGATCAAACCAAAAAACCAAAACTAAATGGTAATTTCATTTTTTAAAAATGTTTTTTGCGTATGCAAGAAAGAGAGAATTATTGTAATAACTATGAGGGTTGTTTGAAAAGTTTGGTAAAAAAATAAGTTAAACACATTTTTTTGGAAAAATCACTTTCATTTCTCAACATAGTCTCCATCGAGGGCTACACATTTGGTCCAGAGAGTTTCCAATTTTTTCATTCCATCTAAAAAGTAGGATTTGTCAAATTATGCAAAACAGTCATTGAGAGCCTTGATGACATCCTTGTTCGAAGAAAATTTTTTCCCACAAGCCAATTTTTAAGTTTGTAAACAAGCAGTCATACAGGGCCAAGTCTGGAGAATATGGCGGATGTGGCACCAACTCAAACCTCAATTCGTGTAATTTTGCCATTGTGACAGTGCATTGGTCTTGATAAAAGAGCACTTTTTTGAGTACAATGTTGACCCCTTTTTCTTCAGTTCTTCTTTTAAATGGTCCAATAATGATGCATAACAGACTCCTGTTATTGTCTTACCCTTTTCCAACTAATCTATTATGATAATTCCTTGGGAATCCCAAAAAACAGTGGCCATCACCTTCCCAGTTGACAAAACGTTCTTCACTCTTTTTCAGTGCTCTTTCATTGGGCATTGTCCACTGTTTTGACTGCTGCTTGGACTCAGGTGTGTAGTGAAGGATCCAAGATTCATCTACAGTCACGAATCGATGCAAAACATCCTGCAAATTGTGATTATAACATTGCCAAACGCTGTGTTGAAATGTCTTTTCGCATGCGTTTTTGATCAACAGTCAACAATCATGGCACCCATTGTGCACACAGCTTTTTCAAGTGCAATTTTTCATGCAGGATATTACACTCTTTCAGTTCAGATAGCTACAATCTCACTCAGTGGTCTTCCATAGCGATACCATAGATTTTGTCAAGCATTTCCTTCATAGTGACCTCAGTCGGGTGTCCGGAGCGCGCTTCATTTTCGATGAACGTACAACCATTTATCCAAAAATAAATACTCTATAATAAATTTAGTTTAATCCTTTATCCAAGTGTGAGCAAACAAAGTTTGCGCCTGAAAGTATCTTCAGGACTGGGGTAAGGTGGTACAACACCAGGGAAACTCGTTGCAAAGGTGGAGCAAGCTACCAACACTCCTGTCTCAGTATCTCCTATAATGCAAAACACATCTCCTTGCGGATATGTCTAATGTTATGCATTAAGGGAAGGGCCACTACCCAGACTAGTTTCAACCTTTATTGAGGTCTCTTCAGTGGGAGCCAAGCCCAAGCTGAGATACCAGGCAGAAGCATTCGCAGGTCATCTCTACCTATAGGAGTTGCCAAATGGTGTGCCACCCTTTTTTTAATAAATTGCTCTGGATTTAGAGAAAGATGTTGAAAGTTTATTTTTCACTTGGTTAGAGTATAATAAATTTAGTTTAATCCTTTAGACAGGAGTGTTGGTAGCTTGCTCCACCTTACCCCAGTCCTGAAGATACTTTCAGGCGCAAACTTTGTTTGCTCACACTTGGATAAAGGATTAAACTAAATTTATTATACTCTAACCAAGTGAAAAATAAACTTTCAAAATAAATACTCAATTTTGGAAAAAACTCATTTATCCAAAAATAAATAGTCTTTACTTTAATGTTGGTGCAGAGTCCCAATGAACTGCATCTAACTCGGCTTTGATCTGCACAGCCGTCCACTTCTTCAAATAAAAATGTTTTATCACTGCACAAAACTCGTTTTTCTCCATTTTTATGAAAAATGTGAACATGGTAATTTTAAATGCTTGCCAAACGAGAACTACACATCGCACATGGCTAAAATTTTGCCAGGGGTCATGAAAAAGATGATAGTGCCAACACTGGTATGAATGAACGAATTGTGTTGCCATCTATTGGCAATTTACCAAAGTTCTCAAACAACCCTTGTGGTTTTAATGGATTTTTTTTTGTCTCCCACCCATAAAAGGCTGTAAATCTACAGCACATCATTACTGTGGGTGGGTTAAGAATTTTTTTTACACAGCTGACAAATCCTACTGTTGAGATCAAACATGGAACTTTATCCAATAAGCAGGATGGTGGTCTCACACCTCGTGATGAAATTCATCTCCCACCTAAAGACAATCACAAAACATCCACACTAGGATTCAAACATGTAGTCTGTTGGAAACATTAACCACTCTGCCAACCAACACAGCAGTTTGCTTCAGTCTTCAGCGTGATACTTCTTGAACTCAGCTATTTTAACATTTGTTTATGAATGTATAGAATCCCTGAAATGTGCTTCTCATTTTTCAGCTGTAACATGGTGCTATTAAACAAAAATGATATCTAGTACCTCTTCTTCTTTGAGTGCCATCTCCTATTGGAGGTCGGCAACCACCTCAGCAATTTTGAGCGATCTTCAGCCACTCTAAACAGTCCCTCAGAGCTCATGCCAGTCCACTGTCTGATGTCTGCCAGCCAAGATTTTCTTTGTCTTCCTGGTCCTCTTCTTCCATTTATCTTCCCCTTTATAAGCAATTGAAGTATTTTATATTTTTCATTACGAAGTAGGTGACCAAGATATGCAGTTTTCCTTCTTTTTATGGTATCTAAAAGTTCACATGATTTTCTCATTTGCTCCAGTACTTCCCGATTGGACATTTTTGCTGTCCGTGGGATTTTTAACATTCATCTGTATAACCACATCTCAAAGGCTTCAAGTTTTTTTTATTGATGTTGTCTTCAAGGTCCAAGTTTCTGCACCGTACAGCAGTATAGACCATATATAGCATTTAACCATGCGTGCTCTAAGTTTAAGTTGTGGTTACACAGTGTTGATTTCATCAGGAGAAAATTTTTTCTTGCCATTTCAATTCTAACTTTTATTTCCATTTCTGGATTGCATTCTTCATTTTACCAGCATCCAAGATATTTAAACTTTGTCACTCTTTCTATTCGTTTCCCATTTAAAGAAAGCGATGAATTAAGAATTGGTTTCTTGCTTATGATCATGAATTTAGTTTTGGTGATATTTATTTTTAATCCCATTTTTTCACTCTCTTCATTTACTAGTTCCAGAAGCTTTTGAAGATCCTGAATATTGTCAGCCAGGAGAGCTGTGTCATCAGCATATTGGATGTTACTGATTATTTCACCATTTACATTAATCCCTTCCTCTCTTCCTTTTAAGATTTTTTGAAATATGGCTTCTGAGTATATGTTAAAAAGAAGAGGTGGCAGCACACATCCTTTCCTTACTCCTCGTTTGATGTCAATGGGGTCTGTAATAATGTCATCAACTTGAATAGATGCCTTTTGGTTCCAATATAAGTTTTGAATGATCCTGATGTCTTTACCATCTAATCCAATTCCTTTTAATAGTGCAATCATTTTAGTATGTTGGACTTTGTCAAATACCTTCTCAAAGTCAATGAAGCAAATGAATACAGGGTGTTCGGGATAAATTTGACATATTTATAATTAATTATATTTTTCCGTAAGTTACATGTATTAACACACACTTCTCTTCATTTAAAAGTTTGGACCCTTCTTCATTCATATACAAGATGTCAGAAAGGATGGATAGCTGGAACCCACCTGAATCATGGAAGAGAATAACTTGTATCATGATGATTCGTGCCCGCCATCAAAATAAGGATATTACGACTGCTGCCCAATGCTCCCTGAATACAGTAAAAACAATCAGGCATGAACTAGAGACTTGCAATGGTGACTACGAGGATGTAGCAAGAAGAAAGATCCCTAGCAGACGATCTGATTGCGTTCGTACAGCAGAATTCCTCGCAAATCTGCAGGAACAGGTGTTGAAGAACCCTGGCATTGGAATTCGGGCTTTTGTTCGTGGAGTTGCTAACTGTAGTCAAGCCCTGGATAACAAGGGTAGCCAATGGTAGGCCGTATGTATGGCAGCAGGATTCGGCCCCTTGCCACACCTCTGGGAAAAGTCAAAAATGGTTGTCTGAAAATTTCTACGACTTCACCAGTCCAAATGTTTGGCCTCCAAACTCCCCAGACCTTAACCCCATGGATTATTTTGTATGGGGCGCAGTTGAAAAAGACACCAATCGCACTTCCAGTAATACAAAAGCCCAGTTAATGGATAAAATTAAAACAGTTTTTGAGGCCCTTCCCAGGGAGACTGTAGCATCAGCTTGTTCGAGGTTCCGAAGCAGAATTGAAGCTGTGATCGATGCTAATGGTGGTTATTTTGAGTAAATCTTGTTGATAGTATTGTAATTAACTCTGCCTGTAATGTTTTTTTGTCAATTCATTAAATTTAATAGATACAAAGAAGATTTTCTTTTTCCTTACGAAACTGTCAAATTTATCCCGAACACCCTGTACTTCCTTGTTTTGATCAATACATTTTTGGAATAAGATTTGAGAGCAGAAAAGAGCCTCTCTTGTTCCCAAACTGTTTCTAAAGTCGAACTGGGTATCACTGATGGTGTCTTCACATTTTCTGTACATTCTTTTTTGAATTATTTTCAGGAACATTTTGAGAACATGACTCATTAGGCTGATCATTCTATAGTCATTACAAGTTTTCACATTTGCTTTTTTAGGTAGCATGATGAAGGTCGACTGTAACCAGTCTTGTGGGAATATGCCTGTATCGTAGACCTTATTAAATAGCTTTACTAATATAGCAATGTTGTTGCCTTCTAATAACTTTACTATTTCTGCTGGTATTCTATCAGGGCCTAAGGCTATACCATTTTTAGCTGAGTTCAGCACAGATTCTACCTCTGATCTTAGAATGCATGGACTGTCCATCTGTTCATAAGTATTTTCTGGGTTCTGTCTGTTATCAGAAAAGAGTTCATCTACATATTTCACCCATTCTTGTATTTTGTCATCTTTTTCGGATATTATTTCTCCCTTTTTGTTTCGAAGGAAATATAGTTGTTTTTTCTTAAATATACCTGAGGTCTCTTTCAGCTTTTTGTGTAGATTAAAACTGTCAAGCTTTTCTTGTAGAATTTCAATTTCTCTACATTTTTCATTCATCCAGACTTCTTTTGCTTCTTTGATCTTGCCTTTAATAATTTTTTGAACCTCTTTATATTTTTATATGATCTACGTTGATCCATGAGAGAAAGAATTTCGTCAGTTATGTTATCCAATCTTTCTTTTTTACTGCTCTCTCAGGACACAAGGTATTGGTACATTTCTCTATGAAGACAGATTTTAATCTGTCCCATGATTCACAACCCTCATGATGTCATCATTCTTGATAAGTGCTATCTCTTGATTCAGATCTTGACTCAATTTGTTTCTTATCTCTGGGTTTTTTAACTTTCCTAAATTAAACCTTTTTTGTCGATGTTTCTGAAGTATAGCTTTCAGTCTAATTTTTAACACCATCACCAGTAGATTATGATCAGAAGCAATATCTGCACTAGGATAGGTTTTTGTGCTCTTTATGGAACTTCAAATCGTTGATTAATTAGCAAGTAATCAATTTGGTTTCTGACTATATCTGTATTATTATCTTGTGGTGATTGCCAAGTATATAGCCTTCAGGATGGTAGCTTAAACCATGTGTTTGCGACTATTAGCTCCTCTTCTTGGCAGAACTGAATAAAAGGGTCTCCTCTCTATTTCTTGTTTCCCAGTCCATGTTCGCCAACTATATCTCCACTTCTACCTTTCCCAACTTTAGCATAAATCACCTATGACGATGTCAATATCATGTTTTTTTGCGTTTTTCATTAGTTCTTTTAATTGGTCATAAAATTCTTCGATCTCGGTATCACTCTTATCAGCAATAGGGGCACAGCCCTGTATAAGATTAATATCTAGTGGTTGACCTTTTAATTTTAATATCATCATCATCCTATCTGAGTAGGGGATGAAGCTCAACAATGACTTATTGGTAATCTCTGTTTAATATTATTCCAACTCCATTTTGATGGTTGTTTTCACTACTTCCAGAGTGGTACATTGTCATGTCATTAACTTGAGTTTTGCCTGATCCTGGCCACCTAACTTCACTCATTCCTAAAATCTCAATTTCAAGTATTTTCATTTCCTGAATAGCATTTCTTAGCTTACCTGCTTTGTACAGGGTTTAGTGAACTCACCATTTTGAGCCTGGAGAGTCTTTGCACCCCCTGTCCCATTTAAGGGACACAGGGAACTTGGGACCATTTGTGTAGATTTGCTTGCCATGGTGGTTAGTACAACATTTTTAAATAATGGCTACACACAGACAGATATATCCACACATCTTAAAACAGGTATTATCAAAAGCCTCATGTATCGAGAATGCACAATTTGTTCTTCTGAGTCTCTTCTATTATAAGAATTAAATAAAACTTGCTATCACTTAATAGATGTAACGAAACCACAATACAGAAAATAACTGGTAATTATCATCCCTCTGCTAAACTGCAATATGTTAAAAGGATCTGCATCCTTAAAGGGGCTTCTGAACAAATAGCAAGAGCTCTGCAAATATAACCTGTATACCATCTTCAAACCAGCCCAGAAATTATCTTCTTTCTTACATCTATTAAGGGTAAATTATCACCTCTATCCTCTTCTAGTATTTATCAAATATTCTGTTCTTGTCATCACTGCGACTTTGGACAGACTGGCTGTTCTGCTGAGATTAGAATCCAAGACCATCAGGATTATGTAAGATTTCCGAAATGAGAAGGTTTAAACCTTGCTTCACATTGGAAGCAAGGAATCAAAACAAAGATGCTGCACTACAACAGGTTTAAATTTGATTGTCTATTACTTTAACTGTGTGAGGCTCTACACCACCATCCTAATTGTAAACAGATTGTATGTTCTCTAACTGTTAGGAAGTGATTGCTATTAATTGTTTATAATTTTTAGTTCATCATCATCATCAAATTCTGACATGTACACTCAAGGGAGTGTACAGGTTATGATAGTACTACACAGTGGCATATTTAGGTATAGGCCCGGGCCTAGAGTGGCAAACTTTGAGGGACAGCAGAAATTTCCGGGCTCTCATTTTTGTAATTATATTTATATTACAAATTTACGATATAAATAGGTTATGCATGTAAATCAACGTGTTCATTAAATATGGGGAGGGGGAGCACTTTCTGCGAGCCTAGGGGCAGGAAATACCTAAATACGCCACTGGTACTACATGAAAAACTTACATCATTACCAACTTCATCTCTACAATTTTCCTCCAAATCAATCTGTTACCTGTCAAGACTCCAACCTTATCAGATCTTATATTTCTATCTTCTAAGGCACTTTTTACTATATCAATCCACCTACATCTTGGTCTTCCTCTGGGTCTTTTTCCTGCCAACCTGGCAGAGAACACTTGTTTTGCTAATCTTTCCTCTGTTTAAGTGACCTACCATCTGAGATTAGTTCTGCTAACACATTCCCGGATGCTAACAAAGTCAAGTTCTTTCCTAACATCCTCGTTTTTAATATGATATTGCCACTGATGCAATATCTGTTCATGCCCCTAATCTTTCTCAGGACTCTCATATCTGCAGTCTCTGGTCTTTGGTCAAATGTTTTATTTCTAACCCAGCTCTCAGATCCATAAGTAAAAACTGGTTTGAAAACTGTCTTGTATATATATACAGCTAATTTAGTGTTTGACTAATTTCTCACTTATTCCATATAAATTTATTCAGTTGAGTTCCTGCCATACCAGTTTTGTTGATTCTGTTGTCCATTTCCAGATTTAATTTACCTACCATCTTCACTAAAAATTGTGCCTAAGTAGCTGAAATGTTTTACTTGTTCTATAGGTTCTCTATTCACAATGCAGTTGATAATTTCAATGCTTTTGCCTATTTTCAATGTATTTGTCTTGTTACTGATGACCTTCATATCATATCTATTACAACAGTTATTCAATTTAGCCAGGTAGACCTGTATTGGATTTATTTAGAAGTATAACATCAAAAGCATAAATTAAAGAGCTGAGATTAACATTCCCAACTTTGATATCAGGTTTAATACCAATTTCCTTCATAATGTGAAACTTAATAATAGAGGATAATGTACATCCTTGTCTGACACCAGATTTAACATTAAACTATCTTCCTGTATTTTCTTCAAATCTAACTGCTGACTTACAATTCAAATACTTGATATAATGCCCCACTGACACAATACAAGTGTAGTGTTTTGAACAGCTTTTCTCTTGGCACCTTGTCCTATGCCTTTTCCAGATATTATTATTACAATTCAGGCGACTCCAAGGAGTACTTAGACTCATCGAGGGAGGCCCTAAACATCATGTCCATCACAACTATTCGACATTCACACAGTATCCAGCATACTTTGCCTTGAACTCATTCACTGTCATAGCACCCACAACAGACTCTGGCAGCTTATTCCACTCATTCACCACTCTAAAAGTAAAAACCTACCTCTTACACCCTTACTAACCACACTCTTGCCCAGCTTCCATGGATGTTTCCTAGTCCTCCCACCACCAGTCCTGTTCTCAAAAATATCCTCTGAATTAATCCTATAGAAACCCTTCAGCAATTTGAATGTCTCGGTCATATCTCCCCTATTCTGCCTATCAACCAATTTCTGCAACCCACAAATCTTCAACCTGTTCTCATAAGGTTCATTCCATAGTCCTGCTATTATCTTTGTCACTTGTCTCTGGCTCACAGGTCGTCACGGGCCGCACACTTTTAAACAGAACTTAAATAAAAATAAACTCTGCATTTTTTTCAAGGCAATAGTTATATGTATTGAATTACTATATTTGTTAAATCATTTAATACTGGAAGAACAATATAAAATACTTGATTGATTTAAATATAAGTTGTTAAATTAAATTTAATTACATATTCCTGTTTTTTTTACATGTATCACAACTTAATGAGAACACTGTAAGTGTTCATGTGCGGCAACAAGTTCTTCAAAGTCGATTTTCAATGATGATGACTACTTGAAGGTGGTCATCAGTTAGTTGGCTTCTTTGTGACGATTTAACTGCCCTCACAGTTGAGAAAGTGCATTCACATATGTAAGTGCTTCCAAACATTGATGCAATTCACAAGCGGAAATCACTCAATGCAGGATATTTTTCCCTTGCTACCAGTTTCCAAGTCAATGCCTATCTCCACCCTTGACTGGAAAAAGGGGTCACTTTGAAAGTCACACAACTCCAATTGAATAGTTCCATGCTGCTCTGAAATGTCGCATTTCATTGTGTTGTTAAATATGTCAGTTGTGGCCGCATGTCACTGAAGTCAGAAAATCGCTTAATGAATTGCATCCCTGTTACTTCATGTTGAGTTCATTCATGTGGCATGTGATGTCTGTTAGAAAGGCGAGTACGCTGAGGATCATATAGCTTTATAATTAGTTCTTTGTTTGTCTTTGCGTGTTGCTCTAAAAACTGTTTTATTTCCTTTCTCAAAGTAAAAAACCGTTTCAAACAGCTCCCTCTGCTTAGTCAACGTACTTCTGTGTACAACACTAAAACGTCATATTCTGCCTCAATTTCTGTTAGAAAAGAAAGAAACTTGAGGTGTGTCAAGGCTTGATTTGCACCCTTAATATATATATATATATATATATATATATATATATAAATAATTTTTGTAGTTAATTCACTACCACCACATTCAATGAGCCTGTCCTGTTAGTACCTGATACTGTGTTGTTTCTGGGTTGCCTTATACTTTTTGCTACTTTGGCTGGTGAATATTTAAATATTTCTATGTGACCGGTATGATAATTTTCTGATTCAAAAGACTTGTCAAGTTCATTGCAGTTTAAAATTTGATTAAAGTACTTTCTCACCACCTGATTAGTTGTACTGTTGATGCTGCTCAAATTGCTGAGAGGAATGATATATATATATATATATATGTTAAAAGCATTAAATGACTAAAGACCGAGATTAACATAAAAGGTTTTAATCGCACAACTAGTTTCATCTTACACAGACATCTTCAGGTGCTAAAAAACATAAAGAATTCCAGTAAGAAATTGTAAAGGAACTGGATCTGAACAGTATTAAAAAATGCAGCAAAAACACTGTGTTTCTGCTGCGAGATATTACTAATATCTCACTTCTCCTCTAAAATATTTCTCTGGGAAATCTACATCCTTCATGCAAAACCCCACAGATTTTGTATCCAAACTCAAAAGATATTACAATCAAAGACACGGATATCACGACCAGCTTTGAGTTTCATTGTTTACAAATGTTCCTATGAAAGAAGTACTTTTCCTTTTGGCCTTACTGACACACTGTGTCAACTTCAGTTACTTCAAATTCGAAGACATCACAAATGGTTAAGCAGTAAAAGATTAGAAGATGAAATAGAATATAAAAGAATAAGAGCCATAGCTAAAAGAGAAGTCAGAAAAAGACAGAGAATCATGGAACAAATTTCTTTCTAATTTAGAACATGATTTAACACTGAATTGAAATTAGAAGAATTTCTAAATTACTACACAGAATTGTGGACAGACAAATATTTTAAAAAAGACAATTGGCAAACAATTAACGAAAATGAAAAGGAAATAACTAAAGAAGAATTAGAAATCAGCCTGAAAGAAACAAGAAACGGAAAATCACCTGGAGAAGATAAGCTAGGTTCAGAACTATATAAATATGCAGGAACAAGATTCAAAGGAAGACTTATTATTTTTAAATAAAATTTATTCAACTGGTATCCCCCCCCCCCAATAGAATGGAAAAAAGCAATTGTGATTCCTATCTTTAAAAAAGGTAATAGAGATGACCCTAAAAGCTATAGAGGTATCAGTATACTAAATTCCTGTTACAAAATATATAGCAGAATCTTAAATAACAAACTAATGAAATATTCCGAAAACTTTATTCTAGAAGTACAGAATGGATTTAGAAAAGGACGATCATGTATAGACCTTTTGCCTAAAATTAATAATAGAGAAAAGAAGAGAACATAATTTAGAAACACATATTGCATTTATTGACTTTGAAAAAGCATTTGACAAAGTTAAAAGAAACATATTATTTAATATATTAAAAGAAAGACAAATACCAAATAATATCCTAAAAACTACCACAAGTATATATGAAAATAATCAAATATAAATAAGATTAAATCACGAGCTATCATATACAAGAGAGATAAACCAAGGGGTCCAACAGGGATGTCCCCTCTCAGCAACTCTTTTTAATATCTACTTAAATGAAATAATAATAAAATGGAGTAAAAATTTACATCAAGGAATTAAACTTTCACCTACAGTTAACTTAAACACTCTCCTCTTTGCAGACGACCAAATAATAATCACAAATTCTGAAGATAACTTACAGAAAGCTATTTTAGATCTAAATGAGTTATCCAAAGATTATGGTATGATAATATCAACAGATAAATCAAAAACTATGGCCTTTAAAGGACAAGATCCAGCAAGAACAAAAATAGTAATAGATAACAAGATCTTAGAACAGGTGAATTCATTTAATTACCTAGGATGTATGATCACATATGAAAATGAAAAAGATATAAACATAAAAATTGCAAAATATTTAAAAATAACATGTGTAATTAACTCTATATTTAAACCAAACCTAGTTCAAAAACAAACCAGGCTAAAAGTATACAATACATTAGCCCTACCAGTCTTAATGTATGGAAGCGAAATCTGGACAATAAAACAAAAAGACAAACAAAGATTAACAACAGCAGAAATGAAGTTTATGAGAAAAACTGCAAAGTATACCCTTTTGATCACAAAAGAAACAAAGATATTATGAAAGAATTAAACCAAGAACCAGTAATAGAAAAAATTAAAAAAGATAAACATAAATGGATGGAACACATTCAAAGAATGAAAACAGAAAGATTACCAAAACAAGCCTTAAAGTACAAGCCATTAGGAAAAAGAAAACCAGGACGTCCTCTTAAATGATGACTTCTAAGGCCGGAACAGGCCACTAGGCCTAAATCCTTGATATGCATGATGTTGATGATGATGATGACAAATGTTCTTATGGAAGAAGTACTTTTCCTTTTGGCCTTACTGACACAATGCGTCAACTCCAGTTACTTCAAATTCGAAGACACAATCTACAAGCAAAATTCAGGCCTAGCTATGGGCCTTTATCCCCAGTTCTTGCCAATATTTACCTGGAGGATTTCGAAGAAAAGGTCATTTCATCCTTTTCTTTAAAACCTAAAGTGCAGAAATGCTACGTTGACGACATCTTTCTAATTTGGGAATATGGCCTTGATACCCTCCGGAACTTTCAAGAACACCTAAACAATATACATCCTAATATTAAGTTTACAGCTGAATTGGAAGATAAAGGATTTTTCTTTCTTAGATGTAAACCTATCCCGTTTAAATGAGAAATTCAAAATCACTATTTTTGGGAAACCGACACATACAGACAGATATCTCCATGCTGATTCTCACCATTACCCTCCGCAGAAATTCAGCATCATATATATATACTCTTGGACACCAGACTCGCTTACTTCTTTCGAATGAACAGGATCTTAGCAACGAACTTAATCTTCAAAGCAAATTTCAGTTAAACAGCTATTCAAAGAAAATTATCAACTCCTTTTCAACTCCCAAAGTCGTAACGAAGATACTACAGGTTCTAAGGCCAGTATTTCTATTCCTTACATCAGCTCTCTCTCTCTCTCCAAAATTAGCAAAAATCCTAAGAAAATTTAACATTCGGACCTTCTTCACAACACTGCCTAAGCTACATGTCCTTCTCAGTTGACCAAAGACTAATCATACTGGTCTCAAATATCCAGGAGTTTATCAAATTCTCTGCAATTGTAGCAACCTTACTTTGGACAGATGGAAAAATCAATCGAACTCAGTATCGAAGAACACCAAAGAGACATCGACTACAAAAGAACTTGAGCCAGCACCTTATCCAGATATGTCCTGTTTACAGCCAATTCGAACGAGGAAGGCCTCCCGCATCCAGTACTCTGGGAAAAGTCTAACAATCTTTATCATTCTTATGATGAGATAGGAAGAAAAATTTTGGAGTTAAAAGAAATAATCCTAAACCTTGTTCATGTCAACAGTAATTTAAGCTGCAGTCTGATAAGTTGTAGCTTAAATTACTTAAAGAACAATCTCCACAGTTGGAGATTGTTCTTCTTTTTTAACCTCATCTAGGCTTTGCCTCTATGGTGTTTTTGCTGCGTTTTTTTTTTAATATTGTCAGATCCTTTACAGTTTCTTACTGAAATTCTTATATGTTTTTTAGCACCTGAAGAAGTCCATGTAAGACGAAACTAGTTGTGCGATTAAAACCTTATGTTAATCTCGGTCTTTAGTCATTTAATAGTTTTAACATGTCCCCAAACTGAGTAAATCTTCCTATAAACATATAACGTGTACACTTAATATAGGAAAAAAGAGATATCCTCAGAACTGAAAGATTCATTAATGATACTAATATATAAAAAAGGACATAAATGGAGGCAAATTATAGAGAGATATCACACCTGTCTATGGGCTACAAAACTTTAATACAGTTGATCCTTGAAGAACGCAGGTTTGAACTGAGGGGGGATCCACTTATATGTGGATTTTTTTGAATATATTGGAAAATTTTTTGGCGATTTGCAACAATATAAAAAAAAACTCTCAGATAAACCGCATAGCCTAGAAATATTAAAAAAATTAAGAAAAAGTTAGGTGTGCCATGAATTCATAAAATATATGAAGATATAGTATATATTTTATCATTTACTACCATGAAGTATACGCAAATCTATTATAACTGGTAATTAGTTTACGGAATTAACAACGCATATAAAGTATATTAATTAAAGGTAACTTTAATGAATAACTTCTATATTTCGGCAATGTCACATTGCCATCTTCGGGAACATAAAGATATGGTATGTGCACTCAGGAACTAACACAAAGCAAATGAGGAAGAAAGCAGGAAACTAATATTGTTCCTAAAGTCCTAATGGTGCCCTCTTGTGGGCTAATTTGGTAGTCTTGGCAGTTGGGCTGAAGTTCTCATAATGAAAGTCTCCCAAATTTGGGGCAGTTTCATGCACCCACACTCCAACACACTGACATAATGGTCAGTTTTGACGTCTCCTCCCTATTCACTAATGTCCCACTCAAAGAAACCCTTGAGCTCATCCAAGCCAAGTTTCCTCCCGATATCTCTGCCCTATTTCAGTTCACAATGAACTCAGGCTATTTCGTTTGGCAAGGAAAGTTCTACAAACAGATAGAGGGGACAGCCATGGGTTCACCACTTTTGCCACCCTTGGCCAATTTCTTTATGGAGACATTTGAAGAAAAAGCCTTAAACTCCGCCCCACAAAAACCCACTATTTGGCTTTGTTACGTGGATGATGTGTTTGCTATTTGGCCACATGGCTCAGACGCACTCCACTCCTTCCTAACACACTTAAACAACCAACATCCCAGAGTCCAGTTCACCTTAGAAAAAGAGGAAAACAACACCCTCCCGTTCCTAGACACTTTAATCACACGCCAGCTTGGTGGATCTTTGGTTTTCTCTGTTTACAGAAAACCCACCCACACTGGCAGATACATTCACCAGCAATCCCCCCACCCCCTCACAACAATATGGGGTGATAAAAACACTATATAACAGGGCAAAATTAATCTGCTCAAATGACAAGGCCCTGACTATTGAACTAAACCACATCCTCAACACTTTCTTAGCCAATGGCTATAACCCCAAAAAATCCAAAAAATACTAAAACCTGTAAACCACAACCCCCCCCTCCCCCTCTCCACAATAAAGATTACACCAAGTCTATCACCATCCCCTACATCCAGGGCACCTCTGAAAAAATAACCAATATCCTCAAAAAATATGACCTTACTTCCTGTTACAGACCATATAAAAAGTTGGCATCCCTTATCCGCTCTACCAAAGACCAACCACTTCCCCTAGACCTACCTGGTGTATACCAGTTCCCTTGCAGCTGCAAATTGTCCTACTTTGGCCAAACAAGCAGAACAACAAATATCAGGATTTCAGAACACCAAGACTACATCCGGTTTCACCAGTACAGCCGCTCTGGGCTGGCAGACCATGCCTTAGATACCCACCATAAAATTAGTTGGAAGAAAACAAAAATAATCCATCGCAGCAAGTTTAAATACGAAAGATTATTCAAAGAATCTTCAGCAGCTCTAAAAAACGTTCCTAACCTCAACAAATTTGGGTGCATGAAACTGCCCCAAATTTGGGAGACTTTCATTATGAGAACTTCAGCCCAACTGCCAAGACTACCAAATTAGCCTGCAAGAGGGCACCATTAGGACTTTAGGAACAATATTAGTTTCCTGCTTTCTTCCTCATTTGCTTTGTGTTAGTTCCTGAGTGCACATACCATATCTTTATGTTCCCGAAGATGGCAATGTGACATTGCTGAAATATAGAAGTTATTCATTAAAGTTACCTTTAATTAATATACTTTATATGCGTTGTTAATTCCGTAAACTAATTACCAGTTATGTCTAACCAACATATAAGTCTTACTACTAAAATCTATTATAAAAAAGTTAAAATTTATCAAAACTTACCCTCCCTTGAATATTTTGGAACCCTGATTACTCGAGATAATAAAATTAGTACAGAAATACAAGCTAGAATACATGCATCCAACACATTTTATTCACTACATCATTTACTATGTACCAAAATTCCCTCAAGCAAAATCAAAATAAAAATATACACGCATCATTAGACATTGTTTTATATGGGACAGGATGCAAAAGCCTCGCAATCTTTGAAAATAAAATCCTAAGAAAAGTATTTTGACCTGTAAGAGAAGAGATAGCAACAGGTGAAGAAAAGACAATCAAGAACTATCTGAAACTAAATTAAACTTGCCAAGAAATTATATTCTTTTTTAATCCTTTATGTGCAAGCAATTCAAAGTTTCCATGTGAAGTATCTTCATGGATGTCTCCAATCCAGGTTATTTTAAAAGTAAGGCAATACATCTTTCTGCCACTTGCATAGCGAAATATGACTTCTGCATTAATTCAACTTTGGTATTTTCCTTGGTCTGGCTCCCACTGATGAGACCTAAAATAAAGGTCAAAAACAGTCTGGGTAGTGACCCTCCATAATACATGGCAGGATGTATGAAAGGAAGTGTGCTTTGCATTAGAGCAGTGTTTCTCAAAGTGTGGTACACATACCCTGGGGGTAAGCGAAAGGTCTTCAGGGGATATGTGGCAATTTTCAGCTATGCATCATTAACATGGAATCATTAAGAAAAAAAGAATTATTTTAAATGTATATATTTCTCAATAAATTATATATCATGTATCAATTCTCCTAATCAAATTGCAAGTTATTATCGCCACGACTTTCACGTCCTGGTGATAGTAACTCGCTCCCTGCGGTAAACAACACGCCCTCCCCTACAGCGTCATTATACTGAAGATGCAAGAAAAATAAGTAGTTTTATTGTATCACTGAATAAGGTACAGAGACATTTGCAGTCTGTGTAATATATTTCTCAACAAATAGTGCAATTAGAGACAACTGGAATAAAAATGGGCACTAACTAATGAATCAACACTTCTCCTCCAACAGAAACTGCTGTATAGACTGAAGCAAAACCATATGTTGACGGTACAACATATGGTTTTGCTTGACACCATCCTCATCGCGAATGTTCAAACTAAGAAATATATAGTGAATGTGTTTCAGATATTATGGAATTTGGTTGAAGAGAATTAGCATTTCAACTCAGCTGTTGGCTTGCCTTTGTCTTTGGTTTGCGCGATCTTTTGTTAATACCGCACCAATCATATGAACTTCTTCACAGCTGCTCTATCTCTACTGGCCTACCATTGCTGTCTGTTTGGCGCTCATCTTTTACATTTAAAATTTCCATTTGTGAAGGATTGTTCATTATGTATCTCCAGTCTTGTAAATTACTGGTAATTTTTGCTTGAAATAATGGGAAAGAAGTTGACTTTGATGATGCACACAAGAAAACTGTTCTCGATGCCAAAAGTAGCAATAGTGAATAGGAGCTTCTTGGTAAGTCACACCATTTCAGTTTTTTTTTCTGAAAACTTAAGTTTCCGAAAATTCCTGCATATATCTCGCACCACGATTTTTTAGCTTTAACTTTGGGAAAAAAGTGCAAGTTATATTCGAGTAAATATGGTAATTTTTTTTTTTAGCTTTCAAATTCTTAAGTATGGATCATTGGTTAAAGACTGGATTTATAAAATGCACAAAAGAGAGCAATATAGCAAATACAAGTAGTTGTAAGCAACAAGAAAATGTTGATATTGTATCCGGATCAAATGAAATTGATAAGGGTGTATCATCTGACATCTTTAGAGAACCAACTAGGAAGAAAATGAAAAATCTTTGTAAGTATGATATGAATTACTTGAAATATGGATCTTCATGGATGGGAAATGAAGAGGAACCTATCCAAAATTTTGTTCTATTAAAAATAAATCATATTTTTTTTGTTTACATGAATATAAATTCAAATAAAATAGACATTTACAATGATACTTTATTTATTTATTATTATTATTTTGATAAGGGGGTACTTAGTAATAATGAAAATTTAAGGAGGGGTATGCAGATATCTGAAGTTTGAGAAACACTGCATTAGAGGATGATAAGACAATTGATACAAATTCAGCCTCTATACAGGTAGTCTAGTTGTGAAGATACCTCACATGCAAACTTTGTTTGCTCAGAGATAGATAAAGGATCAAACAAAACCTATAATTTCTTGGCAAATTCAACTTACTTTCTACAAGTGAAAAAACTTTCTACAGTTGTATATGAACCTCTATAGACCTCCAGCACCAACTAAATAAATCAGCTACTGTCTGACATGACTTGGAAATGTGGCAAGAATAGATGAAGAAAGAATAGTTAAATAAGCATTCAGGATGAAGCCTGATGGAAAATGATATACATGGTGTTCACAAATGTTTATCCTGATTTCAACTGGCTATAATATTTTAACAATAAAACTAACTGAATAAATTTTGTTGCAGGTAAACTTGGGCACTCAAAGTTTCCATACTGGTATCTTCAGTATACTGCTGTTGCCACCAAGAGCACTGCTGCTGATTTTCTTTTAAAATAGCTTCAGTACAGGAAAAAGCCCAATGTGTTCTGTGGCTAGCAGAAACAAAATCTCCAGTTACAGTGCAGCGAATGTTTAGGGCACAGTATGGAAAGAACCCACCTGATGTAAAGCTCATTAAGTCATGGAAGACAAAGATTTTAGAAACAGGTTCAGTTCATAAGGGTGCAAGCAGTGGCAGAGCATCGGTTTCCAAGGAGATAGTTGAGGCAGTTCAAACTGCCTTCACCCGGTCACCGCAGAAGTCAATCAGAAGAGCTTCACTAGAACTTCAAATGCCAAGGAGTGCAGTCCACAAAGTGGTATGCAAACGTTTGAAATTGTTTGAGTACAAAGTCCAAATTGTCCAGGAGATAAAGCCTAATGATTGTCCAAGGCGTGAAGAATTTGCTAACCTCATTTTGAACCGCATCAATGAAGATGTTTTTAATAATTAAAATTTAAAATAATAATTTTTTAAAATTAAAATTTTTTAATTTATAATTGTTATGTATTGAAGTCTAACTTTGTGTTCCATTTCAAGTATTCAATGAAGAGTTATAATAGATTATAATCAGAGTAAACATTTGTGGACACCCTGTAGAAGACCATGGCAACGTTGTGGGGGGGGGGGGGGGTTCTATCAAAAAAGACTTAGCTAAGATGGAATTCTGAACTAGAAGAGCACAAATAAGAATGGAAGACATTGATACCAAAGAATCTTAAAAGTTCAGTAAGCAAGAAGGAGAAGAATGTCAGTATAATAACTGCTTCTTAATTAAACTTATTGCATTTACCACTTTCTTTTTACATAGGTTTATTTCATTTCCTTCTTATTTACAAAGCTGAATTAAGTAGCACTTAAGAAATAAAAACAACAACTTACATTGGAGGATATCCAACTGCCAAAGATGCTGCTATATCTGAAGTGTTCATTGTGCTGGGTGATATATAAATAAAAATTAAATTCAGTTTAATATAAAATATTCTTTAGAAAATTCATTAACTGAATTAATAATAAATACTTGTATATATTTTGTTTAGCTCTACTACATAATTTACAAGCATTTAGGGTATTTATTCAATTTTTAATAAATATTATTAGGACTCTTCCCTAAATACATGTTGCACTCTTTAAGTTGGCCAAGTGAGTGCTTAATGTATCCACTCTACAGCCAAGAGGCTGCAGATTCGAATCCTACCTAGGGCATGGATGTTTGTAATTGTCCTTCCAACTCTGTGGAAAGAGATTCTGTGACTATACCACTTCTACAAGAAGGCTTCACTCCCCCCCCCCCAAAAAATAAAATAAAATAAAGAAAGAAACCCATGAGGTATGAGAGTGACAATACCGAAACCACTAATGTCAAATGTGAATAACTCACTCACTCTTGAAGTTGGGAGGAAGACATGTCGCTTGCATCACTGAAAGAACAGAGTACAATTATATCTGGACACTTTGGGACTTGAATAATTATTTTATCTAATTATAATCAGAAATATCAAAACATGAAAGTCAGAACTAAAGTCAGCAAAGATCAAACAAGGAAATGCTACTAACTAAACTTGATAGCTAATAAAATGTATAATCATTACTGTACAGGCACCTCTATGAAGTCCAAAGACTCATCGCAGGAGACCCAAACTATCCACACACTCTCTCATACCTCTCCTTGGACCATTCCACTCATTTACAAATCCCTAACCAAAAAATCTAGTCCTCACACCCCCTTACTAACCACACCTTTATTCAATTTCCAGGAATGACCCCTTGTTCTGGCCCCTCCAGCCAAGTGCTGAAACATTTCCCCTGCATCAATCCTATAAAACCCTTTAAGCAACTTACTGTTTTTCTCCTATCAACCAACTTCTGCAATCTACATACCCTCAATCTATCTTCGTAGGAAACATTCCACAGACTGCTCCCCATCTTGATCACTTACCTCTGAATCTTCTCCAACAAACCACATCCCCAGGAAACCAGACTTGAGCACAGCAATCCAGATGTAGATGTTGTTGTGTGGGGTCCCTCAATTTTCCTCATATGTCCCTTAGGACTGGCTGAGACCTCCAATGAAGAATTTTTAAATATGTATTTTTGACTGTAGATCCGGGTGTGTGTGTGCATGTTCATAAGCCAGTTTGCCTGTTCTGAGGGATGTAGATGTATCAAGGCATCATAAAGAGGAATAACAACCTCCTTATCTTTACTTGTCAGTGTGTTCTTCAGTAACCAAGTAATCTTATGGGCTACCTTAGCAATATGTTCTCTCAACTTCTCACACCTTTCTTATTATATACCCTCCACAGCATTTTCTTCTTCTGCAGCTCGTGCTTAATATTACTCAACCATCTAACTCCTACCTGATTAACCCTTCTTACCTTAAGTATACAATTTAATATTGATTCCTCTAAATGACTCTTAATCCATCTATAAGTCGCTGAAAATGTTTATATTAAACAAAAGGTAGCACAAAATATTTGAATGTATTAAGACACACTAATCATAAGTTAATAGGCACCATAACATCATTTATTTCTTAATGGAATGTTAGACAAACAATAGAGAGAGGATTAAATGCAAGCAGAAGAGAAACATGAGAGGTTCCATTTCCTTTTCTCCATACAACACTGATTTCTTAATAACAAGGGCTGACAAACCACACAAAAATGTGTTTGCATAAAGGTTGTGTATCATAATCTGCCAAAAAATTATCTCTTTCCAAATGAAAAAAAAAAAACAGAAGATTTACTGAATATAAGTTTTTAGGTCTGCAATCAATGAAGATAGACTGAGAAGGGGAAAGGTACAACTTAGCAGTACTTCTTCAACCAGAAATGAAGTCCATGTCCTGATGACATTTCTTACCGGCATTATCCTAAAATAGGCTAAGGCAGTTAATTCCATGATACCATGCCACCTGCCAATATTCCCAACATGCATAGAATTTTCCTTCCAAACAAAATAGACTGAGTTCATGGTGAAGTGAAATAGGACTGCACAATCTAGCTATTTCATTTGGCAAGGAAAATTCTACAAATAAATAGAGAGGACTGCCACGAGCTCTCCACCCCTGGTCAACTTCTTTATGGAGACGTTTCAAGAAAAAGCATTAAACTTTGCCACACATAAACCCACTGACTGGCTACACTGGATGATGATGTGTTCTCCATTTGGCCACATGGCCCAGATACACTCCATAATTTTTTAACACACCTAAACAATCAAAACAAACAATCTGCTACCGCCCTTATGCAATGGTACTATCTTACCTTCCTTCCACTCCCTGGGTACCTTTCCTTTCCTTTCATTGAAAAGCCACATCAACGGAGTTGTCAGTTCTTTAGCACATTCTCTCAAAACCCGTAGTGAAATACCATCTAGTCCTACAGCTTTACTGACATCCAGAGTGCTCAGTATTTGGAAAACACTCTTCTCTTGCACTTCTAAACCTTGAACCTGCCCTATCTCTCTAGTATTAAAACCTATTTCTCCAGGATGATATATCCAATAAAGTGTTCATTGAACAACTCCACTATGCCCTCTGCATCAGTGACTCTTCTCATTTTTATCCCACAATGTCACTCTTCCACAATAATTTCTCCTCCTACTGGCCACATAGCTAAAAAATTCCCTAGGATTTTCTTTGGATCTTAGTGCCAATTTCTTCTCATATTCCAGTTTTGCCTTCCTCACCATACTAGTCACTCTAATGGATCGAGTCTTATATTCTTCATGCATCTGCTCTTCACCTATCTCCTTATATCTCTTCCATAATCACTTTTTCACCTGCAGTTTCTGTTTGATGTTGTTTGTCATCCACTTTACACCAAATTGTGTCTGCTTGTTCACTCATGGAATAAAGCTTACTATTGCTGCCAACAAATATTCCTTCACAATTTCCCAGGCACTAATTATATCCTGTCCTTCCAATTCCACCCTCCATGGAACTGCCCCAAGTTAATATCTAAGACTATTATAATCACCTGCCTTATAATTCCACATATGTTCCCTTTTCTTTGATACTCCTGCATGTCTATTCATCTTCCAAGTCAAAACCACATGATCACTCTCTCCAACTGAGGAGGGGAGAGATGTCATCTCAGTTATTATCAACTCTTCTGATGCTATGACCAAATCTAAAACTCTTGAACCTCTTGTTGCCTCTATTACATGTTGCCTAAGACATTTGTCCCTCAAGAATTCTAGAAATTCCATTCTCTTATTACTACATGCATTTTCCTCTTCCCAGCTTATACTGCTGTAGTTAAAATCTCCCATAACAATCATTCTTCTTGCACTTGCCAAGCTCAGCTGCCTAAACATCCCCTGCTCCTCACCCTCTGTACTCCTTGGCTTGTAGCAACACCTCCACTAAATATCCTGTCTTGTCCACCTCTACCTCACACCATATGCTTTCAAAACCATTAGTGTCACTGCCTTCCAAAGCCTCCTCTTCTCTTAGAAGACATAAGTCATCACTTATCATAAGCAGTACTCTACCACCACATTTTCCCCTCCTATCCTGCCGAAAAATGCTATACCCTGCTATTTCTATTACTGTTATTATATCATCTTCCATCAACCACGTCTCAGTGATCCCAATAACCTTTGGCCGGGCTGCTGCTATCAGCACCACCAATTCATCTCCTTTATTCCGGATACTCCTGCCATTAGTATAAAGCATAAAAATGTCACTGCTTCTATACTTATCATTATCCCCCTCCAGACCCCAATGGACAATTATTTGCTTGTGTTGGATCCTTTCCTGGTTTTGAGATAGCAATGACAACTGACTTATGTCAAGAATCTGGAAACTCTTCCTCTGCAGGTACTCTGTTGTATATCAAGAGAATGATTAAACATCTGCCATAGAAGATGGCAGATGTTTAATCATTTCATAATAGATGTCATCAGGCTTTATTGCACTAGGGTGAGACAGTAGAAGATATCTTTTTAGCTACTCCTTAACATATAGCTAATTTTATGGCTCAAGAACATTGGTAGAAAATTTAGCCTTTGTTTCCTTTGCTGTTCTTTCAGTATTAAAAATTCAGGAGGATAAGAAACTGTTGCTGAGATTCTAGCAGAATTTTCTCCCAAAGTGTCTGCAATAACTTTTGAATCAAAATAACACTTCCATTATGGCCTAAGGTATACAAACAGTGGGTGTGTGTGTTCCATATTACCCTTTCATTTGATTAATTGATGTAGTAAATTGGATCCATGATTGTTTTTGACTCTTATGTCTCACATAACATGCTTTAGCACAAGAACGCTTAAAAACCATTAAGTTTGATGTGGTGAGGTATCTATGAAATATATCCCATGCTCTGTATTGATCTTTTTTGTCTGTCTGGCATTCTGGGTACCACCAAGGCTTTGGATAGAGTGGAAACTGAGATGATGTTTTCAAGATGGAAGCTGCTGATGTCTGGACAATGCACTCTGCTATATACTTTACTGCTTCATTGATAGTGTTTGACTGAGAGGATCCGCATTAAATTTTGCAAGATGAGAAAGTATTCCAGTCAGCCTGGTCCATTTTCCATATGGGGTATATGTGGGGGAACATTATTATTACGGTGATTCCAGAGGAGTCCTTAGACTCATCGAGGGAGGCCCTAAACATCATGTCCACACAACTATTCGGCATTCTCACAGTATCTATCATAACTTGCCTTGAACTCATTCACTGTCATAGCACCCACAACAGACTCTGGCAGCTTATTCCACTCATTTACCACTCTAAAAGTAAAGAACCCGGCTCTAACACCCTTGCCCAGCTTCCATAGATGTCCCCCTAGTTCTCCCACCACCAGTCCTGATCTCAAAAATATCCTCTGAATTAATCCTATAGAAACCCTTCAGCAATTTGAATGTCTCAATCACATCTCCCCTTTTCTGCCTATCAACCAGTTTCTGCAACCCACAAATCTTCAACCTGTTCTCATATGGTTCATTCCATAGACCTGCTATCATCTTGTTCACTCGCCTCTGGATCCTCTCCACCTCCTTCTCATCCAGAAGAAACCTAGGTGACTAAATCTGGGCACAGTATACGAGATGAAGTCTTATCAAGGCTCGGTAGAGAGGAACAATAACTTGCTTGTCTCTGCTCGTCAAAGTATTTTTCAACAACCAGGAGATGAGCTGATTTAGCCACTTTTGAAATGTGCCCCCTAAACTTCATCTCCCTATCCACCAACACTCCCAAGTCCCTGGCCTCCTCAATCTCCTGGAGTACAGTTCCACCAATGTGGTATACTGCTGCTAATCTTTTCAACCCAAAATGCATAACCTTACATTTTGTCACATTAAATTGACATCCATTCTCCTTAGCCCAGAACTCCAATATATCCAAATCATCCTGCAAGATTTTGACATCTTCTGCATTCACTATTGCCCAACCCAACTTTGCATCATCAGCAAACAAACGAACTGTTCCTCTTAAATCCTTCCCTATATCATTAATGAACAAGCTGAACAGCAGTGGTCCAAGAACAGAACCCTGCGGCACACCACTAGTCACAGGCCATCTTTTGGACTCTACTCCTGAATAAACTACTCTCTGATATCTCTCCATCAACCACCAACCTATCCATCTCACCAACTCTATATCCATTCCCATATGTTGCAGTTTACGGACTAGAATTCCACCCATTATCCTGCCAGGTCCAGCAGCATCACTGTAAACCAATTACCCTTATCCAGTTCTGCCGTCACTGTCATAAAACTTGAGCAAGTTACTGAGGCATGATCTACCCTTCACTAAGGCATGCTGTCCCTCGTACAGTATCTCATTTTCACCATATCATTCCTGTATTTTTCCCTTGACTACTTTCTCCAGGACCTTGGCAACGACTCCTGATATGCTGATCGTTCGGTAATTTGAAACAGTAGTCTTGGTTCCTCCTTTATGCAGTGGAACTATTTTCCCCTCTTTCCATGCCTTCGGGACTAAACCAGACCCAAGACATAGATTAAACAACATAGTCAAGGGCACTGATAATTCTTTAGCCGCTTCACGTATGACCCGTGCCGGTATACCATCCAATCCCACAGATATATTCATATTAAGGTTCTGTAATAGACTATTCACCACCACTTCATTCATCACAATTCCCGTATAAACTAATGGTTCCTTCATTCTTTCAATGTCACCACCTGGATGATATACTCTTGCAAAGTGCTCACTTAGTAATTCCACTATATCGATTGATTCAGTGACCTCCTTACCACCGGCATTCCTTAAAATCATTCTGCCATGTACAGTTTTTTTTTTTGCTTGCAGCATATTGTTTGGGATTCTCTTTAGCTAGTTTCCTTTCATAATCCGCTTTTGCTTTTCTTACCACACTCGTTACCCTTCTGGCCTGTGCTTTATACCATTTGTTTGCCTCCAGGTCACCATTCTCTTTAAATTCTCTCCACAGTAGTTTCTTTTTTTGCAGCTCAAGCTTAACTATTCAACATTCATGCAGTATCTATCATACTTCACTTTGAACTCATTTACAGTCATGGCACCCACAACAGACTCTGGCAGCTTATTCTACTCATTTACAACTCTCCAAGTAAAATACCTAGCTCTAACACCCTTGCTAACTTACCAAGCTTCCATGGATGGCTGCTAGTCCTCCCACTACCAGTCCTATTCTCAAAAATATCTTCTGAATTAATCTTATAGAAACCCTTCATTTTTTGAATTCATAATTTGAATGTCTCAATCATATCACCCCTTTTCCACCTATCAACCAATTTCTGCAGCCCACAAATCTTCAACATGTTCTCATAAGGTTCATTCCATAGTCCTGCTATTATCTTTGTCACTCGTCTCTGGCTCCTCTCCACCTACTCCCCCATCAAGAAGAACATCTTCCCCCCATATCTGGGCACAATAGTCTAGATGGGGTCTTATCAAGGCTCGATACAGAGGAACAATAACTTGTTTTTCTCTGCTCATTAAAGTGTTTTTTCAGCAACCAAGTGATTTGATAAGCTGATTTTGCCACTTTTACGATGTGTCCCCTAAACTTCAACTCCCTATCCATCAACACTCCCAAATCCCTGGCCTCGTCAATCTCCTAGAATACAGTTCCACCAATGTGATATATTGCTGCTAATCTTTTCACCCCAACATGCAAAACCTTACATTTTTCAACATTAAATTGACATCCATTCTCCTTAGCGCAGTCCTCCAAACTATCCAAATCATCCTGCAAAATTTCGACATCCTGAGCATTCACTATTGCTCTACCCAACTTTGCATCATCCACAAACAGATGCACAGATCCTTTTCTATATCGTTAATGAACAAATTAAACAGTGGTCCAAGAACAGAACCCTGCAACACACCACAAGTCACAGGCTGTCTTTTGGACTCTACTCCTGAATAAACCACTCTCTGATATCTCTCCATCAAATACCCTCCTATCCATCTCACCAACCCTATATCCATTCTCATATGTTGCAGTTTGCTGATTAGAATTCCATGTGGTATCCTATCAAACGCTTTAGCAAGGTCCAGTAGAATCACTTTAAACCAGTTAGCCGTCACTGTGTTATAGAATGGGAGCAAGTTACTGAGGCATGATCTACCCTTCACAAAACCATGCTGTTCCAAATACAGAATCCCATTTTCATCTATCCAATCTTGTATTTTCCTCTTGACTATTTTCTCCAAGATATTAACAACAATTCCTGATATGCTGATTGGCCTGTAATTTTCAACAGCAGTCTTGGAACCTCCTTTATGCAGTGGAACTATTTTCCCCTCTTTCCATCCCCTTGGGACTGACCCAGACCCGAGGCACAAATTAAACAAAATGGTCAAGGGCACTGACAATTCTTTAGCCACTTCACATACGACACGAGCTGGTATACCATCCAATCCTGCAGATGAATTGACATTGAGGGTTTGTAATAGACTATTCACCTCCACTTCGTTCACCACAATTCCTGTATAAGCTATTGGTAAAATTTTTCGAAACAGTTTTTCGAAAAAACGGATTGGGATTCTCTTTAGCCTGTATGGCTAATGTTCTTTCATAATCTGCTATTGCTTTTCTTACCACACTTGTTACCCTTCTGACCTGGGCTTTATATCGTTCATGTGCCTGCAGGTCACCTTTCTCTTTAAATTCCCTCCACAGTTGTTTCTATTTTTACAGCTCAAGCTTAATGGTGTTATTCATCCATGTAATCCCTACTTGATTTATTATTCGGACTCTAGGTATACAGTCAGCCATTGCCTCCTGCAAAAACTTCTTAACTGCCTCCCATGCACTATCAGCATCCAGCCCTTGCAGTTTTACATGCCATGGCACTGAACCAATCGAACTCCTAAGTTTGCCATACTTACCAGCCCGATAATTCCACATATACCCTCTCTTAATTGTAAATTTCACACCTTTAGCCACCTCCCAAGTCAAGACCCTATGATCACTCACACCAATTTTTGGCAATATTCGTTACAGTCAAATCCTCAGTACATGCTGTCACAGATAGTTATCCCTTAATAACCACATAAAATCAAATTCCTTCCTCCCATCTGTCCTCTCCTCCTTCCAATCAATGTTACCATAGTTGAAATCTCCCATAATAATTACCCTCCTTCCACTCATTTCTTCTATTTGCTTATGCATGCTATCTCCATCATCTATTCCATCACCTGGTCTATAGCAGCACTCAATTGTATATTTTGTTCTGCTAGCCTCAATCTCACACCATATGGCCTCAAATGTGCTCTTTTCTCTATCCTGCAATTCAACTTCTATTCTCCTTGGCTGCAGCTCATCAGCTATCATCAATAATACTCCTGCCCCATTTTATTCTCCCTGTCACTCCTGAATTAACTCAGCACTCTGTGGTAAATAAATTGAACATACTGTAATAAGAAATCCCACGGAGAGGCAAATCGCTACTGCTTTTAGAGCAGTATTAAGTTGGACATGATGGAAAGGAATATGACTACCCACTAGGATAGCTACTCCTCCATGAGCAGGACAGCCTACACCTACAGTTCTGTCCTACTGTACAACAACTATAATTCCTAAAAGTGGGGTCCTCATTGGGTCTTAAATACGTTTCCTGTAGAGAATGTTTCTTCAACAAAATCTTAGGTGGTGCTCAGCATTTTCAAAACTATAAATGTGAATGCAGTAGTGGAAGGGGAAGGCATGTGGGCCTTGGCAAACTGGGAGCACCTCTGACAAAGTTCTAAGGGAGTGGAAAAGAGGATATGTTAGTTCCATTACATAAATGGCTCCAAGACAAAAGTAGCAATTATAGACAGAATTAGCATCTCAGGAATGATGATTAAAGAACTGGAAAGTTGGTTAAAGGTAGAATTCAGGAATAGATAAGAATATCATATTCTATAGGGACAGTGCAGATTGTAAAAGATAAGTCCTGCCTTAGTAATTTATTCACATTTCATAATATTGTGACAGCAGAACTGGATAAAGGAATCAGTTATCCCATGATACTGTTGGACAAAGGCATTTGACAAAATACTACATGGAAAAACTATTACATAAGTTACAGCAAAAGAGAATGGATATATGAAACTGGTAGAATAGATAGGAGGGTGACTGACAGACAGGCATCAGAGGGTGATGTATAGTAGAATGAAATCAAAGGGAATAGGGTGACTAGTGGAGTGTCACTACATCTAATTTCTACATCATCCTCTTAAATCTTTTTCTATGCAGAAAAATATTTAAGAGGAGAGGAGGGGATATTCAGTAGTTTGCTGAATATCCCCTCATGCTGACGATGTAAAACGAGAAAAGCAGTAGTATATTAAGTGTGCATATATTCTATAGGATGATTTAAATACATTAGCAGTGTGGTAATGGACAACCAATGGCAATTTACAATTTACTTTTAATCTGCTATCATCAATTATAGGAAATTGATGAGGCTAAGGATTTGGTCGGCAGATTTGAAGTTCAGAGGACATAGTGCAAAAGTTGGCCAAATGATCAAAGAGGTTATCCCTCTTTATAAGGTTACGATTCAGCCACATGTTGTGGCTGAAACTTGCATCATCTGACATTCGAAAAAAGTGAATCAAACCAGTCAAAGAAAAAAAAAATGTTGGCTTTTGACTATGTCTGGCACTGAGGCTTGCTAAACAAATTGCTATCCTTTGGTCTCCCTTCAATTCTGTAATTGAACAGCCAGATTTCTCTGAGTCATGGAAGATAGCTCTCTCTCTCTGTCTCTTTTCAAACTTCATCACCAAAGCAGGAGTTGGAGACTGATTGCAAAATCTCAAAGGTATCCTTACAGGAATGAAGCACTTCACTTATTTCACTCGAAAATCACAGCCACCATCCAAGCATTGGATATTGAAAAAAATGTGCCAATGCAATAAAAGAGAAAAAAAAATCTCTACATACCATGAATGACTCAAGATGAAGACTCCAGCTGCTGGCTCCACCTATATGACAGCTCATAACAGCTGTAAAAGAATCATCACTAAATCCAAATCAGACTTTGAAAGGGCCAATGATGCAAACTTGCCTCCTGTTCAAATGGCAGTTACTCCTACTGGGTCTCTTGCCAAGGATATTGGGCACAACTGTTGCTCACCCAGGTTTCCACCACTCTCACATCCAGATAGTATTGTAGTCAACACCACCACATATAGACTAGGCTGACTTACTGGTATCGCAATAATAAGATATGTAGGCTGATTGAGAGTCAAAAAGAAATATCTGATAAACAAAAACTTTGAAGAAAATAGAGATCAGAAAAAATCAGCTGATATGTATCATAAATACCAACCACTATTATAGGTAAACATTACCAGACTGGTTTCAGTTTGAGAGTACAAGAACATTGGAAGCAATTTTAGTGCGAGTAGATATAACTGATGCCAGCCAGTGGATGCGAGCTGTAATGAAATAGCACGTTTTCACATGATACATGCAAGTTTAAAAATTCCAGATGTTGAAGTAGGATGTTTCTTTTTTTTTAAACCTCTAGTCTTGAATTGCAAGCAGCTTGGTGGAAGATATTTGAATAAATTCCAGGAATTTTTGATTACGTACCTTTTACTGTAATGCCATTCGGTTTCTATTCTTTCGATAAATGTTAATCAAATGTTAATGATACATTAGTTTAAAAATAGAAAGATAGTAATGCTGTCTTCTATTAACATGAATAGTTTTCTTTTAGACATCTATAAAAATTAATTGTAGTGTGAGGCGGAAAAATTAAGTGAAACGAGTTTATCTCACACTTCAAATCTACAGTCTACATTTCATAACTGACATGAATTTAATGTATTAATTTTCAAGAATAATCCAATGATTCTCGAAAATTAATTATGTGCCGTTATTCAACCAAAAATACATGGCAAATGACTGTCACTAAACCTAAACTAAAGAATCTTGATATATATATATATCGTGATTTTTACTTGGTAGAAAATATTATAAATTATTTTAAATGACTGATACTGAGAGATAAAGAGATGACATGGTTTATTTAAAAAGATACTACTAGTTTACTAGTTTCGTTGAATGGATCAACTTCTTCAGGTATCACAATCAAAGAAATATACAAAAAATAAGACTTAAAAATTGCATTAACAGTATTAGTCCAAAAACACAGTAGTACATTTTGAAAACAGTAATGCGAGCTTGAGTTCCAAATAAAAGATGACTACGTGCTGTCACGAGTCAACCAATGTGTGCATCAGAAAGATTGAAACTTAGGGAGTTACTGATATGGGAAGAATCTAAGGCAATTTTTCTGGACTCGACAATCTTTCTTTCAAGTTCATCATAGCACACATGGATATTAGAAGTTTGTGTCCAGTCCACGATGTTTTGGCAGCCTTCATCTGAGTTAATGGAGAAAAGAACGTGGCTAGAGAGAGCAATGGCTCTAGTCCTGTTGTAGGAAATATCTCTACGGTGTTCTTCCAAACGTAGAAGGATGGATTTAGCAGTTTGGTTGTAGTATGGCTTTTCACAATCACATACGATCTTGTAGACTCCTGGAAACTGAGTTGGAAGATGTTTATCTTTAGGTTTACTAAGTATGGAGCAAAGTTTTGGGAGCGTAGTCATTACTAATAAAATGATATTTATTTAAAGAGGAGATTTTTAATCAATCTCTTTTTCTAACAATTTTTTTTTTATTCCGCATGTACCTATATATGCACAAGGGTTCACTCCGATTGGTGCAGTGACCTCCTTTTTTATTTCCTTTTATTTGGAACTCAAGCTCACATTACTGTTTTCAAAATGTACTAGTTTTTTTGGAATAGTACTGTTAATGCAATTTTTAAGTCTGTTATTTTTTGTATATTTCTTTGATTGTGATATCTGCAGAAGTTGATCCATTCAACGAGACTAGTAAACCAGTAGAATCTTTTTAAATAAACCATGTCATCTCCTTATCTCTCGGTATCAGCCATTTAAAAGAATATATACAGGGTGTTCGGGATAAATTTGACATATTTATAATTAATTATATTTTTCCGTAAGTTACATGTATTAACACACACTTCTCTTCATTTAAAAGTTTGGACCCTTCTTCATTCATATACAAGATGTCAGAAAGGATGGATAGCTGGAACCCACCTGAATCATGGAAGAGAATAACTTGTATCATGATGATTCGTGCCCGCCATCAAAATAAGGATATTACGACTGCTGCCCAATGCTCCCTGAATACAGTAAAAACAATCAGGCATGAACTAGAGACTTGCAATGGTGACTACGAGGATGTAGCAAGAAGAAAGATCCCTAGCAGACGATCTGATTGCGTTCGTACAGCAGAATTCCTCGCAAATCTGCAGGAACAGGTGTTGAAGAACCCTGGCATTGGAATTCGGGCTTTGTTCGTGGAGTTGCTAACTGTAGTCAAGCCCTGGATAACAAGGGTAGCCAATGGTAGGCCGTATGTATGGCAGCAGGATTCGGCCCCTTGCCACACCTCTGGGAAAAGTCAAAAATGGTTGTCTGAAAATTTCTACGACTTCACCAGTCCAAATGTTTGGCCTCAAAACTCCCCAGACCTTAACCCCATGGATTATTTTGTATGGGGCGCAGTTGAAAAAGACACCAATCGCACTTCCAGTAATACAAAAGCCCAGTTAATGGATAAAATTAAAACAGTTTTTGCGGCCCTTCCCAGGGAGACTGTAGCATCAGCTTGTTCGAGGTTCCGAAGCAGAATTGAAGCTGTGATCGATGCTAATGGTGGTTATTTTGAGTAAATCTTGTTGATAGTATTGTAATTAACTCTGCCTGTAATGTTTTTTTGTCAATTCATTAAATTTAATAGATACAAAGAAGATTTTCTTTTTCCTTACGAAACTGTCAAATTTATCCCGAACACCCTGTGTGTATATATATATATATATATATATATATATACACGCACATATCTCCAAGATTCTTCAGTATGTGTATATATATATATACAGTGTATATTATTATTATTATTATAAAAACCTCCATGGAGTCAAACTATATATATATATATTATTATTATTTTTATTATTATATGTATACATAGCACACGCACTTGGATGTCAATAAAGGAACACTGGCGTTCTCACTAAAACTACGCCAAAAGTATTCCAGTTATAATTCATAAAGCAAATAATGATAAATATCACAATTGATGTGAACTCACGATACACAAGTGCTGTACTACACTAACAAGGGTTCCATTCTTTGCTTCTGAAAAGAGTACTACAAAGTGCGTATTCAAAAGCATATTTAGTTTAGTATTTTTCAAAATACAACTCACCTTAATATTCAAATGAATATCCTGCACACTGTCCAAAATTCCCTATTAAAGCCTTTCTTTCACAAATTTTGTTAAAGCAATACAGCAAAACTACACCAACATAACAATAAAATGCAAACTACTCAAAATCCCAAAACAGTAGTGCATACTAGCCTCCTGTGATCAAATTAGATGATTTAGGCAAAACTTAAATTACAACACCACTGAAAAAAAAAAAAAAAGACCCCTTTTACAAATGAAATGTATTTCAATGATTGTAATAGAATTTGAAAAGCTGAATTTAAAAAAAGTCAAAATTTCATTAGTTTTATCAATAATTATACATTGATCATAAATTAATTGTTTTATTATTAATTAACAACCGACCTGGCTGGTAGGTTCAGTGATCAGCGCTTCACATCTCCGACCAACAGGCCCAAGCTTCGAATCCTGCCATGATATGTGCTGTCACTCTCAAGGCATGTAGATAGAAAGTGAATGGTGGCATAATTTGAATATACACCTCTCCGAAAGAAATTAATGGACCTCATAGTTTGATGTCCATTAACTTCAGAACAAACAGCCATGAAAACCACCTTAATAAGATGCAGGACCTCCGTTTGCTGTAATCACTCAGCAATCCTACAGGGCATACTATCCACAAGTGTAAGATAATGACTAATAGGAATTTTGAACAATTCTTCCTGTAAACATCTAATGAGGGCCTGGACTGCTGTGGGTCAAATGTCCCTTGGCCTCACCCGATGCACCAGTTCATTCGACTGGATGTTCAGTACGGTTGATATTAGGGCTCGGTGAAGATCATTCAGTGTGGCAACGTTGATGCCCACAAGCCACGCAGCTATAGCAACAGCCGTATGACATGGCGCATTGTCTTGCTGAAAGAGACAATGGCCAGTTCCATAGACACATCAAAAAGTAGGAAGCATTGCGTTGTCCAGGATGTTCAGATACCTCTCTAAGTTCAATATTAGTGGCACCACAAAGAGAGGACTGAGACCAAACCAAGAAAAGCTGTACCATGAAATCAACCGCCACCTCCGAATTTCATAGTTGGAGTTATGCAATCTCATAAGAGACATTCATGGAGCATCCGTCACAACCATACCCGTCCATCTGCTCGACAGAGGCTGCAGCATGATTCATCGCTCCATAACATAGCTTTCCAACTTTCCATAGCACAATGCACATGCTATATGTATGCACCGCTAAACGCGATGTCGCCTGTTAGAGTGAGTAACGTGGACTTGCATATTGCAGTAAATAACATGAAACCCTTCTTGTGAACCTCAATTCTGAATGCTTTTGTGCACATTTATATTTCAGCCGATGTCCAGAACTCTGCATTCAAAATGTCAACCAACTAATGGCAGTTTTTATATATTATCATTTATAACGCGCTATGGTCGCGTTCAGTGAGTGTAGTGGGGAGTCCACTGTAGACAGCACTTGTAGCAAATCCATCTCATTATGGTATCATTGACTGTTGACCTGGGATGGCCCAATTCATCAACAGTGTACCGAACAGATAGGCCCACAACATGGTATCAAGTTACAACTCCTCGGAAATTTCGGCAGTTCAATTCTCGCAGCCATTTCACCAGACAAAATTGCAATGACTTAGTAGCAACATATTTCTCCAACTTATACCCATTACAAACAGGTGACTCGTTACATAGCACAATGTACCTTGCCCATTGGTGTCGCCAGTGACTTCTTACCAAGTACTGTATTCGAAGATAACTGAAAGCATCTTGTGTCAAAAATTCTAAAACCAAATAAATTTTAGGTAGCTGTTCAATTACACATCTATGAATCTTTCATGCCTTTAATGTTTTATTAAGTCACATTTCAATTCAAGATAGATACCATGTGGTTTTTATTTAACGCGTTACGTTCACTCATAGCAAGAAACAGGATCGTTACTTTTGGTGTGAGTAGTAGTAGTAGGGTGGCCATTAGTGACCAGAACAAGATCAAGATAAGATAAGGAATTGTGACGTGATTGGTAGTTCAGATGATGACGTCATTGTATGTGTGACGTCATGAGTTTGGTATGTTTGGAATTTTTGGGGGAAAGATAAAAGTGAGTGATGTCACATCGCTTGTTGGTTCGCCTATGGAATTGTGGGTACTAGAGATATGGATTCGTGTCGTGATTGGTGGGGCAGTTTAAGCCAAATAGGGGTAGGGTGAATGGGGGAAGCGACGTCAGTGTCATTTGAAGATAAGTGACGTAATTTGTTAGTTGTAAACAAGTGACGTTATTGTTTTGATGGGAAAGGAAGATATAATAGTGGATAAGGGATGTGGGTGTTGTTATGAGATGTAGATAAGTGAATGGTTTGCGTATGGGATGGAATGTTTGGAATTTCGCTGGAGGGGGGGTTGCCTTCTGTCAGGGACATCATATGGTGTGTGTGGTTCGCGTATAACTTGTGGGTGTATGGTTAGAGATAAGGAATCGTGAAGTTATGAGTTTGGAAATTTCTGGGGAACATATGTGTCAGTGACATCACATGGTGTTTTGGTTTGCCTACGGAATTGTGGGTGATGTTTAGAGATAAGATATCTGAGAATTTCCTAGGTGACACACATCAGTCATTGTCATCAAGTTTTGTCTTTGGTTGTCTATAGATGGCAGTACTAATTTTCCAATATAGTTTGGGATTGTTCTTTCCTGTTGAAGACTGTGGGAATTTTTAGAGTCGAGTGGAGATGGCGGCAGCATTTAGACCTTTTTCTGAATAACTAATTATATTCTACTGTCCCTCAACCACACACTTTTTTTTCATAACTCATCCATATTTTATTCTATATTCATATTTTATTTATAACTCATTCGAAAATTTTGATTTGTCTATATTTAAGAAATTAAAGTTCAATAAATACATAGTGTTTGTAAATTCATTGCGATTTCAAAAGTGATCTTACTTAAATATGCATAACACATCAACGACAGCATTTGTTAATTTAAATTTACACATTTTATTTCACAGATATTATCTACAATGTTATCTTTCTGAATGTAATATGCAGAAATAGGAATTTACAGACATCACCATTGCATATGGTGTTTTTCTTTTCATTACATTTCTCTGATGAGACTGGGTAATATTGATACTACTTCCCATACTAGTATACAAATATCACAGGTCATTAACAAAAACGTGAGAGCCTGTGTTGCTCAGTGGATCTGGCGTTAGCACACCACTGGCGGTTGACCACACGAAAGAAGAATACTTGGTTTAATCCAGAAAAAATTTTTCGAAGCGGTTTTTCGACCTGTTCCCGAGTTAGTCGATCTCTGGCACGGACAAGCGGGGTTTTTCTCCCGGAAACACGATATTTTCGTCTCGCAAACTCAAGAAAATCGAGACCACGAAGGGACCTTCACGAAGACTCAAGAAGGAACCACGAGGTGGCGGCACTTGTTGAGCCGTCTCTCTTCACTGCATGTTGCTTAAATAGTGATAGCCTATCTCTGATTGGGTACCAGTGGAGATTGAACTACCCACTCAGTCTCCAAAAGTTAGATAGGGTCAAAGGGCCTCACCTACTCCCTATATACGGGATTAAAACGACGTCAGATGATTTTTATTATTAACAAAAACAAGTAGTATAAAAACAAGCAGCTGATGCTTTCGTGCTGTGTCTTGATTTTCACCTACAAAGAAAAAAAAATCTTATTGTTAGTGATGGAAAAGTTAGTAGATTACTATAATCCTAATACAGTTTTAGTTTTGGAAGTACCAAAGCTTTACAGAAGCATACAAATTTACCACATGAAACCGTGAAAAGTTGGTTTGCAACAACCTACTTATCTGTGACATAAACCCCTTAGAAGAAAGTTTAAACGCAATCAAATCAAATTCCCGACACTTTTACACACTTTTCAATGTGATTTGGCAGATATGTCATCCCATGCAAAAGATAATTGGGGGGGGGGGTTTCCTTCTTGTGTGCATTGATTGTCTTTCCCGATTTGCGTGGGTTCAAACACTGAAGAATAAATCAGCAGACGCTGTTTTTAATGCTTTCGGGTCTATTTTTAAAGAAGTGCCATGCTACATAAACACAGATCACGGAAAAGAGTTTTGCAACAAGAAAGTTCGTGCATTGTTTTAGAACCATAATATTCATTTCTACACGACCAGGAGCGAAATGAAAGCACCCTGTGCAGAAAGATTAGTAGACCATTGAAAACAAAGATCTACAAATGGATGACGTATATTAAAAGTGAAAGTTATACGAAAGTTTTGCCGATTCTTGTGCTTACTTATAACCTCACACCGCATCGCACTATCGGTATGGCTCCTTTGGAAGTTAACCTTCACAACGAAGATCATGTTTGGAAATATTTGTACGGAACCTAAGAGGAGGCTACCAGACCAAAATTTTATATACCCAATGAACTTCCGGAAGACGTGTATCTAATCGAACAAGTACTTACATTGCGCAAGCAGGAAGGAAACCTTCAGTGTTATGTTAAGTGGCTCGGTTATCCCCCCTCATCGTATTCTTGGTTTCGTTGCGAAGATATTTTACTTAACCTTTCCCAGTAATGCCACTACGGAAATGTTTCCTACTAACACGCAAACAAAATTTCAAGTGGAATTACCACAGGAGATCAGACTTAAAGTTAAATGGGAAGTTGCTCTTTCCGAAATTCCTATTCCAGGAGAATTTAATAATATCGATTCCGGTTACGCTGAGTATCATATGATACGTGGAGTTGGAGGAGGAGTGAACACTATTGACAACAACAACAACAACAACATCACAGGATATAATGTTTTCGAAAAGCCTAAAGGAGGATTTTACAACGTATACAAGATTCCCCATGGCAGTTACAATTCACCCCCTGAACCTCTTCAAGCAGTATTTGATGTGAGTTCTGTGATTACTGGAAAAAAGAACCCAAACAACACCATTTCTCTTATAGTTCCAAAAGATTATAACCTTTTGTTTCCAAGGAGGCCCATGGGTTGGGGCTTCTAATGGGATTTAATCAGATTGGTGTTAAACTGAAAGGCACAATCACTGGGAAATATCCAGTTGATATAAAGAGGGGTATAGCCTCATATTTTGTTTATTCTGATTTAATCCAAGAACAGATAGTTGGTGATACATGTGCACCATTGTTACGAGTTGTTCAGTGCAGCACCAAGAATTCCTCGTTTCTGCTCACACTGATTATTATCCGTTACGAAAACAAACATTTCATTCAATCAGCATTGAAATTCGTTCTGACAGCGACGATATGTTTTACTTTCGTGGCGGCACGACAATAGTTAAATTACACTTCCGACAAGTGAAGGATGACTGACTATCTCAGATATTATACACTGCAGGTAGATGGGGGTCAAGTATTTACGGGATCCCCCAATACAGCGTGTGTACAGTTTAGGTAGCATTTTAAGAAGTGCCTTCTCCTTTTTTAAGTCCACTTTTAAATCCTGCAGTTCAATTTGTCGGTCGTCAAGCCTTAAAAGCCGGTCAGCATATGATAGGAGATGCATTAGAAGGGGTACCTGTAAGTTGAGACTTTATAAACAGACCATCAGAAGCTGGGAAAAACCATTGCTGAAAAAGCTCAGAGCCGATTACTTCAGAGAGGTCAAGGAAGTAAGAAGAAAACGAATACTAAAAAGCGCAAGCGAGATGACATCTTTTGCTGAGGATATGATGTCAGAGTTAGATCTTTTTTTTTCAACATTGTTTCAACTTGTGTGTGAAAAGCAGTTCTTATGTCCCCTACCAACCAATATGCAGTAGAATTTTGCATACCAGGTACATCTGAAGAATACTTGAATTTGGGAAAATCATACCTACGCGTTCGTGTGCGCCCTATCGAAGATTCTTCAACGGTATCTTGAACAATTTTTTCCATTCTCTGTTCAGTCAAATAGACTTTTTTCTCCAAAATAAATTAGTGAATGTGGTATCAGACACGTATCCTTATAGGGCTTATATTGAAAACTGTTAAATTATGACAGAGATGCTAAAAACAGTCAATTGACAAATTAACTATTTGTTAAAGATGATGTGGCTAATGTTAGTGATATGTTTACCAAAAGTCAATGTGGGATGCGTAGACGACAAGCTCAAATTAACCAATCGAAAATTGTTGAGAAACTTGGGCAAATACACGCTGACATCATGCATCAAGACCGGTACTTGATCGACGTTTCTCTAAGTGTTCATTTGGTTCGCAGTTCTCCGAATTTTGTTTACTGACTGCAAATAATGATGCTAAGGCTAAATTGCAAATTGAAGAGGCTACACTTTTTGTCCGCAAAGTAAAAATAAACCCAAAGATTCAATTGGGTCACCTGTCTGTCTTAGGCAAGTCAAATATGGTATATAAGAAAATATGGTATATCCCATCAATCGAGTGCAAGTGTTTTATTTTTCAATTCCCAAGGATATGTTAGATCCCACACGAGACAACCTATATCTCGGTAAAATACCATCTACATTAATTATTGGACTGGTCGGTAGTGATGAATTTAATGGCACTTTCAACAGAAATCCATTTAATTTTCATCATTTAATCTGAATTTTCTTGTGGTGACAGCTGACGGCATTCAGTATCCCGCGCAACCTTTGACTCCGAACTTCAAAGAAAGGCATTACAGCAGATGTTACATGTCATTGTTTACATCACTAGGCAAATGGCACAGAGACTGTGGTAATGATATTTCCTATGAGGAATACGTAAAGGGAAACGTTCTATATGGATTTGACTTATTGCCAGATCAAAATGCCATTAACCCCCATGTCAACCTGTTAAGAAGAGGAAGTGTGTGACTCGAAGTTAAATTTGCTCAAGCTTTTCCTGAAAACATCACAGTGGTTCTTTATGCAGAATTTGAGTGTACATTATTCAGAGACATATTGAGAAATTTTGACGCCTATGGCCAGGAAAGAAAATAATATACTTGGCAGTTAAAAATCTCAATTTTTGCGCCTATGTAAAATTAACGCCTATGACGCTTAATGTCAGAGGCGTCACTATGCCTATGACGCCTAATGTCTGTTATGGATAATTTCAGAGGCGTAGTGACGCCTTTGACATTATCCATAACAAAGGATCGTTCTGTGTTACTGGAGTATGAACACTGAACAATTAGTAAGCATACTAGAGTTAGAACCCACCACAAGAAAAGTGGGTTTAGGAGTTTGTGCTCGTAATGAAGTGCCACAACCTCCGATCAGACAACAACAGTCGATGTTCGTCGTGAACACAGATCCGTCCTCGTTGCCAGGTCAACATTGGCAAGCTATCTCTATCAAACACAAACACGGCGATTTTTTCGATAGCTTCGGTCGTCCACCCGAAAGCGATATTGTTAACTTTCTGAATATCAACACTAATATGTGGCATTATAATGCTGTACCTGTAAACGAGCTAAGGAATCTGTGGCGTGTGGTTGCACTGTGTATATTTTTTAATATTGAGATCTCGTGGTCTTTCTATGCAAAATATTATTAGCAAATATTATTCTAAGGATTTGTGGTTAAATGATATTGTAGTCACTTATTCAGTAACAGATCATTTACTGAAAATAAAAAATAATTTAAAAAATATTGTTTTTTTCAGTTACCATTTTTTCAAAACCAGTTTCTTATTCACACGCAGCATTCGGGGAGATAAAAAGACGATATTGGTATTGGTTCTTCGAGCTCTCCTGCGGGTAGGGGAGTGGACTGGAAGCATTTTCCTCACTGGGGCTGGCAGATGTTGATGGCTGACGGGAAAGAGTCTGGGTATTCGGTTTGCTCAGTATAGGGTCCAGATGCGAGAGGTTATGTTCTGTTGCTCTCCTTCTCTGTGAGGCAATTGGTTTTTCAAACCTAAATACTTTGCAAAGTACTTAAATATGCTTTTACTTTTTCATCTGGATGTTCATTTCTAATTTTTAAAATGGCACTCATCATCTAGTGTGTACAGTCTTTGTTCTGGTGATTGGAAAAGCGTAAATTTTTTAAACATAAGATTAATTTTCTAATACGTGAACTCAATAAATGAACAATGATACTGCCTAATAATGGGAACAGTGCTCCTCTGTACTGTAAAACCAGTTTTCTTCTAGTAATGAAGGGAAGCGATTTGTTGCTTAGCGCTCTTAAAATTTTTTTTCCTTTGTAGGCATGTCTTCTGATTGTTTTTAGTGGAATATTTCCAGATAAAACATTTTTGCAGATTTCACAGAGTGTGGTGATTTGACTGGTGGTGCAGTGTTTTAGAGCGTCATTTGCCTCTTTGGGAGAGGAATGAGATAAGTACTTGATGAGATATTCATATCGTTTGAGTCTATCAGTCATTCAGGAATAAAAACTGTGTTGGGTTCTTCTCCTGGCAAAATCCGTGACCTTAAGCGTAAAATATCAGGTGTTCCCTGTCTAAAGTCTAAAATTAAACATGAGTGGGGTTCCCTTGTTGCATCTTTATAAATCTGAACTAATATGTTCTTATGTGCTGGAAATACATGGGAAGCTAAATGAGAAAATTTTAGTCTCAGGGATTTTTAAATGCAATAACATAATGGCTATTGGGAGAAATTGTCCGAAAATGTATTCCTTTCCAGAATAAATTTTGTGTCAGTAGAATGACGCTGAGGTTACGGTGATGTGAACCTTTTATGAAAACATCAGCTATTTCCATGCTGTTTTTAGCCTGGTGAACCAAATCATCGATTATGAGTAAATTTTTCATATTAGAATCAAATTCAGGTAACTTCAAACCATTCACGAATTCTATGTTGGTAATGTTTTTAAAATTTATCCTGATTTTCACTGTAACAGGAAACGAATCGCTCCAGTGGTGGTTTGATTAATTTTTTACAATGTTCAGAGACAACACGAAGGTTGTTTTTCCAGACTAAGTAGCTCCAGCAATAATGCATGTAAATGAATGAATGAACATTGGGAAAATGATAATATAATCAGACTGTGATTATTTTTATATAATCAGAGATCATGAAAAAACAGATACATACTTTTTCATATATTAAAAAAATCTCCCCATCAAGTTTTTTTTAATCACAGTCAGCATGTAATCATACCAAGAAGAATCAATTCTTTTTAAATTCTAAGAAAAAAAGAGGTATTGTAAAATAATAGTAACAATAACAGTGATGTGAAAACTCCGCAATAGAAGGGCGACTCTGCAAATAAGCGTGTTTGGAAACAACCATGGATTTTTACCTACCAGGTAGAATGTTCTTTAGTTTTCTGTCCCATAGATGGCATCTTTTGCTTATGGGGTATGTGAGTGTAAGGAATTATCCTTTAAAATACCCATAGGGAAAAGAGCATGTCTGTTGACACTATGCGCTTTGCAAAAGTGTATCCAAATATTTTTGTTATGGAGGTCGTTTTGAGTTGACAGCTCCATTTGTTTCCATGGACAGAAAATGGCAAAGGAATTTGGATGTTTTGTGGCTCATACCTTACTGCTGCTATCATAGATTCCAGATTAATATCAGTGGCTCTGCAAGAATTTAAAGTAATGCCTTTTCATTTGGTCACAATCTTACAACATCTCCCCCCCTGCATTCTATAGGAATAAGATTTGGGGACTGTGGAAACAAATTCAACAATAAAATCACTGTCGAGTTCTTTGCCAAGCTCCCCAAGGTGGTGACCAGTGGACAGTGAGTAATCACCTGGTTTTTCACTGAAAATGACAGAATTGGTATCTGTATAAAAAATCCCTCTTTGCAAAGGTTTCGTGACCTCATATAACATTATCCTACCATAGGCAGCTACAAATGAAGAGATGATAGCATCCCCTTTCCTATTTTCAGGCTCTGTGCCTTCAATAGGAGAGTAGGAAACCATCATCTGCTCTTTAGAAATTAACCTGGCATCTTGGATAATTTTACTGTTATCCTAAAATAGTTCTATGAGGTCTTCATAACAGAAAATCACCTGAGTCTGAGTTCTTAATCTTCTTATGCCAAGCCTTACTCATAGGAAATTCAAACAAAGCTCAGCAAGTGAACGTTTACCAGGGTTTTTACTAACGTGTTCACTATTTAACATAATACCATCCCTTAGCAAAAACTCATCCAGATAAGACTGTTGGTTATTACCTTCATGCCACCCAGATGCTACAGTGATACCTTTCAGAAAGGTATATCAATGTAGTGAGCAAAGAAGTTTTCTTCACCTTCAAAGTTTTGAGAAAAATGCCACACACCTCGTAAAATTCTATAACTTTATGACCGCGAGCATGGGCTAAATCTAATTCTTGAGCGTACCAAAAACCTGTAAAAGAGCTGTCCATATGAGAGAGCACAATGAGGCCATTTTGGAACCACACATTCCACACAGAGGAAGATTAATTTTTCTTTAACTGTGATGGGCAATACCGGTAAAAAGAGTTCGGCAGGTGCTTCCACGTTTGCATGAAAATACCAAAGTAAACCATAGGCAATGGTTGAAATTATCGAGAATAACTTCAGGATGGCCCTATGGAAATATCTGTATTTCATCACTCATGGCTAAAGGCTATTGAAGTCCAAATAGCGAATAACTGCTCCTTCTGACTGAGTTTTGTGACACATTTTGTAGCAGACAATTCAACCACAATGCAGAGCACTATGAGGCAAAATGGGAATTGGAATTTTAAGAACAGCAATAAAGTTTTTCAAGGCTGTGTTTTCCAAGATTTTTGTATTAAATTGGCATTCCCAAATTGCGATCATGTCGAATACTATGCTATGAAAATAGTTTTCGCACTCCTTCATTTGCTGAAAAAGGGAAATCATGTCTGTGTTTCTGTATGGATAGAATGTACTTGGTCTGTAACATTTTTGACAACCATGATGGAAGCAGCCATAAAATTCATATAAAAAGTTTCCACATTTCCCATCGACAAAATAAGGTCCGATGCGGTCTCCCCCCCCCCAAAAAAAAACGTGCATGTTGTATGTTAATGGTGTTCTGATGTTCTTGCCATTTCAGTCAAGCCAAAGCATTTCGACTTTTCACATTTGCCCCTATGTAACCCGAGCCAAATGTACTGCCAAAGTGTTAGGTTTCAAAACGTTTTGGAGAAATGCTATTAAACATACTCCTGCAATTGTAATATCATGGAGAAAGGGATCAATCTGGGTGAGCTGTGTGAAGATAGTGTGAAAAGTATTGCAACTGTCACGCAAAACACGTACGTCATCTTTCGTATAAACCAATAGTTCTGCTTTCAGACAGCATTCAGTGTCTAGCTGATTTTTGTACCAATTCTCGAACTCTGTACGAGTTCCTTTGTTCATAAATTGTAGCTGGAAATATGAGTTTTTGGGGATGACTCCGCGATAACCCAAAGAATCGGATGTGTGGAACTTATGAGGAAAAAAAACACTTACGAACTTCTGGGAGATCGAACATGGCTGCGAGTTTTCTCAGACCAATGCTAATGTATGAAAAACTGTCAAGAAATATGATGTTTAAGGGGACATAAAGGATAGCAAGTATCTTCGATCCATCAAACACTAGACGGGGCTGGAAATGTTTGGCAAAAAAGATGTTCCAAAATAAAATACCCATCAAAACCATGAAACTTCTGTGCAATCACACGGTATATTTTCGTATTTTGGTTTGACAGTCCAAAGGATACTACCATGTTGGCTCCATTTCATTATATTCTTGACAGAAAACAACTCATCTAGAAACTGGCCCACACAGTTTTCACCCGAGAACTCACTTAGATTTGCAAAAAGTAGTACAGCAGACATCCAGTCAAGATCTCCTAATTGTAATGGGGGGTCTTAAACACAAAAGTAGGCAAAGACTGGGATACCTGGCCAAGAGTAATTGGAAAGTTAGGGTATGGAGAAAGCAATGAATGTGGTGAAAGACTGCCAAACTTCTGCTCAAATTATAGAAACAATAACCAACACTCTCTTTAAACATGCAAACCCCCAAAGAAAATGGACACGGATTTCACTAGTCAGACAAACCAAGAATATGATATACTATATTATTGTAAACCAAAGATGGAAATCAAATATCCTAAATTGCAGATCCTTTTCTGCAGGTTGTGGATCAGACCATAAGTTAGTATTAGGAAACCGAAGAATGAAGTTAAAATCTGGAAGCAATTTTAGGGTCAGAAGGAGACTGAATGTAAAAAAAATTACAAGACAACAATATTCTAAGAAAATATCAACTAAAACTAGATAAAAACCTGAAGGAACTAACAAAACAGAATATAAACATTGAAGAACATTGTACAAATTAAAGGAAATAATATTAAATTCTGCAGAAAAAACAATAGGTAACACAGAAAGAGAAAGTAAAAAGAATTGGATCTTGAATGAAATAAAAAGGTTAAGCGATCAAAGAAAAAGCATGAAACTAAAACAGAACTTTAACAGAAATGAATATAATAGATTAACCAGAGAAATTAGAAAAACTACTTAAAAGAGACAAGAATAACTGGTTAGAAGAAAAATGCAAAATGCAGAAAAGCTATCAAAAGAAAATAACCATCATGGATTATATAAACAAATAGACGAAATTAGTAAGTCACAGACAGCAAAAATTATAATGATCATAAACAAAGAGGGACAACTAAGTGAAAGGAAAACAAAATGAATAGCCAGATGGGAAGAATACTTCAAAGATTTATATAATAAAAACGGCTCCCATGATATTATGATTCCAGTCACTGAAAGCCAAGAGGAAAGAATTATCTTTACCAGAGAAACAATAGCACACACATTGCGACATTTACCACTGGGCGCATGAGGCCTCCCTCTCTAGGATTTATCTAGGATATATTATGATTCCAGTCACTGAAAGTCAAGAGGAAAGAAATATCTTTACCAGAGAAACAATAGCACACACATTGCGACATTTACCACTGGGTGCATGAGGCCTCCCTCTCTAGGATCTAAGTTATATCAGATTAAATACCTATGAATTATATTCATTTTGCTGCTTGTTTTTATTGTATAATTATAGTTTTTAATGCCAGCATAAAATAAGAAACCTTTCATACTTTGTTTACTTCATATTGTATCACTTTGCAAGATCAATGTCACTATCATTTTTTTGATAATTATTTTAATCGCCAATACATTTTAAAATTCTCCAACAACTTGATTGAAGATTAAATTAAGGAGATATTAAATCTCACATTGTTTTAAAATCGAATAAGAAACTCAAAGAAACTTGACAAGTCGTATAGCAGAGTATATAAGTTCTTTTCGCTATACCCTTTGGTATTAATTTGGTCTAGCTACTCACTGATGAAGCCTCAATAAAGGCTGAAACTGGTCTGGGTAGTGACCTCCCACCATAATGTAATAACAGCATACATTTCCTAGGAAATGTGTTTTACATTATGGAAAATATTATGGAAAATACCAAGAATAGCGATCAGAACTTTACACCTTTGCTGCGAGTTGTCCGAGTTTGTACAACGTACTTGGACTACGTGCATTAGCTCACGCTAGTAGTCGCCGATACTTTATAGTTTACTATGCTATATTCGGCTTGAAACTCTCTGATTCCAATCTTTGAGTTTCTTATTCGGTTTTAAAACAATGTGGGATTTAATATCCCCTTAATTTAAATAATGTTTATATCGCCGAAATGAAGCCTATTGGCTCTTTATATGTAAGTTGATTGAAGACAATTATTTTTGTCAAACAATTATTTTATAAATTCATGAAAATCCGAATCTAAAAATAAATACAGCCTCCATCTGTTCCCAATTAAGTTTCCTATTTTATTCATAATCTTAGTTCGAAGGTTAGTTATCATACGTAATTCTTGAATCATATTATGTAATGCATAATTTTTATAACGTAATCTGTAGGTTTTTGCATTTCAACTTTCTTGGTCTCCCCTAATCACTCACTAAAAATTAAAATAAACGGCAGTTATGAAGTCAACTGTTATGTACATATTTTCGGCTAATTTCGATATTATGCGGCAGTTTTGAAGTAGCGATATTTTCCTTACAGTTTATCTTTTGAAACATGTGTAGGTGCATGCTCAACATCGAATTTTATTTCCAAAATTTTCATAACAGAATTAATTCGCCTTTAATGGCTAACTCCCAAAATTATCACCATACACACAAATACTGCTAGATATGTGTGCACTTTTTTTTGTTTGAATTCGTTATTTTCCCAATATAATTGTACTGTTGGAGTTTTAAGCAAAAGACAAAGGCGTATAATCTCTGATAAAATAACATTGGATGTAAATTAAAAACTCACAATCGGAAACCCCGAGTAATGCAGCTTAAAACCATTTGTTGTTCATAAAAAAAATAAAAAAATAAAAGAATCGTTTCTAAAATTGAAATGTGCGACCCATACAATCTTATTTTGCAAGGAAAGGAAGCAAAATGTCATATTTATTTCAATAAATGTTACTTAAAAATATAAATATTTGACATATTATTTCCAATGCAAACAAACATTTTGATTATTTATTTTCGCACATGTGAAATTCATTTTTATTTGGGAAGAGACACAATAAATAAACTGTGTAGCAAAAAACGATCAATCCAAGAAACACAGTACACATTACTACAATAATCCGGTGAGGGGGGGGGGGGGTAATTTGCATTTTAACAGATAGAATGCTGATGACGTTTCTTCAGCATGCTGCCTTTTTATTAGGTCAAAGGGATTCTGAGTATATTTGTGAACAGATATATACAACATAACTTAGCCAGGTTTGTTGTAAAAAGTGCTGCATTTGAAGAAATATTAGCAGCATAATAATAAAATAGCAAAATTCCTAACACTTCAGAATAACCTGATAATTTTAATAATACCAAAACAAGATGAGACACATCTTTAGAAATCTATTATTATTATTCTTATTCTTATTATTAGAGTAATTTTAATTATGAACTCTATAAAGACATACTTAATAAATTTGCATTTTTGTGTTTTTAAATAAATAAACTAGTTTCATTTTGTCACAGATGGTTTTTGCTGGACTACCTGGACTTTAAGCTATTGTTCTTATCAATATTGTAAAAACTCGATTGCAGCTTAAATATTCCAAAGCACATTAGATCTATTTTTTACTTAGGTCAAGTCCCATAAGAATGTTGTAAAAAATAACCTTGTTTGTCTCTGTATATTCTGTATTAGATATTTTTGTAAATAGCCGTTTGGAAATTAACTGTATATACTCCTTTAATAAGAATATCTTAGAGTGTTAAAAACAAAGGCACTCCTTTTCGCTGGAGCTGTATGTAATAGATCTACATGGCGGCATTAGAAAGGTTGTTTATTAAATTTTGTGTGTATGAGAAAGGCTTATAAGCTCTGCACGTAAACACCTCTGAAGTCAGTCAGAAAGTTTCAAAGAACTTTCCAATGGTCGGCAACTTACAATCAAAAGAAGGCACAGAAGAGAACAAAGAGCAGGCTGAACTGGAAACCGAAGATGAAAGAATCATGCCGAATTCTTCAGGGGTTACAAACTTTTTGCGAGGTCTCAGAGAAGGCATAATAAAAGGGGACAGAGCCAAGAATATAGGGCTTCCCGGATCCAGAAGTCGCTAGAGAGGGTTTCCAGACGTTGCCAGAGAGGAGCTTCCTGATTCCAGCCTTAAGAGAAGGCTGAAAGCTTCGAGTTGCTGAAAGGAGATGTTCCAATCACCAGAGAAAACATTCCAGGCCAGAGAGGAATTCCGGTTGACAGATGGTGGCAATTCGAGTTAGTGGAGGCGGCAGAAAAAGGAGGCAGTCATCTAGGCATTTTTAGAGAGCCCAAGCAGTGGAGAAAAGGCGAGACAAATTACCAGAAGCCCCTTTGATCGGAAGTTTTTATTTTCGCTGTGGGAGAATAACTTTTTTGCCAGAGCTGTATATGAGTACCGCAGGGCGCAGTTCACAGTCCGCTATTTTCCTGATGAGATATTTCTGAAGCCAGATTTCCTGAAGGATGCTCAAGATCTGAGATGAGAGAATTGCCTTAGAACTTTTTGTGCAAGACCTTTGACTGAATGTGCGATACAGAGCTTTTGTAAGTTATATACCTTTGTACAATTCCTCTTATAATGTGTTGGACAATTAAGATTTAGATTAACAGTAACCAGAAGTGTCATTAAGAGAATCTATTGCATATTTGAATTTGATATACAGTTTGTAAAGGTAACTTAATAGAGAGTTAGCTAACCTCTTTGCAAATATATTAGAAGTTTAATAAGTGGAAATTGTAAACAGAGTAAATACGTTTTTGAGAAAGTTTTTGCGATCATTTTGAAACACGTTCCAGACACAACAGAGGTTTTTTTGTCTACTACTATTTGTATTAATTAGTTGGGTAAATGCCATTTCTATATCACATAAATAGGGTATTTGATTTTCAAGTTTATTATTATTTATAAATTAAATTGATTTTTCAGTTCATTTTTTGTGCATCAAGATTCTAGTCATTTTAGGGTAAAATGTAGAGTAAAAAAGTGGATGTTAGCAAGCATAGCAAGTTATCATTACTATTTATTGCCTCTACAATAAACTAAAGCTGGAATTATTATGCTTATTACTGCACCTTAAAAAAAATCAAAGCTGGAGTTGAATAAATCTTGTAATAAATAAATATTGTAATTCCATAAATATGATTTTTGCTATAATTTTTATTACTGTAAATTCAAAATTTTTATTTTTAGTGAGAATATCTGAACTTTACAGTTCATAAAGTTCCAATTTTTACTTTCATTAGCAAGCTTAATTTGATTACATTTAAATTCTTTAAAAAAAAAAAAAAAAAAAAAACTTTTATCCTAATACTAAATTATTACCATTCCTTTTAATATTTTTTCGGTATTCAGAGTTTTTGTAGCAACTATGATGCTTGTCAAACAAAATCAACGTTCTCAAAATCAATAATCAACGCTGTAATTGAAATCTTTCACAGAAAGATTTTAATTACATCTTTCTTTAAATTAATTATGATTCATATTAATTATGATTATGATTTTAAATATTCAATTACATGGAATATTTAAAAGTGCAAATAATATATATATATATATATATATATATATATATATATATTTAGAATTACATTAAAAGATTTTAAACTATTTAGAAAATTTAATATTAAATATAAAGTATCGTAAAAGTTACATAATTATTTATAATCCATCGAAAATGACTTACAAGGTTGCTAGTTTAATATTACCAAGATTTTTTAAATATTAATATTTATTGTATACACGTGAAATTCGTTTATATTTTTGGGAAGAGACGCAATAAATAAATTGTGCACCAAAAAGGGTCAAATATCGTAGAATGGTAAAGGAAATTCCAAAAGACGGTAATTAAACTGATAGCTTAGTTACCGTTATTTGGCTAATACTTGTAAAGCAGTATACTGTATACAAGTGTATATACCTAATTATATGGTAAAAATAGTTGTCGCAGCCGGTAAGAATATATTATTCAATTAATTATTATTCTTATTTTACTGTTACTCGTTTATTTTAACAAAACCAAGATACTACTTAAATATAAAGAGCTAATAAGCTTCATTTCGGCGATATAAACATTATTTAAATTAAGGGGATATTAAATCCTACATTGTTTTAGAACCGAATAAGAAACTCACAGATTGGAATCAGAGAGTTTCATGCCGAATATAGTAAACTATAAAGTATCGGCGACCACTAGCGTGAGCTAATGCAAGTATTCTCCGGTATTGTACTACGTACTAGGGTCACTTGCATTAGCTCACGCTAGTGGTCGCCGATACTTTATAGTTTACTATATTCGGCATGAAACTCTCTGATTCCAATCTTTGAGTTTCTTATTCGGTTTTAAAACAATGTAGGATTTAATATCCCCTTAATTTAAACAAGATACTACTGTTTCTATTTTCGTATTTTTTAAGCTTTTAACATAATTGTTTATTTTATTTATGTTCATTTTGGATTTAATAAATATTTATTTCGCTTTTGATAGATTAATACACATAATGATGCGAAGAAAATTTGAATCCGGAGCTAGTAAAAGAAAACAACTTAGAGAAAATGCAAAACAGCTAAATAGTCAAAAGGGGGAAATTTTGTCTTTCTTGAGTTCTGAAAATTAAGAATTTAGTAGAGCTGAAGTTATATTTCACAGTTCTTGGAATGAAAATGAAACATTGGTATCATTATCAAGAGGAGATGAAAGTGAAAATGAAGATCATCAAAATGATGTGGAAAACATAGAAGGAGAGAAAGAAGTAAAAAAAAAACAAATCAAGAGGATTCTGAAGAAAATTTTCAATCGGATTCTGTATTTACCAGCAAGCAAGCTATCTCTTATCCTACCGATATAGCAGTGTGGACACTTACTATTAATGAACAGTTTATCTAGCATATTTTAATAAATATGCCCCAGAATGTTGGTAAAATCGAAAATTTACAAAAAGAATACACAGAAGGCAATAGAATATATGTCAGAAATGTAAATATATCACATTTTTACTGTAAAAAGGCGAACGGAACAAAAGAGAAACGAGAGTGGCTAATTTTTTCAGAAGCCAGCAAATCAATTTAGTGCTTTATTTGTAAATTGTTTTCTAAGTCAAATATTAGCTTAATGAAGGGTTTTAATGACTGGGGAAATATAACACGAACCTTATGTGATCATCACGAGCATTCTAATGAACATATGCGAGCGATGCGCACATATCGCAAAAGAAAATCAAGTTCTGTAAATAGTCGAATTTATTCTGAGTTGATCAAATAAATACAATCTGAAGAAAATTATTGGAGAGAGAGAGAGATTTTAAAAAGAATAATAGCTAACATTAAGTTACTGAGTAAACTAGGGCTAGCATTTTGAGGAAATACAAATTATATTTTTTCTGATTCTTGCGGAAATTATTTATCGTGTTTACATTATTTAAGTGAATTTGATGATTTTTTAAACCATCACATGAAAATGTATGCCAACTGTGGTTCTCACAGATCAAATTATCTTTCTTACCATACTTGTGATGAATTGATAGCAGTAATTTTTTTTTTAAATAACGAAACCTGTGGTGCGTTCATAATTAGAAGAAATGCAAGTATAAACACAGTGAAAATTATTTTATGTCCTAAGATACTTAGGATGAAATATTTACAATTAAATAATTTTCACTGTGGTTTATACGTGTGTTTCTTCTAATAATGATAGCAGTAATAGCTAAAAACACAAGAGAAATATTAATATCAGAAATTAAGGAAGCTGCTTATTTTGCAATAATACAAGATTCAACGCCAGACACTGCCCATAATGACCAACTAGCTATGATATTTAGGTATGTTGCCGCAAATTCTGACATTAGAGAAATATTTATCGGTTCATCAGAATTACATAACATAATACCTTATATTTAGAAGAGGTAGTATTAAAAAAATTAAAAGAATTATCTTTGGATATAAAAATGTGTAGAGGGCAAAGTTATGATAACGCTGCCAATATGAAAGATATCTATACAGGTTTACAAGCTAGGCTGAAAAAAAAAAAAAAAACGTAGTCCCTCTGCACATTAATTGACAACTATGCCGCGGAATCTTGTCCGGAAGCAGCACAATATTTTTGTTTTTTTCAAATTGTATATAATTACTTTTCATCTTCAACAAGAAGATGGGGTATACTCCTTAAACATTTAGAAAAAATCTTTAACAGTTAACAAACTATGTGAAACGAGGTGGTCCGCAAGAGCGGAAGCTATGTTGGCTTTGAAACGTAGATATAAACAAATTAAAGATGCATTACTTGAACTATCCATTTCTCCTCATGAAAAACCTATTTCTAAATTAGAGAGCTCATCATTGGCTGAACATTTTGACAAACCAGAAACAGCAATTTTAACAGTTATGTGGGACAAAATTTTACAACGAGTAAATGCTACTAGTAAATCTCTACAATATCCCGATATGGATTTGTTTTTAGCTAATAATTTGTTACACTCTTTAGTTGGTGTTATTTTAGATATAAGAAATAGTTTATCTGCTGTAAATGAACAAGCGAATTTATTAACAGATGAGACAAATTTTAAAGATGAAAAGGAAAGAGTTAAAAAAACGAAAAAAAAAAAATGCGTGACGAAGTTTCACAATCTAACAATGAGATTATATTACATGGGAAAGAAAATTTCGCTGTGAACACTTTTAATGTCATTTACGATAAGCTAATTTTGGAAATTAATGAAAGAACAAAAAGCTATTTCGACATATTAGATATGTTTGACATTTTTTTGAAGGAATATATAGATCAAGACAAGTACAAGACTAGTATTGATAAAATTTTACAAACTTATGGGACTGATATTGATCCAGAAAAATGTACTGATGAAGTTAAGCAATTTTTAATAACGATAAAGGAAGAAAATTCTTCAATTAGAAATATGTGCAAATTAATAAACGATGGGTTAAGGTCTATTTTTCCGAACGTAGAAACAATTTAAAAAATATTTTTGACGATGCCTATTTCAAGTGCAAGTGCTGAACGCTCATTTTCAGTGTTGAAACGAATAAAAAATTATTTAAAGCAACTTGCACCAAAAGAAAACAAGTGACCTGTCGTTATTATGCATTGAATCAGACGTAATGGACTCGATCAATTATGACATTATAGATATATTGTTAAAACCAAAGCCAGAAAAAAAAGTTTTACTTATTAATTTTTTTATTTAAATTTGAACTGAATACTTTTTAAAATGGAAATATATGTATAACAATGTTGTATTGTGTTATTAAAATGAGTTATGGAAATGTTGACTTTTATTTTCAATAAACTAAAAAATGCTTATTTTTGAGGTCCTCATAATGATGTTGCGCCTCGGGCCTTCAAAAGTATAAATGCGACCCTGAGCACACAGCATAGAAAAACACAAAACTAGGAAAGCACTTGGCACATGCAGAATTCTTAAAAGCAGGGAACGAACAACTTTTGGAACCATTAAAAACATTATTCGAAAGGATCTACAAAAACGAAGCAGTGCCTACTGATTGGACCAAATCAGTCATAACTCCTATATATACAAAAAATGAGATAAAACAGAATGCAATAATTTCAGAGGCATTGGCCTCCTCAGTATTCCAAGTAAGGTCTTTACGAAATTACTCCAAAAACAAATTAAGCCATATATAGAACTGGTACTAGGAGAAGAAAACAAGCAGGTTTCAGACCAGGGCAAAGCACAACTGATCAACAATGGACCTTAAGACAGCTAATAGAAAAGTCCCTAGAGTACAACCAAAGTTGCAACATAAATTTCGTAGACTTTCGTCAGGCATTTGATTCAATCCGTAGAAGAGTACTATGGAAGAATTTGAAATTCCCAACAAAACCATAAGAATAATATAGAATCTGTATGAGAAATCTGAAAAGGCAGTATGAATGGAGGACACCTTAACAAACTGGTACCACACAGAGAGTGAAGTAAGACAGGGATGTAATCTGTCACCAGACCTGCTCAATCCTACACTGGAAGAAGCAACCAATAAGGCCTTAAACAATGAAGACTCTGGAATCAAAATATATGGGAAAATGTAACAAATTAAAAATTTGCAGACGACATTGCATTACTTGCAAGCACAGAAGAAACTCTACAGCGAATTTCTGATAAAATAAAGGAGTGTATAAAATCTGGATTAACCATAAATATAGACAAAACAAAAATTATACAAATAGGAAAAAGAAGCACCAATCTGAAAATTGATAGTAAGAATCTAGAGCAGATAGAAAACTTCAACCTTGGAGGAGTTATTGAGTACAATGGTGAAATTATAAAAGATATAAACAGAAGAATCAGTCAAGCATCCCAAACGTTTGGACTACTTAATGTAATATGGAAGTCAAGAGACATCAAACAATAACAAAAGTAAGAATCTATGAAACAATGGTCCTTCCAATAGTCCTCTATGGAAGTGAATGCTGGAATCTCAAAAAGGCTGAAGAGAAAAAATTATTAGTTACTGAAATAGGTTGGCTAAAAAGATTACTTGGAGTATCTCTGCTGGATCAACTAAGAAACAAAGACATAAGGAAACGATTAAAACAAGAAATAACAATAATAGACAAAATCCAAGAAAGAAGACTGCAATGGTTTGGCCATGTTACCAAAATGGGAATAGATAGACTACCATCTAAAGCCCTGTATACAACGATGGAAGGTAAAAGATCCGGACGGCCCAGAAGTAGATGGATAAACAAAATCAAAGAGAACCTGAAAACCAAATCACAAGTGACACCAAACTGGACAGAATTCTTCAGACTCTCCCGGGACAGACAGAAGTGGAAAGAGTTCATTCGGCCTCATCATCATCCACATAGGATGATGATAAGGCCGAATTCTCTCATTCCATCTCATTCCGTTTCCATTCTCTCCTCTTCTAGCACTTCCATATTTCTCTCTCATTCCGTCTCTCCTACTGTTTCCATTCTCTCGTCTGCTAGCATTCCCATACCTCTCTCTCATTCCCTCTCTTCTACTGTTTCCATTCTCTACTCTTCTAGCACCCCCATACCTCTCACTCATACTCCCAAAATTCTCTCTCTCTCTCCCCTACTCTGAATCGCCTTGCATTTATCTCTCCCATTCTCCTAATCTTATATTTCATACTTCTGCTCTTATTCACAAGACATTCCACCTCCTCTTTCAGCTCATCTATCTCACTCTGCAGGTCAGTCACTCTTAATCTAAATTCACTCTCTCCCAAACAAAACCATCTCCTAAACTTTCAGTCACTCACACCTTCCACACTATCAACTATTATTTTTTCATTCATATATATATATATTTTTCATTCTCTCCTATCACACTACTTGTCTTCCTACATCCATTTCCCCGTTCCTGGAGCAACAAGGTCGGATATCAATATTTCTAATGCACTTATTTCCTCCAACTGCCTGCATTTTGAGCACATACGCTCTCTTTCACAAGCCACATATCCAATTCTCGAGACTCACACATGCCGCAAGTACTGCATGCCACAAATTCCCTTATGATATTGCTTATATATAATAGAGTTCTTAAATGGCGGAGGACTTGGCGATCGCCACTTGCGACTGCAGCTGAATCTGCCATCATTCCTTACTGTCGAGTAGCATAATCTTTAATAATTATTCAATTAATAAATTCCGTTAAATAAATAAGAAAAAAAAGTACAAACAATTACAAGAAACAAAACATGTAAGTACACTAAATATAATAAAATAAAATAAAATATAACTAAATACAGTAATGAAAACTCGTTTTGTCTTCCACCGTCATGCATTCGATTCCGACGGTACCAAAATATATTATATCGCGATAGCAACTAACTTCCAAAAAACAACCACTGAAGTACACTCGTATTCAGAGAAACAATTTAGCACTCAAAAACGTAGAAAAACGAACTATTCACCGATTAAAAATCACTTTCTTCTGCACAGCTCAAATTCACCACCACGTGCTACGGCGACGCTAGCGCTACATTTTTCCTGTTAAAGACTATGGGAATTCTTAGTTTAGAGTCGAGATGGCGGCAGCATTTAGACCTTATCTTTTAAACGAGGTTTTCTGAATATTCCAAATTGTTACATTTTAACCATATATCCAGAGCACAACACACACAAAACACATTGGGTTGAAAGAAAGATATTTCTGTAAATAACCAAAAAATCCAGTTGACTACTTCTTTCTTTAGATATTTCTCTATTTGTTACTATTCGTTAATTTCCCACGGTGTTGAGGTCAACTCTCAATGTGGCTTTTCCTGACTAATATTCCCCAGCGACCGGTAATTTCACATCTCTGATGAGAAGTTTTCCATATGGTTCTATATATATATATATATATCTTAACTGATTGGTTATTTTTCTCTATTTTACTTTTAAAATTCAGTTTAAGTACATATTCTATCCAGAATAACTGAGCAAAATAAATAAATTGTTTGTGAATTTATTTTCCCCCACTGTAGATTTTTCATTGTGTTATCTTAAAAATGAGTCTCATTTCTGGATGCACTTTTGTTGTGCCTAGGTGAGAAATCATGTGTTTGGGTTGGAACACACCTGTGAAACTTTATTCATTCTGATCGTGGGAAATTGTTAATGTAGTAAAATTAATGCATACATTTTATTTTTTTTTAAACCAATACATATAATTCTAATTCTAATTAGAATAACTGAGCAAAAAAATAAATGATTGTCCTTCTCTGACTATTAATTTTACCTTCGATTCCTTGTGCTCTTAACCTATTTCTGTAACTGAAATTTATTTTATTTATTTTTCTTCAGCGTAAGTAAGTTTAAATAATGGATATGAGACAAACAAGGTTTTGAACTCTCCATTAGCGTTTTCTTTTAGAAACTTCTTTTGCCAGCCCAACAAATAAATAGTTATTTATTATTTCAAATGAATCTTAGCTCTGTAGTATAGTTTGTAATTAGTTTAATTTCCATGTAACCAAGTTCCAAAATATATATTCTAATCAGAATATCAGCTAAATAAATAAATAAAATGTGTGTGAATTATATTCACACACTGTAGATTTTTCAATAGTTTTCTTGAAGATGACTTTATTTCCGATCTTAGTTTTCAGTACTCTTTCAGACTGTGGGAACTTTAGTTTAGTCATTTTGTAAATAATCATCACATTCTGTAATAGATGACTTGCAGTATTGTTCAAAGGTATCATTTACCACGATTGCTTGTTTCCCACATAGCATTCACGTGATAGTGATGACACATATCCTAATCTTATTCATTCCTGATTAAGGATTTTATACTTGTTTTCAAATAGAGGTGAGTTCTTGTGGTTAGCCTAGTGACTTTGTGCTTTGCAACCATATATTCCTGGGGAATGCGTGAGTTAGCCGGTCTTGGGAGTGGGCAGTAGGGTTTTTTTCTGCCAGTTTATCTGGCATTTTTCATCCCACAAGCAGGCAAACCGGCCCTGTGAACATACGCCTCTACAGCAAAAAATATACCCCTCCCCCAGTGGCAGACTAGGCGACAGGTTGATTGGGAGTGGTACTAACAAGTAGTCGCATCTAAGTAACACGCAGACCCTGCATAGGAATAATGCAGAGTGAAAGATTGTTTTCAAGCAGATGGCATTTGTTTACATTTGTGTAGCAAGAAAACAGGAATTTGATCTTGTGAACGATGAGTTCTTTGGTGATAGGAAGTCACGTGTTCTCATTGTCAGGCTTCCATTGGTTATGTTTAAAAATACACAGTAATTCCTGTTGTCTTTTCAAGTATTTGGATATCTATATTCAGTCAGAAGTTCGTAGTTCCCAGATGAGTTATTCTGGAGAAAATGTAAGTTAATATTTTTAACATGGGAATGTCATTTGAAAATATTAACATTACATGAGGTTTTTTTGTTTTTTTAGTGACGACATTAGAGAATTTTGTTATTAATATATAAGGTTATAAGGTGGTTTTGCAATGGAAAATTAAAAACATGTTCATGAAAATATTTCAAACTGTTTTTGTAAAGTGAAATGCCCATAAGTCATTATTATTTGCTTGTTAGTGATTGGGGAAAGATATTGAGGGTGGATGTTTAGTAAAATTGTATTAGTGAAAGCATCGCGTAGTGTCAAAATCGCAAATTAACTTTATGATGAATAACATTATTTATTTTCTAAATGTTTTCTGAAATCTAGAAAGTAAATTTTTTATAGCAATCATCAATAATTCATTTTGATGATGGTGATGGGAATATATTTCATCATTCCTCCCATTTTTGTTGAGGTTGATTTCACAGATACATATAGAGGAGAAAATGAACAAAGTACAGGACATGGCGTTCCTCCTCATGTAACACTCGCTGGTGTGGCTGGTCAATTTTTACATTCAGATTCTGTATCGGAAACTAAACTCTACTTATACTACTACTGAGCCCTCACTCAACAGGGATTTTTATACTGTTTCGATGGGCCAATCATGTAACTGTATCAAATATCAAACGGAATACCAAATTAAATTTCGTAACCTTGAACTCCTCCCACCAGAGTCGTTTTTTGGAATATTACAAGATATGCTTAATGAGATCATTCAACGTTTATCGACTTTAGGAACTTTTTCTGACCTTTGGTTGGCAGTTTAGAAAGTAATATTAACTTACCATTCATGCAGCTTTCTGAATTAACTATCCAAAGGATAGTTGATGCATTTTTTGCTGTCGCCCAATCGAAACTTAAGTTTCTTTTGGCAAATGATCTTGCTATAGATGTCATACTTATCAATATCAGTAACAAAGGTGGTGGCAGAACCAATATGAAAAGAACAGTGCTTAGCCTGAATGAATTTCTGAAAAACAAAAGAGATGTGGAAATTAACAACAAAGACAATCTTTGCATTGCCCAAGCACTTGTTCTGAGTGTTTCTTTACACAATGACGATGCCGCAACATACAGACAAGTGCAGTTTGATCGTAAAGAGATTCAAACAAAGAGGGCTTTAACTCTCCACATAATTGCAGGAGTTCAGCTTGGTTCTTGCGGAATTCACCAGGCTGCTGTATTTCAAAAGCATTTGACTCCGGAATACCAAATCGTAATTTTTTCGGCAGATGCTGATTTTTCTGTTTTTCATGGCTCTAATGCCAATAAGCAGCTCTGTCTCTTATTTCACTCTTCTGATTATGATTTTGTGCCAGTGTGCCAGCTGTTTGGGGGTATCTATTATAGCTACAATTGTTTTCGACCTTTCAAAGTCTATCAATTTGCATATGCATAGTTGTAAATGTGTGCATCTGCTGTCACACAAATGCATAGTGTGCAGAACCTCCTTTTGTGTAAGTCATTCAATAGATTTTTCTATGGCAATGAATGTCTGAATTTGCACATACAAAATAATATTTGTTCAAAATTCCATTGTTGCAGAGTGTTTGACTGCTTTCTCTACAGATAAAAGCCAAGTCTGTCCACCTGAAAATTACTGCTGCAACTACAAGTTAGTACACCCAAAACAAATGTTTTGTACAAAAATCAGAGATCTCAAATGAGCAGGTTCCTATGATCTATTTTGACACAGAAACTATTCCTGAAAAGCATCGTCATGTTCCAGTATTATGTATAGCTGATTCTGGTAGTCATGAATGCGAGTTCGGGGGAGAAAACTGTCTTCTCTCTTCCATGTTTCTAGTTTTTAAAATTTTGATATCTCTTAATATAATTATTTTTTGCTCTTTATTATACTTTGTTTCAAACTTGTATGGTTTTGTATTAGTAATCTGAATTATGCAGTAATTTCTTTTGTGGTAGTGGTGTCACAGGTCGACTTTTCGCTGCTGGCAACACTGCCAGTCGTGAACATCTGCTACTGGACGAGTGAACGTGCGATTGAAGTGATTCTCTGAAGTTTTAAACAATACTAGTATGAATACATAGAACTTAACGTCAAGTGCTACTTTAGTGAAATTACTTTTCGAAACTTTCAGTGCTGTAACACTGATTTATTTCTTAAGATGTATTCACTTATAAAATGAGCAAACAAAGAACATTATTTGATTTATTAAATGTATATGCACCTGGTAGTTCAAAAAGAACACGTGAAAGTAGTGATACTTCCATGGATGTAAACGCGTGAAATAGAAAATTAATGCATCGTAAAAGCTCAAAAAAATTAATTTAAAAAAGATAAAATTCGGATTTATTAGTGTAGAAATGGAAGAAATTCCAAAACCACGTTTTGGAATTTCTTCCATTGTTTGTGGTGTAGCCCTCTCAAATGAATGAAAACAAATAAATTCAGGCATTTAGAAACGTGACAGCCTGGTTGGTTGAGTGGCTAGCGTATCCGCTCTCCAGCCAATAGGCTGCAGGCTCGAATCCCGCCCTGGGCATGGAAGTTTGTTATTGTCCTATAAACTTTGTGTGGAAAGGGAATCTGCGACCCTACCACTTATTCTAGCAGAAGACATCATTGTCAAAACCATGTGAGGTAAGGAAGTGATCATACGGCGTCTGACGTCAAATGTGAATTTTTTTAAATTTAGAAACGAAGCATCAGCAATATAAAGATAAACCAGATTTTTTATAGGAAAAAAGGATGAACTAAAAAATCAGAAGTCCTTCATGAATGTAATAATGTTAGAATTAAATCATTAGTTAAAGCTTCGTTTATAACAGATTTGCATATTGCGAAATCAAAGAAACCGTTTACGATAGGCGAGTTTATTGAAGCCATGCATGATTAATATTTGCAAGGAACTGTTTGCAATATCAGAGGATAATAAAATCAAAGCAATACCTATGTCGGAAGATATTTGTCATAGAACTCTCCAAGAGCAATTAATTCAAAATATTAAAAATTTTCCATGGTTTTCAATACAAATAGATGAATCAACTGCCGTTTCCAACAAGAGTATGTGCGATATATTCACCATAATAAAAATATATTTGAAATGTTTTGTTTAGAAACTGATACAACAAATGAAAGTATATTTAACAAAATAAATTTATTTTTCACATCCAATGGCACACAGTGACCAAACTGAACTGTGTCGGAATCTGTACAGACGATACAGCCGCTATGACAGATCATCATATCGGTGTTGCCTCTCGAATAAAACAAATTGCAAATTCTAATAATGGTTACTCATTGCTTCTAAAAAAATGAGTCTGGAATTACACAAGTTGGTGCTAACCATACATCACTTCTACTTCGTACAGGAACTAGATGGTTGCCAAGAGGGAAAATTCTTACTCATTTATTAAAATTAAAAACGGAAGTTGAAATATTTTTAAATGATAATAATCCAGCCTGGCCATTTATTTCGATGACAAAAATTGGATTGCAAAGCTTTCATATTTGGCAGATATTTTCTCTATTCTAAATCAGCTAAATTTCTCTTTACAAGGAACCAGTCTAACATTTTTAGTATGGTAGGTAAAACTGAGGCAATGAAAATAAAACTGCATAGATGGATTCAAAGAGTATATTCAGATGTCTGAAATGTTTCGAACCATTCGCAAACGATTTCAGACTACAATTTTAAATTTGATAAACTACACGGAAATTCTTTAATTATATATAATTTCCAGAGATTAATTGAAAACTTCGATAAATATTTTCCAATTAATGAACTTGATTGAAGAAAATTGTGGATTCAAGATACACATAACTGTGAAAATACAAATTTATCACCAACGGACGATGACATACCACTGGAATTGACAAAGGATTTAAGTGTGATCTCCATTTTCAAGAAGAAAAGAAATGAAAAAAGTGAAGAAAATTTGTATGTATTTAAATATTTATTTAAAAGTACAATTTTAAATACATATCCAGAAGGAATATCTGCACCTGTTTATAATTGCCATTCTAAATTTGTTGCTTTTTGAGGGATTTTCTATAATGGTAATTATTAAAACAAAACAACAAAATCAACTCCGAATAGCCTGAGTAATTAAGGCAAGAATAAACAAATTAGTAGAGAGTGTTCAATAACAGTGGTCTCATAAAAATACATTTAAGTAAAGTTGATTTCAGTTTTCTGATTTTTTTTTGTCATTATAATCAGTAAGTAAAACCACTATTTTATTAAACAAATACAAAACTAATATACAAAGCACTATGCCAAAATATACTAAGATATGCTATAACAATGAATGCTTTCTGTGCACCCTACAAACTAAATAGATTAATGTCGTTACGGTACAAAATGATAAAACTGATCCTTTGGGAACAAAGAGACAATATTGACTTCATATACACTGCAATGCAATGTCAGAACACAAAATATTGACAACAAAACACTTATGTCACTATGCAGCTTTGCTAAAACATTATTTCGATGCCAACTACAGGACAATCAGAAATACATACCGTATAACAAGACCTCAGCCAACTAATTATATCATATATAAATAACATAATCACTACGGAAAGGCCACAACTTCTACATCCCAGACATCTAAACAAATTACCTTTTTGAATACAGGAACCTTATAAACTACAATAGCCTGAAAAGAGCCCTAAGGACATAATATGAATAAGAACCCCCCCCCTAAATACCATACAAACTTAATGAAACACAATATATTAGTTCAGGCTTCCAGTTCAGCGATGCATCAAGACATTTTAAGTTATCATGAGTGTATGTGTGCATGCGCAAATTTCTCAATCAATGGCTGTAGTGGAAATCAAACCTATTAAACATCAGCCTACTTTCCAACACAGCAAACAAACCAATAAAGAATAACTAACTGGTGTCATCCTCAGATAAGCTTTGATGAATGAAAGCTGAGAAATTACATCCCATCCAAGATCAATAAAAAAAAAAAGGGAAAAAAAAATCCATATCACATTTAAGTGCTGTAGTTACAGCGTTTAAATATAACTGGTGTCATCCTCAGATAAGCTTCGATGAATGAAAGCTGAGAAATCTCATGAGAATTTAAAGGGGAGAGATGTTGATGGTGCATGGGAGATGCACCAAACCATCAGCCAACTTAAATTGGCTGACAGTTTGGGCTAAACTAAATGGCTGCCAGTTTAATGTGGCCAATTGTAAGGTGATGCACTTCGGAAGGATGAGATCACATGCTGTTTACTACAGCCTGCAAGGTTGGTCGATTGGTAGAGACTCTGTTACTAATGGCTTGCAAAAAGTTAAGCAAGTTTGAGCGCAGTTAGTAGTTTGGAAGGGTTCAATCGTTCCATGCTGTTTGCACAGTCTCCCTCAATGAGTCTTTGGACTCCCTGGAGATGTCACATAATAATATTATTAATGGCACTGAACTGCAAGAAGTTGATGAGGGTAGGGACTTGTCAGTTAGTGTGGACAGAGAACTTAAGTTTCGAGGGCATATTGCAAAGGTTGCCAAAACTTCACATCAGATTACATGGTTATTGAAGAACACACTGACAAGCAGGGATAAGGAAGTGATTGTCCCATTTTATAAGGAATTAATAAGACCTCATTTGGACTATTGTGCACAGATCTGGTCACCTGGATTTCTTGATGTGGAAATGGTGGAGAGGATTCAGAGGCGGGTTACGAAAATTGTTGCAGGCATGTGGGATGTCTCCTATGAGGATAGATTGAAGGTCTGTGGGCTTCAAAAACTAGTTGACAGACGTAGGAGAGGAGATATGATAGAGGCATATAAATTATTAAAATGGTTTTATAGGATTGATAGTGATTACTTTTTTAAGACCAGTACAGGGAGAGAACAAGGGGTCATCCCTAGAGATTGTGGAAGAGTGTGGTTAACAACGATGTTAGGGCTAGATTTTTTGTTTGGAGGGTTGTAAATGGATGGAATGCATTGCCAGAGGTGGTTGTGAATGAGTTTAAGGGGAAGTATGACAGGTATTGTGTAAATAACGGTTAGTATGTCAATGTTGGGTCTTCCGCGATGAGTCTTTTGACTCCATGAAGGCACCTTATATAATAATGTATCATATGTAATCAAATGTATGTATCACATGTAATCATAAATTTAAAAAAAAAATTATATTACTACAAACTAGGGGATCCCGAAAATATTTTAGGATACTTAGGGTGCCGCGACTACTGAAAGGTAAAGAACCACTGAGTTAGTTGATTTCATACACAGGGGAATTTCATCTCTCTAAAACTCTGGTTTTTCATTCGGCATAGACTGGTTGCACACCTAATTTGCGTCCATCTGAGATAAATTAAATGCCCTGATTATGGGCGTTTAGGAAACTTATGCAACCAGATTGACACTTCTGAATCCTCTGAGAGCGAATATTTTATCTGTAAATATCTGTGTTCATTGTGCCGGCTCGTCTGACGGAAGGGGAAAAAAGGTTTCCAGGAGAAAGTTACCCCTCCTGAATATGAGACTGTCTACTACTGATCTTTAACTGAAACGTCTGATAAATTATACATGACGAGGGTTAAGCAAGGCGGATGAGAAGAGCCGCCATCTCGTGGTCCACAATCCTAACACGTTTACTGTCTGAAAATAGTCTGGGTTCTAAGGTCGATTTTCTTGAGTTTATGGGACGAAAAACCAGTTTTTAGGAGAAAAAATTTGCATGCCCGTATCAGAGATCGATTAACTCAGGAACCAGTCGAAAACAAAGCCTTAGTAAAATTTCCTGTAGTCGGTGACTAGACTAGAATAGAATGTTCAACACTTTCTTCAAAGTGGGGGAGGGCTCTAACGCCATAGACAACACACGTCACTTCCACTGAGTTACACAGGCGACAGATACTTAAACCATTGCCAAATATTAAAATCACGTAGTTTCTGACCTTCAGCCGCATCTGTAAGGCTCCTTTTAGATTTCCTTCTCATTATTGAATATTGCATTATTAATTGAGTTCTTCCTTTCTTTGAATACACTGGCAACGAGGGAAGTGGATGACTTCTCAGCTATTTCATTTATAAGCAGACGACATTCATCGCAAGACACGTTACTCAGCACTCTATGCACCAACGTTCACAAAAATTAGGAATTGTCAAGACCGTCCTTCACAGGGCTTGTGTCATTGTTCCTCTAAAGCATGCCTAGAGTGGAATTATGATCCATAAAACAAAACGTGATTCTGAATGAATATTCTTGATCTAAAGTACCACATCTTGAGCAACTGTTTTACTAATAATAGCTTCATCTGCAACTAAGAGAATTTCCATTCTATTCCTTACATAACATGCATGTCTGAACACGTCTCAGTTTCAAAATGCATGTCTGAACACGTCTCAGTTTCAAAAACATTTTGATTCCAGACAAACTTCAAACCAATCAACCTTTTTATGATCCTGTTTTCTGCTATATACAAAAGGTCCTCACTTAGCTCATCTAGGAGTGTACCAGATTCCATGTTCATATAAATTCTCTTATTTTGGCAAGACCAGTCGTTCACTATATACAGGGTGTTCGGGATAAATTTGACATATTTATAATTAATTATATTTTTCCGTAAGTTACATGTATTAACACACACTTCTCTTCATTTAAAAGTTTGGACCCTTCTTCATTCATATACAAGATGTCAGAAAGGATGGATAGCTGGAACCCACCTGAATCATGGAAGAGAATAACTTGTATCATGATGATTCGTGCCCGCCATCAAAATAAGGATATTACGACTGCTGCCCAATGCTCCCTGAATACAGTAAAAACAATCAGGCATGAACTAGAGACTTGCAATGGTGACTACGAGGATGTAGCAAGAAGAAAGATCCCTAGCAGACGATCTGATTGCGTTCGTACAGCAGAATTCCTCGCAAATCTGCAGGAACAGGTGTTGAAGAACCCTGGCATTGGAATTCGGGCTTTGTTCGTGGAGTTGCTAACTGTAGTCAAGCCCTGGATAACAAGGGTAGCCAATGGTAGGCCGTATGTATGGCAGCAGGATTCGGCCCCTTGCCACACCTCTGGAAAAAGTCAAAAATGGTTGTCTGAAAATTTCTACGACTTCACCAGTCCAAATGTTTGGCCTCCAAACTCCCCAGACCTTAACCCCATGGATTATTTTGTATGGGGCGCAGTTGAAAAAGACATCAATCGCACTTCCAGTAATACAAAAGCCCAGTTAATGGATAAAATTAAAACAGTTTTTGCGGCCCTTCCCAGGGAGACTGTAGCATCAGCTTGTTCGAGGTTCCGAAGCAGAATTGAAGCTGTGATCGATGCTAATGGTGGTTATTTTGAGTAAATCTTGTTGATAGTATTGTAATTAACTCTGCCTGTAATGTTTTTTTGTCAATTCATTAAATTTAATAGATACAAAGAAGATTTTCTTTTTCCTTACGAAACTGTCAAATTTATCCCGAACACCCTGTATATCTGACGGCCAATACATATGGATAACATTAGTTTTCCCCAAGCGAAGAAATCTGGCCTTGCACAACATGGCGTTTCTACTCGCCACAGGATTCTATGATATAGGACAAAATACAGCAACAAAAATCCATTCAAATTTGAGAGATTCTTCAAAGAACGTTATGAAACTCTTCGCAAACAACACAAGCTTAAGCAAAATGGTATTCTGAACGTGATCTAGTGGTTCTAGATCGCGTTTAGTTCAATTTATTTGAGTTTACTGGACGAAAAAAGATGAGATTCCTGGAGAAAAAACACGCGTGCTCATGCCAGAGACCGACTCTCTCAGGATCTGGTCAAAAAAAGGTAAAACTCCTGTAGTTGGACTAGAATAGAACATATGACGGTCAAGTGACATAAATGGCACATGCCACTTCCACTAAGGGTACATGGCTTTGTGAAGGTTAGGTTATGCCTTAGTAATTTATAAACTTTTTATAAGAATGTTGACTAAGTAGGATGAAGAGAATGGTTACACAACAATACCAATGGAGCAAATAGGAGTGAATATGAATATAGATTGCTGATAAAAGGGGTACCAAAGAATAGTATAGAGAGAAGCAGAATCCAGGAGAAAGCAAGTGACTTGAGGTATTTTTATTTCATTATATTTTTTATGATAATCCTAGACACGAGAGGTTGGGCAACCTATAATACATTAGTACTGAGGTTAGGCAAGAAGGAACTGTCATATTTAGTTTGAAAAGTTGTGGATTGCATTCCCTGGGAAACACATAGAATGAAAGACTGTTCCAGAGGGCCACAGTAGAAGGGATAAATGAGGAGGATGAAGAAATGTTTGTTCTATGGGTTTGTGAAAGAACATGAAAGAAACTGATTTAATGGATCGTGGAGGAATTAGTGAACTAATATTCAGTTCAGATTAATATTTGCCATGAAAATATTTGTAGAATATGCAAGTAGCAGAAATTATATGTCGATGTTAGAGTGAATTGGTGAGACATGGGTCATTAATTAGCCTGATTGCTTTCTCTTCTATACTGAGTGAAATTATTTTACGAAGCTCTTAGGGGCACCAGATATGTAACCAGTATTCAATAGCTGGAAGGAGTTGCGATTTGCATAGGATTAATAGTTGTTCAGAAGTGAAGTAACACCAGCAAGAGAAATCCTTAATTCTTTTGGATGTCAAGGAAGGAGTAGTTGTTATTTGCTTATGCCAAGAGAGAGAGAGGTCTGACGATAGAGTAATCCAAAGAAGATTGACAGAGCTTGTATTTTTGAGAATAAGACGAGAAGAAAACTATTTTGTGGGAGATGAGACAGAAATGCGTTTTGCTGGAATTAAATTGACAAGGCTGTCTGAACTAAATCAAAAACGTGGATATCAAAATTTAGGACAGTAGATACTGTTGTTCTGGAGGTTGCGTGTGGGACATGGTTTGTTGAATGAGGAGTGCAGACAACTCCAATACATAATTTTGCATTAGCAAAACTGTATATTGGGGTGGCGTTTGCAGGTCATTAATATACAGAAGGAAGAGAGTGAATGAGAGAATGGAGCACTGTGGAAATCCCAGCATTAGTTGCATAATTAGAGGATAAGGAACCCTCAACCATCACATATAGTATATTCATTAAAAAAATAACTGGCAATCCGGTTGCAGAAGTCATAGGATAGACCAAATAATAGGAGTGCACTTAATGAAGTCTTGTGTCAGACCCTGTGAAATCTTAATACTGTTTGAGAGAAGCCTTGGAGATATCAAGAATGATCACCTGAGACTTGCAAATTTTTCCATACTGTTTGTCCAGGAATGGGTGAAACAATCAGATTCCCTGTTGATTGCAGTGGCAGAATTCATGGTGATCATTTATTAGTTGAGTGTATTCAAAGTAAAAGGGAGTTGAATCTTGATGGCTCTGTCCATTACTTTAGAGAGAACTGAGGTGAGGGAAATTGGGCAGTAGTGTGATGGTAAGGATTTGTCACCCTTCTTAGGAATATTTTGCACATGGGTTGCAATAATTTCCATATTGCAGGACAGATACCAGTGGAATATGAAAGCTTAAGAAAAGGAACACAGAATGGAGTTAATTATGGAGCAGACACCTTTGGGATGATTGGAGAAATGCCACCAGCGCCAGAAGATGTTTTGTATCTAATATGGCTAAAATTCTTATTTCTTTTTTGGCATAATATCAAGTAGGATAATGTGCAATGAGTGTTTGGAATGGTTGGAGAGTACTTTGCAGGGTGAATCATCCAGGAATTTGAGAAGTAAGAAACAAGGAGGTTATTATTTTTCTTTGGTGGCGATGTTTCACAGATTCATCTGGGTGTATCAATGGGAGCAATCACAGACAGAAGTTACATCTTATAACTTTGGTATGAGTGCCATTTGGACACAATGGCAAGTTCTCGCCTTTAGTCCTTTCAAAATCTGTTTTGGATGAGTTCTTTTTTTGCAACCGTTCCAATGTTTGGCATAAGCAATAAATGAAGATATGCTGCAGGGATTTGTGTTTGGAACACTGCTATTTAATTTGTACATAAGTGATATATGAAATGATCTGAAGGATTTGCTGATGCAAAATTTTATAGTGTCAGTTAATCAAGGTAATGCAGCAAGCCTGTGGGATGATTTAAATGGGCTCAAGGTATTGGCAAAAGATATTAGGGCCAGTTTAATGTGGAAAAGTGTAAAGTTATATTTTGGGATGAGTGTACTGAAATGATGATGCTGTAATGATGAAGCTAGGGATTTGGATGGATAGAAAGTTTAAGCTCAGAAGGCCAACTGCAAAAGTGGCCAAGCCAGCTCATAGGAAGTTATCATTACTCTTTATAAGGTTTCGATATAGACACACCTGGATCACGCTAAACAGATTTAGTTACCTGGGTTTATTGGGAATCAGGACATGGTGGAGAGGATCCAAAGACAAGTGACCAAGATGTGAATAGTCTGTGGCTATCACAAGAGACTGAGGGCTTTTGGGATGCAAGAGTTGACTGAATTGCAGAATAGAGGGGATCATGACAAATGTTTTTGTCATATCCCCTCTTTTCAGCACTCTGCTAGGTGGAGCAACAAGGGTTCATCCCTGGAAATTGAGTAAGAATATGGTAATATGATTAGCCACACACTATCTACCAATAATTGTCTGGACCCCCCCCATTACTTGAAGTTATGGAACATTCCAGGTTTGTTAAAAACATAAAAACCAGTGTGTTTTATCATAGCAGCTGAATACAGGTGGTATGGCAACAAGATGTGAACTCAGTAACTTCAAGAGAGGAGTCATCGTGGGCTGTCACACTGGTCCATACATGCCACTGCTCTTCCATTGAAACTCGTTAAATGGAGTTCTTTTACTGTGCTCACCATGGTATTCCTGGCGCCCCAAAGTTGGTAATCTAATCAACAAATGGAGACATTCTGGCATCACTAGTGCAGGAAAACACTTAGGGCAACTGCTGAAAATGATTGACAGGAGAATGTTAAAACAGGTGGCATGCAAACACCAGCTACAACTGGCACGGACCATACGTGATGAGTTCCAGGGCGCCAGGAATACCATGGTGAGCACAGTAAAAGAACTCCATTTAACGAGTTTCAATGGAAGAGCAGCAGCATGCAAGCCAAACATCACAACAAACAAGGCTTGGTACAAATTGCGTGAGTTGGACAATTGACCAGTGGAAAACGGTCAAGGTTCACCTATGTCCATTCTGATGGCAGGGTGTGGAAACAGCCTGGTAAGCACTTGTTACCATAGTGTGTTGTACCCAAAGTAATGATTGGTGGTGGAGGAGTAATGGTGTGGGGGTGCATTCAGCTGGTTTGGAGTGGGACCACTGGTCCTTGTCTGTGGGTCCATGAAAGAAGCTCAGTATAACCTTGATATTTTGGATAATCAGGTGCCACCTACACTGTGAATTTTTTATGGAATGGGCCCTTGTTACTATCAAGATGACAATACCCCATACCACAAACCTGCAGCTGTTATGGAATGATATGAAGAGATGGGTGTTAAAGAACTGCCCTGGCCTGTGCAGTCCTGACCTCAACCCAATCAAACACCTCTGGGACGAATTGGAGCAACAAATGAGGTCTAAAGCAGCACCTCCTCGATCTGTTGCTGAACTCAGTGCTGCTTTGGAGACAAATTCCACCTGATGTCTCCCTCACATTGATGGAAAGTCTCAAAGGGTGCAGGAGGTGATCAAAGCCAAAGGTGGACATACCCGATATTAGGGTTCGCCTACTGGTATCATTTGTAAATTACTAAAGTGTCCGGACAATTATTGGTAGATAGTGTAATATGGTTAACTCCCCTGAAAATGGTTACTCTGAGTAGTGATCACTTCAGCCAGTCCCAAGCCTGGATGAAGGAGGAGGATCGTGCATTGGGCTGACAACCCAATCACATGGAAAAAAAAAGATATTGGATTATGAAATAGACAGAAAAATAAGAATAAAATAAGAAGAGATATCAAAATGTCAACATGGAATGTAAGGACAATGAAACAAATAGGAAAGATGAATGAAGTTGCTAATGAAATATAAAATAGATCTCGTTGCACTACAAGAAATGTGATGGCAAGGACAGGGGAGAATTGATAAACAGCATTATAGTGTTATTTATAATGGTCCCAATGAATGAACTGGTCAGCTGTGTACTGGCTTCATAGTAAGCAAGGAAATATGGAAAAGTATGTTAGAATACGAAGCTATTAGTGACCAAATATGCAAAATAAGATTAAAAGGAAAATTTAGAAAGAAGAAATTGATAAAGATTGATTTTATGAGCAACTTGACGAAATCTGCTGTAAGACACAAAGATATGATATTGTATTAATCACTGGAAACTTTAACGCTAAGATTGGGAGAGATGTAAATCAAAAGCAAGTGGCAGGAATATTTAGGTTACATGATCAAAACAATGAAAATGGTGATTTACTGATGCAATTTTCAATCAGAAACAAATTATTCATAAGAAGCACATAGTTTGCACATAAAGCAATTCATCTGGGAACTTGGAGGATACAAGGCACGAATGAAGTAAACCAGACTGATCATGTTTTAGTGTTGAGACATTATTTCTCCTCTGTCATTGATGTCAGGATCTGTAGAGGCCCTAATTGTGGCAGCGATCATTATCTAGTGAAATAATTATAAGAGAAAGATTATCAAATGTGATAAAGATGACAAAAGAGAAGCTGGGTTATGGGATATAGATACACTTAGTAATAATGTAAAGGAAGCTAAGAAATACCAAGATAATTCGAAAACAAAAAATTAAATAAAACTGAAAATAACATAGCTGATAGATTCAATAGTATTGATGGAAAATGGAATAGAGTAGAATTAAAGAAGCTGCTGCTGAAATGATAGGTGAAAAGAAAAGAACTCATAATGAAGAATGTTTGATGAAGAATATGATGTAGCCATGAAAGAGAAGAACAGAGCCAGAGCACAAATGATGCAGAAGACAGAAGTAATTGGGAGAGATATAATAAACTTAGAAGAAAAGCAAATTATATACTAAAAAAAAAAAAAAAAAGAGTATGAAACAAATTAACAAAATAGAACAAATGATTACTCAAAATGAAAGTATAAAATTTTATGCTGCTGTCCAAAAAATGAAAAAAGAATTTCAACAAAGAATTAGTGGATGTAAAGATAAGAAAAAAAATTTATTAGGAGAGGAAAATAAAACAGTAGAGAGATGGGCAGAATATTTTAAGGATTTATTAAATAGAGAAGAAAATATTCAATTAGAAACACATTGATGTAGAAGAGATTACCCCTATAAAACCACAACCACCGACAGCTAGTGAAATTGAAGCTAAAATACAGAAATTGAGAAATAATAAAGCACCGGGAGAAGATAATATAGTTGCAGAATTACTGAAACACTGAGGGAATTCAATATGTTTTGTACTACAGGATATATTTTTGACAGTCTGGTCCAAGGAAGAAATGCTAGACAGCTGGAATGTTGGCATAATATGTACTATTTATAAAAAAAGGAGATAAATTCGACTGTAGTTATAGGGATATTATGTTACTTAATGCAGTTTATCCCGGGGCAGAGCTGACTACTACCGGGTGCGTCCCCAGGTGGCGGATCAGGGAACAGCCTTCAGATATGGAGGCTAGCTGTGATATAAGCAGAGCAATCTGGTGAATAAGCAGCCGTGGACCAACAGCGACTGAGCTATCAGGGCGTGGGGAGCAGAAGTGGAAACTCTGTTTCACTTAAAACCTCACAAAGCCCAATGACAACTCGGTGACATCGCGAGTAGTGCAGCCATTAAATAAGCACCTGCTGGGGTCACTGCCCCTGACATTGGGAAGCAACATTGTCAATACTGACACAAGGTTGAAGCCAAACGATGACGGAAAAGCTTGTGATCAGAGATTTGCAGATGGCAATATGATCATATTGTCTACGTCTGTAATACTGCAGAGCAGAAAGCAAATGGAGAAACTACTGCTCTACCTTATCTCCAGAACACCCACCATGGCGAGCAACCCTTACAATTGGCCCCAAGTTCCCGGCGTCCCTTAAATGGGACAGGGGTGCGAAGAATCTCCGGGCTCAAAATGGTGTCCACTTTTAAAATTGCAACTTGGAATGTCAGAACTGTATGAAGCTGGGAAATTAAGAAATGCCACAAGAGAAATGAAGAGACTGGGCATCCGGATTTTGGGAATTTGCGAGACAAGATGGCCAGGATCTGGAAAGTGTCAACAAGATAATACGACAATGTATTACTCTGGGAATGATGAGAACAAACATCGACATGGTGTAGCTGTAATAGTAGATGAAGAAATCAATAAATCAGTAATAAATTGGATTCCATTTTCTGAAAGGATAATGCTCTTACAACTTCAGGGAAACCCCGTTAACATAAATATCATCCAAGCTTATGCACCCACAGCTGACAAAAGTGAAGAAGATGTTGAAGAGTTTTATGAACACCTAAAAGAGATTAAAAACCTAACAAAGAAACATGATATAAACATAGCGATAGGTGATTTCAATGCAAAAGTGGGAAGAGGGGGTGATGGAGAAATTGTTGGCGAACATGGCTTAGGCACCAGAAATGACAGAGGAGATTGCCTAGTCCAGTTCTGTCAGGAAGAAGATCTAACAATAGCAAATACCTGGTTTAAACTTCCACCCAGAAGACTGTATACTTGGAAATCGCCTCAAGATAACCAACATAACATTGTCAGAAATCAAATTGATTATATACTGATAAATAAAAGATTCCACAGTGCAAAGACTTATCCTGGAGCAGATATCTTATCAGACCACAATCCCATAGTTGCAGAAGTACGTCTTAGATTAAAATCAGCTAAAAAATCACAAAAGAAGAAAAAGAAAATTGATGTAGAAAAACTGAAAGACCCGAACATAAATAAAAGTGCCAAGACACAGCTTAACCTGCGATTACAACAGATTAACATAGAAGAAAATAAAAGTGTGGAATCTCTTTGGAATAGCTTAAAGAATGCCATCGTAACAACAAGTATTGAAGAAGTAGGTTATGTGAATAATATAAAACAACAAGAATGGATGACAGATGAGATTCTTTCTCTTATTGATACAAGAAGAATGTACAAAAACAAAGATCTAGCCAGGTATACAGAAACACATATCATCAAGAAAAAAATAAAAGAAGCCAAGGAAAATTGGATGAAAAATTTATGTACTGAAATTGAACTGCTTCAGAAGATAATTTCAATATGTATAAGAAAATCAACCCAATTTCCGGAAAACTGAGGAAAAAGCAAATAGTGTCTCTAAGAGACGAAAATAGAAAAATGTTCTAGAAGAAGAGAATAAAGCACAGATTTGGATAAAATATGTAACAGAACTTTTCAATGATACTAGACAGAAGCCTATAAATATAAAAGATAACATTCAAGGACCAGCAATCATGAAATGTGAAATAGAGAATGCTATACGAACAAGTAAAACAGGAAAAGCCAGTGGACCAGATGGTGTGCAAACAGAATTTTTAAAATTAATAGAACCAGATAACATCAAACTTCTTGAAAAACTATTTAATAAGATATATGAAAGTGATGAATTTCCATCAGATTGGCTCAAATCTACATTTATCACTGTCCCAAAGAAACCCAAAGTGAATTCCTGTGGTGACTTCCAACTTATTAGTCTATTGAGCCAAACATTAAAAATATTTTTGAAAGTAATAGAAGTCCTTCAACAAATAAGGCTAGACGAACAAGACATAAGACTAATAACAAATCTATATTGGAATCAGTCAGCTACCGTTCAATTAGACAACATTACCACCAGTGATATTAACATCAAAAGAGGAGTGAGACAAGGATGTGTGCTCTCACCACTCCTGTTCAACATATATGCAGAGGTAATCTTTAAAAAAGCATTGGAAGAATGTCCAGAGGGAATCACAATAAATGGAAAGATTGTTAACAACCTACGATATGCAGATGACACCGTGCTAATTGCAGATAATATCATGGATCTCCAAAAACTCATTGACAGAGTATACATAGAAAGCCAAAGAATGGGAATAAATATAAACATCAACAAGACAAAATACATGATCATGAACACACATCCAGCCTCATCAATGAAACTGACACTCAATGGGAAAAATATTGATCAAGTTTCAAGATATATCTTGGTTGCCGGCTTAATGAACGGTGGGATCCAGAAATAGATATAAAGACAAGGATTGAAGTTGCACGGCAGTCCTTCATGAAAATGAGAACACTATTCTGTAATAAAGACCTAAACATGGAAGTCAGATGCCGAATGCTGAAATGCTACATGTGGTCTATTCTGCTCTATGGAGTTGAAACATGGACATTGAAGGCAACAACCATCAAGAAAATCGAAGCCTTTGAGATGTGGCTATACAGAAGAATGCTAAAGATATCATGGACAGAAAAAATTACCAATGAAGACGTCTTAAAATCCATTGGCAAAGCTAAACATCTTGTACAAATAATCAAGAAACGAAAAACATCATATCTTGGCCACATCATGAGAAACAGCAAATACCAACTTCTACAAACTATTTTGGTAGGAAGAATTGATGGCAAAGGAACTAGAGGAAGAAAAAGAATATCATGGTTTGACAACATCAGGACAGGAAAGAGCAGTGCACAACTGCTCAGATTAGCACAAGAGCGCAGTTTATTTGCCAAGATGGTCGCTGACCTTCGATAGAAGATAGCACAATAATAAGAAGAATGCAGTTTATAAAATTCTTACATCATAATAAATGACAAACTTCAAGAAATTACTGAAAAAAAAAAAAGAAGGAGAATATTAATGTGGATTTAGATCAAACAGAAGTACTATTGATCAAATTTTCATTATCAGACAGATGATGAAAAAATGTTTTGAGCATGCAATGAACTGGAAAGAAAAACTATTGATATGGGATTAGAGATCAATGTAAATAAAACTAAATATATGGTGATATCAACTTCACAAATAAGAAGAAAGCCACAGAATCTACAAGTTGGACAGAAAATTTTTGAAGGAGTGACCAGATTTAATGAGAACGAGGCACGATCAACTATAGCAATTGAAGAACATATTCAAACTGGTAATAAAGCATATTATGCAAATATGAACATGATTAAAAGCAAGCTAATAAGCAGAAATACTAAAATACTAATATATAAAATGCTCATTAGACCCGTGGTTACATATAAAAGCGAAGCTTGGACTCTGTGAAAAAGACCAAGACAATTTGAGGAAATTTGAAAGGAAGATTATAAGAAAAATTTATGGACCTTTTGAAGAAAACAGTATATGGAGAATATGGTACAACAAAGAAATTAGTCAGGTACTAAAAGAAGAAGATATTGTTAGGTTCATAAAAGCACAGAGATTGCAATGGTTAGGTCATGTAGAGAGAATGGAAGACTTCCGTATGCCAAGAAGAATGCTGAGAGAGAAGATATATATGCAATAAGGAAAAAAGGAAGACCAAGATTAAGATGGATCAAACAGAAGGATTGATAACGTAATCCAAGACTTGACTACTATGAAAGTGAAAGACTAGTCATTATTATGGTACATCAGGACTATCGCTATTTCCTATCCAGTGTGTGGAAGCTTCCACACATGCACCTTATTTCTTATGCACTTCACTGTCTATTTTGGGTCTCTATTGCCTTATTGGTCTATGCAGTATTCTGTATCTGAAAAAAAAAAAAAAAAAAAAAACTTCTGCATCCTTTGAGCAAGATGTCTGGCAAGAGAAAAGACAAAAGAAATTAAGTGAAAAGAACAATGCAAATTAAGATAAAGTGAAGAAAAGGCCTAGGAACCCATCCTTCACGATGAAGTTGGAAGTTCTGAATTGGTTTGATAGATATGAACATAGCATTGACATTCAAAGGGTCATCAGACTGAGTAATTCTACAATGATAATGGCTGATACAATTTGCAAGAGTGCTTAATTGTTGATAAATCACAGCGTGACCAGAGTAATAAAGTATTGATGTCATGCAATTGAGAAAATGAAAAGGATGTCAGCTATATGGATTGAGCATTAGAACATGCTTTTATCTGGGGCAGTAATATGAGAGAAAGCAAAAGATTTGTATGAAGATCTGATGAAATATGAAAGTAACCAACGCCTTTTGCTGGAAGTTGTGGATGTTCAGCTGTAAGAGTCGCTATGTCTCCCACAATCTCAAAATGACTGGCAGGTTGCAGATGACATTGTTACTGAAGAATTTCATGAATTTTTCTTCAAAGCAAAGATAGCAAAAGGAGATTACACACTGAGAAGTTATAATCAATAATCGATAACTGCAAGTCAAGTTTTAATTGATTCTTGATAAAATAGCCTTCAGCCTCCTTCTCAAATATAGCAGAAATTCTCTGGAGATGGGGGGGGGGGACCTTTCCCAACCTGTTGTAGTACATCCCTTAAACTTCCTATTTGCTATTTTCCTCAGCTCTCCTACCTCTTGGAATGCGGCTCCATGTTCCATGGCCATAGTAAATGGAATACAGTGATTATATTCCATTTAATATGGCCAAAGTGCAAAAATTATATGCTTGCCAGCATTAAATTGATATCTTCACTCATCTTGTTAAGATTGCTTTTAATTTTTATTCATCTCTATAAAGATTTTTACTCTGAATGTTTAGTATTTACACAAGGGTTCAATTCCGATGGGTGCAATGACTTTTAATTGTTTCATTTAGAATCAGGAAAATCACTGACTCAAGACTAAATACAAAAATATACACATTTAATAAAACTAAAACAATATATATATACACACTTTAAATAAAATTACATAACTACAAAATACTGGATCTAAAGTGTTCTAAAATAAATGTACACTTCAGAGATTTTCTTATCCAAAAATATTAAAATCACCCATTCTCTAACTCATTCTATTACTGGATTGTTTAACATATATTTAATCATGTTTACCAGACTAAACACCTTGTTTTCACAATAACAAAAATGTTCATAGTCAGTTTTTTTTGTTAGGGTCTTTTCCAAAAATATAAAATTTTCTTCTTCTTTTCTATAGGATCCTCCCCCCCCCCCCTTATATAGCATGCAATATTATTTCTCCTGTCTCACTGAAGTATAAATATTTCTTATCTCTTGTAGTTCTACCTATTTGACGTACAATTTACTAATTTTTGTACCAGAGAAAAGTTTATTCTACTACTTCATAAACAACATATCCAAGGTTGAGCCAGTTCTGTACCCTTTTCTCCAGTAGAAATAACAAATAGATCCGGCGTCCTTAAAACAGATGTAACTTCACAATCAGCATTTCCTCGAACGTTCGAATTAGAACATCGAACTGCAATATCTTCTTTTATAAACTAAACTTGTTGACAATCTCAACTCCTACAGTTTAAAGACTCACAGTTCTACAATTCCTTTTCGGAATCTTTTATTAATATTCAACTGACTGCCACGAAAAAAATTTAAAACTTCTTAAGAGCAAAATTTCTCCAGCCCCTTAAACTTCCATTAGCTCTCTCTTGTTTTTCTTGTGCTACTCTCGATACCAAATGCTCTTTCTGTTAGCTGTCAATCACCCATCAAACTCCTCGACGTGCATGCGCACTCCGTGTAAATGGCAGGCGAGAAGTTAGGTATAACGGCTGACACACGTCTTGCTAGTGACAAGAGAATGTCTTCTCTAGCCGATATATATGTTACGAAACTAAACTAATAATATATTAACATAAACAATTTGTAAAAAATATAAGTTTAAATTATGTTTTACAACAAGCCTATCCATATCATCCAGAACTAAACATCACATCAAAAGTTTATGCTATTACTTATTACTTACTTTTTGCATTATCTGCAAACAACTGCATATACCCATTCTAATTAAGTAGATTCTCCACATATTATTATTATTATTTGACACCTCCAGGGAGTCCAAAGACTCATCAAGGGAGTTAATTGAACAATATACACCACTGGAAAAAGACCCTGCTACACATCAACTGTCATATCTCTTCTCCAAGATAATGTTTCCCCAACTGCATATGCAAAGCACTGATATCTATCAGCTAACCAGTCATACAAAATCTGGATATGAGGACCACATAGGTTTAGGGATAGGGTTTGGTTGGAGACTATGCAAGGCAGAAAGTAACTGGCAAAGGTAACAATGAGGTATCTTACTAGTCATTTACCATTTAGATCAATATTTTTTAAGAAAGCAGTGGCATGGCAGAGTGTAGGTCGAAAATGAAACATGAAAATTCAGGTCTCCAATAAGATTCAGATCTCACAGGGGATGAGGAAATTCATCAAAGACTTAATGGATGAAAGATGAATTTTGGGGAGATTAGCAATGAGTATTTAAAGTTGGCATTTTTTATCCTGACGAGTTCATACTAAAGCAAAGTATGATGTTTGGAGCCCACAGGTGATGGGATTGATGCAATTAAACTTTCACTGAAACAGAGAAAACCTGCAGAAGGGAAAGTATTAAAGAAATGGGCGGTGAACAACTGTTAAGTGTATTAAGCACAAGTTAGGAAAGTAACTCATGTAAGAGAATGTAAGTGATAGAGAAGGGGGATATAAGATCAGAGAATAAACTGTCAAAGCTGATCTTATATCAAACTACTTCTCGAGCAAGTAGCATCCAAGGAATCTCAAATGAAGCATCTATTATCCCCCTTCTCATCAATTAAGATTCTTTTATTTATTAACTTTTGTTTCCTCAGGAAAAAAAATTCTAGTTCAGAACTGTTCTTGGTGTCATGACACCAAGCTGCAGTTGCAAGAGGAGTGTTCCGTGAGAGGAGATGAACCAGATTGTGGTCTAAGATGTCAAGAAGAGAGTGACCTCTACAGTGTATCTGGAAGGAGAATTGGTCATAAAGAGATCTAGAGTATTTGAAGAGTGAAGAGGAGTACCAGGGATTCAAGTGGGTAGATGTACAATTTGTGTTAGGCCATTATTCATAGCAAAGACTTCTGCTTCTCATCCTGCTTGGTCAGTGGTGTTGGAATAGGGTAACCAGTTGAGATTGATAATCTTCTCTGAGGATTTTATTTTCAAAGATCTACAACACTTTTGCATCATGGTCTGTTATGTTCGAGGTTTCTGCTCCATACAGACCAATAGGTCTATATGGAGCAGTATATTTCTTGTCTTGTATATTTCTGTTTTGATTCTGCTTGAAAGGATTTTGGAAGATAGTAAATGGTGTAATGAATGATAAGATCTATTGGAAGCATGTACTCTATCTTTTATCTCTGTACTAATTTTATTATCTTGAGTAATTAATGTCCCAAGATATCTGGAGGAGGTGGCACTTTTAAATTTTAGGTTATCAATAGTAAACTGGTCATTTTCTGCTCAATTGTAATTTCTGCATACATTTAAATATTCAGTTTTATCCTGGTTGATTTGTAATCCTTGTTTTTCAGCAGCAATTTTGAGTTTTCTAAATGTTGATGTAATGTTTTAGAACAATATTTAGAACATGTTGGCTTGGGAGTGGCAGCGTGTTCAGGCCTCCAAGTAGCTGTGATCCAACTATGTGGAAGCGTGAAATGGAGGACAGTTTGAGGTTGGGAGTTCTGCTCCTCGTCATCCTATGTTGATCAAGTGTCTGCAATAAGCATGACACCAATATGATGACCTCAGGGTCATCAGGTCGACTAAGGAGGAGAAAACCATTTCAGGATGGAAATGCTACAGGAAAAATCTCCTGCATCGTGTAGTAGTGGGATTGCGCTGGTTTTTTTCAGCATTTCACTAGTTCGGTGGAAGTGGCATTTGCCGTCCAAAGTGCTAGATGCCAGAAAAAAGAACATCATAAGTTCAATTGTAATCACTTACTAGAAGAACATTTACTAAGCCTTTTGCTAGGAGTCATGGCAAGTTCCTGTATATGTCAATATGGTGGCTTCAAGGGAGATTATAGTCACCAGGTTGAATAATGAGAGGCATACTGGCTCAGGGCATAAACACAGCAGGCAAAAGTTTCTGTATCATACAGTAATAGGGTCACATCTTTGAGCAGGCATTGCATGGTGGCCAGACCAACAAAACTAAACCAAATTTGTTTTGCTTTGTGAAGGGTAGGTTATACCTTAGTTACTAATTTTTTATAATAAAGCAACAGGTGAGTTGGATAAAGGAAATGGCTACATGATGATTTTGCTGAATTTTACAAAGGTATTTGACTACCACATGGAACTCTGTTACACAAATTAGAACAAATGGGGATGGATATGACACTGGTTATGGATAAGAGGTGGCTGCTAGACAGATATCAAAAAGTGGTATATGGAGGGCAGAATCAAAGTGAAAACAGGTGTCTAGTGATGTGCCACAAGATTCAGTGCTGGGACTACTACTGTTAAATCTGTATATAAATGACATAGGAAATAACCTGAAAGGGAATATTCAGTTTTTGCTGATGAAGCAAAATTAGGTAGAGTAATAGCTAATCAAGATGATAAGGGCAAAAGATAATGGGTATCAATTTAATGTGGAGAAATATAAAGTTATGCATTTTAGGACAAATAGATTACAAGCTGTGAATCACATTGATGGAACTGTACTCAAGGAAATAGATGAAGCTAGAGATTTATAGACAGTTAAGGTTTAGAGGACATATTGGTAAGGCAGCCCACAAGATTACTTGACTATTGAAGAACACATTAACAAGTAAAGATAAGGAAGTTGTTATTCCTCTTTACAAAGCCTTGATATGTCTACATCCTGATTACTGTGCTCAGGTCTAGTCTCCTGGATTTCTTGGGGGATGAGGAAGTGGTGGAGAAGATTCAGGGGCAAGCGACCAAGATGGTGAAATCTGTGGAATGTTCCCCCTCAGTCTATGAGGATAGATTGAGGGTGTGTAAATTATAGAAGTTAGTTGATAGGAGAAAAAGAGGGTATGATAGAAACATTTATGTTGCTTAAAGGGTTTTATAAAATTGATGCAGGGGAAATGTTTCAGCACTTGTCTAGAGGGACCAGACAAGGGGTCATCCCTGGAAGCTGAATCTAGATATTTTGCTTGGAAAGTTGTGAATGAGTGGAATGGGTTGCCAGAGTCAGTTGTGAGTGCTTTGTCTGTTAATGGGTTCAAGGAAAGAGATGATAGATTGTGTGGATAGTTTGGGTCTCCCGTGATGAGTCTCTATGAAGGTGCCCATATAATAATAATATTTTAGCATTTTCTCTAACCAGGCAAATATCATCTGAATATCCTAATATTACTGTTCTGTTTGTCTTATCTTTTAGTTTCTCAAATACATTTTTCTAATGCTAAATTAAAAAGGATGGACAAAACAGCATCTCCTTGCTTCAATCCTGTCTTAATATCAAAAGATTCAATCTAATTCCATTGCCTAATACCATGCTTCAAGATGTCAGTGGTGCAAATTTTGATTAAACACATTATCTTATAAGGTATTCCTAGTTCATGTAATATTCTCCAAAGGCCTTCTCTATAAAAATTGTATCATAGGCTTTTCTAAAGTATATAAATAAAATATGGACCACATAATATATCCCCCACCCGCAGTATTTGTGTAAGTGCAAAAATTTGTCAACTGCTGATCCATTTCTTTGAAACATGCTTGATATCCTCCTATATTTTCTTCAGCATAGATTCTTTTTAGTATATAATTAGATATAATTATATAAATTATATAATTAGTATGTGGAGCCTGTGTAGCTCAGTGGATGTGGCGTTTGCACACCACCGCGCTAGGCCGCACGAAGGAAGTCTTGGTTTCGAGTCTAGTCGGCGACTAGAGGAAATTTTTCTAAGCCTTTTTTCGACCGGTTCCCGAGTTAGTCGATCTCTGGCACGGGCAAGCAGGTTTTTCCTCCCGGAAACTCGGGTTTTTCGTCCTGTAAATTCAAGAAAATCGACCATAGAACCCACATTATTTCAGACATTAAATATATTGTGTTAGGGTTAGAGACCACGAGATGGCGGCACATTTGAGCCGTCTCTCTTCACTGCGTACCGCTTAATTAGTGATAGCCTTGGGCCATCTGTCTCTGATTGGGTACCAGTGGAGATTGAACTGCCCACTCAGTCTCCAAAAGTTAGATAGGGCTAAATGGCCTCGCCTACTCCCGTATATACGGGAATAAAAAGGCGTTAGCTGATTTTTTTTTTTTTTTTTTTTTTTATAATTAGTATATAATTTTGTAGACTGCTGACAGCAGCGATATCTCCTGTAATTTTCACATTCATTTTTGTTTCCGTTTGTATATTGGAATGATCAGCGATTCTTTCCATTCTGCAGGCATCTCTTCTTTTTCCCATATTAAATTTAACAGTTTATGGATATGAGTGGTTAATTCACTTCCCCCCCCCCCCCACGTTTAATGGGTTTAGCTGCTATTTCATCAGTACCTGGTGCCTTGTTGTCTTCGAGTAGCTTTATATGTGCCTCTACTCAGTGGCGTAGCTAGAGCTTTTGCTGCCTGGGGCAGTTCCTGAGTTTGCTACCAATCTCAATACATACCAAAAATACTACAAAAAGTCAAAATGATGTATAGGGAAATAAATTAAAACACTATGTTTATGTTTATTTTAGTTGTAAGTATAGTTGTTAAAAACTAAAAATTATTAAGTAATAAAAATTACTAAGTTAACATAAATAAAAGAATCGTCAAAAAATAAAATTGTGTCTCACGTGAAAAGTGCCACCCGGATGGTGATCATTGCTGTGCTTAGATCTGGACAGGAATGAGATAACTGTGGAGAGGATACAGAGACAGATAACAAAAATGATATTAGGGCTGAGGCCATGCAGTCTGGTGAACAGAAAGCAAACGGACAATATGATTGACACATTCAAGCTGAAGGGGGGGGGGGAGAATCTCATATGGCAAAATAAGGGTAGAAAACAAGGGCAAGAAACAATTCTTGGAATTTACAAGATGTGGTGAAAAGCAGCCTTTATGCATGGAGATTGATAGGAGAATTGAATGCACTGCCTATAAGAGGGTGGTGAGAGTGCAAATGAGTAAGGAATAATATGATAGACTTTGCGTTATCTAGGGACCTCCCACAATAAATGTTATTACTCAGTGGAGGTCCTGAATAATAATAAAGTTGCTACTTGCAAGCCATGGTTATCCACTCTTGTTTGTAATAATCAGCTCTGACTGGATTTCCAGTTTCACAGATATCTTTAAGCTGTGTATGATGTGATGGGGAGGGATTCAATATCCAGGAACAGGATAGATAATTTATTCCATAAATCTCAGTAATATGTCAATTAAAATCCAGCCATTTTATGATCATGATACTATGTATGGATCATACAAAGATATTTAGTTTGCAGATGACATAAAACTAGGGAGGGTTATCATGAATGGTGCTGATGTAGTTGCTGTTCAGAGCACTTAGTAAGCTGGAAAGAAAGAAGTAAGCAAATGAGTGGAGATAATAGCTTAATGTGGTTGAGTATAAGTTTTTCAAAACCAGAATCCAGAGAGGACAACCTGTGTAGTTTAGTGGTGAGACTATATCAAACCTATAAAGCAAGGGATCCTGAGATGGCTGATAAGAAGTTGAAGTTTATGGGACTCATTACAGAAGTGGTAAAACCATCTAGTGAATTAGAGACAGAGGGAGTGAAGCAGTGGTCTTATTGCATTGAGGTTTCATCGGACTGCATTAGGAATGTTGTGCCTAGAACTAGTTGTCTAGATTTTGAGGGGAATGAAGAAACTTTACAAAGACACTGATAATCATGATAATATCAAGTCTTTAGAATGTCATTTATGAAGGCAGATTGAGAGAATGCCATCTTCAGAGCTTGACAGCAGAAGGAGGGGTAACATGACTGACAGAAGTTACTGAGAACAGCTTAGTAAACTAAGATAACCAAGATGATATTAAGACTGTGGAATGTCATTTGTGGGTATTGAAGGAATAATCTGTAGTTTAATTTGGAGAAGTAATATGATTGTGACATAAGATGCTGAGAAGAGCTTACGAAACAGAGATGAGATTTTCCAAATGGTGAAACAAGGGTAAGGGAGAAGAATTTGGAGCTATTTCAAAGAAAAAAGGAGAGAAATAAGGGCCCTGGAAGTTGTTGCACAAGGAACAGAGAAGTTTCTTTCATCTATGGAGTAAACCCTTTGCAGTGAGTTTTTTTATCACTATGAAGATCTTATGATAATAATAAATTTTAAACATCAAATATTTTAGAAAAATTAAACATGCCCCTTTCGGGCATGTATAATGCAATTCATAATGGGAAGGGTCACTACCCAGACCGGTTTCGACCTTTATTGAGATCTCATCAGTGGGAGCTAGACCTGGGAGAGGTACCAAGGTTGAAGTAATGTAAAAGTCATATATCTCATATACAAGTAGACAAAATGGGAGTGTGAGGAAATGGGGATGTGAGTTCAATGTTGCAAAATATAAGGTTTTAAAATTTGGAAAACAAAGATGGGATGCAGAATTTATGCTTGGTGAGGATATATTGTTGGAGGTGGAGGAAATAAGAGATCTGGAAACAACATAAAGGCTTCTGGGAATGATGCTGAGGACACTGACTTGTAGAAGTAGGGAGATTCTTGTTCCATTGTATAAGGCTTTGATTAGGCTTACATGGACTATTGTGCCCAGATTTGGTCACCTGGTTTTCAGAAGGACGGAGAGATGTTGGTAAGGGTCCAAAGACGACTGACTAAGGTAGTTTCTAGCCTCTGGAATATCGAGTATGAGGAAAGATTGAGAAGATGTAATTTGCAGTCCGGTGGTGTTACAGTAAGGGGTTGTTATAGGATCAATGCTGGAGAAGTTCTACAGAAAAAAGTGGGAGATTGCGGGAGAACCAGAGGTCATCCCTGGAAACTGTATAAAGAGGGTGTGAGTAGGGGAGTGAGAAGAGTTCGAGTGTGTTTAAGACACGGTATGATGAGCTGTGTGTGTGTGTGTGTGTGATAAAAGGACCTCCCAGATGAGTTTTTGACTCCATGAGTCTTGGGGTAATAATAATAATAACAATAAAAAGGTGCTTGACCTTATTAATAAAAATCTCTGGATGAGAGAATGATGTAGAAAGTTTTTTTACGTTGGGTGTATTATATGTTAAAGATACCAAGAAATTTTATACTCAGTTTTACTCCTTTTCCTAAGTAAGCACAACAAAGTTTTGTGCATGAAATATATTCACGTCTGAGCTACTTGTATATAGAGGCTAATGACTTCATATCACTTGCCTTAGTATGCATCCCATAATGCAAAACTTTCTTGGTATCTTTAACATATAATACACCCAAGGTAAAAAAACTTTCTACATCATTCTCTCATCCAGTTTTATTAATAAGGTCAACTCTTTTGTCTACTTGTATATGAGATATATATGACTGGTTTCGCCCTTCAATAAAGGTCAAAACCAGTCTGGATAGTGATCCTTCCCATTATGCATTGCATTAAACACGCTCGAAAAGTGGTATGCTTTGCATTATGGGATACATACTAAGGCAAGTGATATGAAGTCATTAGCCTCTATATACAATTAGCTCAGACGCAAATATATTTCATGCACAAAAGTTTGTTTTGCTTACTTGGGAAAAGGATTAAAACCAAGCATAAAATTTCTTGGTATCTTTAACGTGTAATACACCCAAGGTAAAAAAAAAAAACTTTCTACATGGATGCGAAGTGTTATTAAATTGAAATAATATTTGCATACTATTAAAATAAAATAAAGTCCAGATTATATATTTCATCCGCATGGCACTTGAATGGCTAACAAATGTACTTGTAAAACTAAATAAATAAATAAATACAAAAATTAATACAACTACTTAGGTTTAAAATCTTCTACACCTCTGACATGGATAGACTATCATTATGGTTCAAATAAGAGGAAGAAGTGTTCGTGCCTAAAATGGCTTCTATGGAAGAACATCATGCCTTTTTGAAGAATCTTATGTTCAGGGTCCACAGCATGCTCAGCCAAAAAGACAAGTACAATTCACTGCAACATGTAGTTTTACTGTTCACTAATTCCTTTTTCCACAGAACAACCAATCTGCCCACAATGTAAGAGGTGAAAATCAAAAGGAACCTGATATACAATAGATAAAGAAACGAACAGTAGTCTGTCCTTGGTAGTGGATAAAAAATTTGGAAATTTGTTAGAAGGAACTAAGGTAAAGGCAAGCTGAAACATATTATAAACCTTGGTGACAGCTCTGAAATGCCCAAAATATACAAAATCACATTTCTCTCAATGATTGGTTCGAGAGAAGGCTTATAAATACCAGTGGGCTGTTGGAAGTCATGGGGATTATAATCATTTAATTAAGTCAAAACTTTGCTGGTGGGGGGTTCTTGTTGTAAAGCAGTAGCAGATGAACAACTGGTATAAGTTCTCCTGTGTTTTTAGGACAGTTTCTAGTAAGAAGGATGAGCTTTTATGTATATCTGCCTGTGAGGATTGTTTTACAGAATAACAAGCTGGCAATAGTGCCTGCAAAAGTTTGCATTGGTAGGGTGTCTAAGGTAATTTTTTACCATTCTTTCTCACCAGTAAATTTGATACAGGAGTAAACTAAATATTATTGCTATTTTGTAGAAAGAATGGAATCAGATTTTGAATATTGCTAACTGGCAAAAACACCACTACCAAAGCGAACTCAAAGTGATGGATAATAATCTGAATTTCTAATAATTTTCAATCCATCACATTTAATACAGAGAAAACTGAGTGATGGCAAAATTACCTTTCTACTCACTCAAACTTCTGTAAGTACGACTTTCTGGCTCAGTATATTATTATTATTCTGGGACCTCCAGGGAGTCAAGGACTCCCTGAGAAAGGCTACGAATCACCCAAACAAGCTGTCATAGCTTATCTTAAATTCATTCACATTAGATGCACTCACTACCTTAAAGGCAAACTATTCCAGTCACTGCCTGCAAGAGAAAAACCTAGCTCTTACCCCTTTCTTGACTGTGAACAAACTTAACTTCCATGGATGTCCCCCATGTTCTCTCCCCCACCTTCCATATAATGAAAAATTTCATCAGACTATATCCTATAACATCCATTCAAAAGTTTATAGACCTCTATCATATCACCCCTCTTTCTCCTGTTAACCAGAGTCTGTAATTCACATACTCACAATCTGTTCTCATAATCTGGATATAATTTTTGTAATGCTTCTTATCCCATTGGAATCTGGGAGACCAAATCTGCACAATATAATCAGGTGTGGTCTTATCAAAGCCTTATAAAGAGGCAAAACGACTCCTTTTTCCTTGATGTCAAGGTTCGCTTCAACATTGCAATTATCCAAAGAGCTGTATTTGCAACTTTTGCTATATGACTTTTGAACTTCAAATTCCTATCCACAATATGCCAAGATCCCTTGTCTCCTCAGTTTCTTGTAGCATAACCCGCTATTATAATATGCTGCTGGAAATCTCATCACTCCAAAATGCATTAAACAGCCATTTTTGGCTGTTTAATGTTATTAAACCAATTTCCAGCTCCTATTCAAATAATTTTGTAAGTGCTGAATATCAGTAGCATCCCTGATTTCCCTGCCTATCTTCACATCATCAGCAAACAATTGCACATCTCCTGTTAGATCCTGCCTGATGTCATTAATGTATAGATTGAACAACAATGGACCAAGTTCTGAACCTGCAGGTATACCAATGGTCACCTTAAATCTGGCAGATTCACACCCATTGTATATGGGTGTGAATCTGCCAGACAGATATCATGGATATCTGTCTGGGAATGGGAATGGTTGGCAGACAGATACCACTTTTTGGTATCTGTCTGTCAACCATTCCCAGATCCAGGTCAAGAATTTATATTCCAATCCCATATCCTCCAGTTTATGCAACAGCCTTTCGTGTGGTAATCCAAAGTATTTTAACTTCAGCATTACTCCAACTCTACTATCATCTCTGGGTCTGGCTCCCACTGAATGAGACCTCAATAAAGGTCAAAACTAGTCTGGGTAGTGACCCTTCCCATAATGCATAGCATTATACATACCCTATAAGGATATGTGCTTTGCATTATGGGATACCAAGGCAAGTGATGTGAAGTCATCAGCTTTTATATATGAGTTTCCCCAGTCCTGAAAATACTTCAGGTGCAAACTTTGTTTGCTTACACTTGGATAAAGGATTAAACCAAGTATATAATATCTTGGTATCTTTAATTTACAACAACAACTCAATAAATTCCTCTTCTTTCTTATCATTAGATTTCTCATCTACTCAATCAATGTTTTGAAAATGATAATTACCCATAATGATCACTTGTTTGGCCCATAAGGCTCAATTGGCAATGCATTTCTTCGTTCCCTGCAACTGAGCTGCCAATAGCAACACCTTAGTATATATTTCATTTTATTAGCCTCCACTTCACATCAGATAGACTAAAACTCACTGCTACATGGGACATTGTTACCATCATTGTTTTCTTGTAACCATAACCAGTAACCATATCTGATTCTGATATCCAGCTTTCTGTAATGTCAACAATCTTATACCATATCATATTCAATAAAGCAACAAACTCAAAACCCTTTGTTTCTGATGCTCCTGGCATTTGTGTATAGACATAAATTACCACCTAGCCTATTCTTATAATTAGATATGCAATCTATTTGGCTTGGTTATAGGGCTTTCTTTTTTTTCTCTCTAGATATACTTAAAAGGTCTGGAGATGATTGGTAGTAGAGGTTTGGTGTAGTGGTGGAGACAGCTGTATAGTAGGTGTCCTCTGGCGATGATTCTTCAGACTCCTTGGAGGTGTCATGAATAATAATAATAATGTTTGAAGACATTCATAGCTATCATATTTGCATATAGCTGACTTTCACACACATTTTTCCCATTCCTCCCTTGATGATTTAGTTTCCCTGACTCTCTGCATTAAGTCTCATACAAGAAGTAATTTTCCCAGGCTCCTGATGCAAAATGAATTCAAGTGCAGACCATCTGTCTTATACAAGTCATTTCTGCTATCAAACTCACTCCACACATCTAAAAACCCACATCCATTTCTTCCACAATATAAACCAGTGTTTCTAAAACTTCTTAAGACTACAGAATATTATGTAAAAATATTTCTCTTTCACAGAACTCTTGTAAAAATTTTCATGAAAAGATTATAGGAAAGGATATTGACAGAAAACAGTTATGAGCAAAATATTGTAATCAAATTGATACATAATATAATAAAGTTTTATAGGTTGATTAATAAAAACATTCACTCACTAAATGCACAAATCTTAATAAGAAATATGAGCTTGCATCAAATATCAATTATAAATTACTAGGCAAGTAACTTATACTGCATCAGAATTTTTCTGAGATTGTAAGTTCTCTTTTCATTTAAAAAAATCAATTGACATATGAATGTCATTGGACATGGTTATGAATCTGGTGAAGAAGTAGATAACCATGCTTTGGGCTAAGAATTTAGAGTGTATCTGTGTATGGAAAGATAGATCCAACCAGGCCAAGTAGACTGTAGATATACATATATGAAAAAGCTAAGTGCAACAGTAACAAAGGAAGAGAGTTCATTATCTTGGTGAATACGTTTTGGCATAAAGGTTATTGGCATTAATAAAACCTGCTATCAGAGTCTGATGTAGTAACTGGAATTGAGTGTAAAGGGTACAGTATTTTCACGAAGGACAGAAGCAATAGAAGAGGAAAAGGGGGGGGGGTACAACTGATGATATCAGATGATTCGTGTCCATTTAGGGTAAAAACTTATCAAAGCAAAATAGAAATAGTTCCATGCAGCAGAAAGTTTGAGGCTATCAATGCTCATCATCATCAAATTCCTGCCATGTACCCTCAAGGGGTGTACAGAATATGATAGTACTACATGATAAATTTACATCAGTACTAACTTCCTATCTACAATTTTCCTATAAATCAGCCTGTTACATACCAAGACTCCAACATTATCAGATCTTATATTTCTATTGTCTAAGGCAGCACTTCCTTGGGCCACGGCCCCTAAGGGGGGCCGTGAAATAATGAAAACAAATTTAAAATGTTTTAAGACTAGATTTTTTTTTTAATCTTAAAAGAAACATATTTAATTTTTATAATTTCTTTTTTGTTCTTTTTTATATTTTAACGGAAAAAAATCACACATTGCTGTCGGTTCCGCAAATTTTGTTTCTTGCATATTTTGGCGATTAATGAATGTTAGTAAATATATGCTTATTCATATAAGTTTCATTTCAAAGATACTGATAAGAAACAAAGATTACAAACGCAAAATCATGAATATAAATATTATAATAATATGTCTATCTTATGATTTTTTTTTTCGATGGGGGCTGTTAAATATTTAAATTTTTCCAAAGGGGGGGGGGCCTTGGCATCCATAAGTTTGGGAAGCACTGGTCTAAGGCACTTTGTACCATATCAATCCATCTATATCTTGGTCTTCCTCTGGGTCGTTTTCCTGCCAACCTGGCAGAGAACACTTGTTTTGCTATTCTTTCCTCACCCATTCTGTTTAAGTGACCATACCACCTGAGATTAGTTCTGCTAACGCATTCCTGGATGCTAACAATGTCAAGTTCTTTCCTAATATCCTCATTTTTAATATGATATTGCCATTGATTCCATCTGTTCATTATTATTACGGGCAGCTCCAAGGAGTCCTTAGACTCATCAAGGGAGGCCCAACAACATGTCAAGAACAACTATTCAACATTCACACAGTAATTACCATACTTCACCTTGAACTCATTTACAGTCATGGCACCCACAACAGACTCTGGCAGCTTATTCCACTCATTTACCACTCTCCAAGTAAAAAACCTAGCTCTAACCCTTTGCTAACCACTCTTACCAAGCATCCATGGATGGCCCCTAGTCCTCCCACTACTAGTCCTATTCTCAAAAATATCTTCTGAATTAATCTTATAGAAACCCTTCAGCAATTTGAATGTCTCAATCACATCACCCCTTTTCTGCCTATCAACCAATTTCTGCAGCCCACAAATCTTCAACCTGTTCTCATAAGGTTCATTCCATAGTCTTGCTATTATCTTGGTCACTCGTCTCTGGATCCTCTCAACCTCCACCCCATCGAGAAAAAACCCTGGCGCCCATATCTGGGCACAGTAGTATAGATGGGGTCTTATCAAGGCTCGATACAATAACCTGTTTGTCTCTGCTCGTTAAAGTGTTTTTCAGCAACCAAGTGATTTGATGAGCTGATTTTCCCACTTTTACGATGTGTCCCCCTAAACTTCAACTCCCTATCCACCAACACACTCAAATCCCTGGGCTCATCAATCTCCTGGAGTACAGTTCCACCAATGTGATATACTGCTGCTAATCTTTTCATCCCAAAATGCAAAACCTTACATTTTTCCACATTAAATTGACATCCATTCTCCTTAGCCCAGTCTTCCAAACTATCCAAATCATCCTGCAAAATTTTGACATCCTAAGCATTCACTATTGCTCTACCCAACTTTGCATCATCTGCAAACAGATGCACAGTTCCTCTCAGATCCTTTCCTGTATCGTTAATGAACAAATTAAACAGTAGTGTCCAAGAACAGAATCCTGCAGCACACCGCTAGTCACAGGCCATCTTTTGGACTCTATTCCTGAATAAACCACTCTCTGATATCTCTCCATCAACCACCCTCCTATCCATCTCACCAACCCTATATCCATTCTCATATGCTGCAGTTTACTGATAAGAATTCCATGTGGTATCCTATCAAAGGCTTAAGCAAGGTCAAGTAGGATCACTGTAAACCCGTTACCATTATCCAGTTCAGTCATCACTGTGTTATAGAATGTGAGCAAGTTACTGAGGCATGATCTACCATTCACAAAACCATGCTATCACCCATACAGCATCCCATTTTCATCTATACAATCTTGTATTTTCCTCTTGACTATTTTCTCCAAGACTTTGAGCCCCCTAATCTTTCTCAGGACTCTCATATCTGCGGTCTCTAGTCTTTGGTCAAGTGTTTTGCTTCTAGCCCAGCTCTCAGATCGATAAGTTAAAACTGGTTTGAACACTGTCTTGTATACAGCTAATTTAGTGTTCCAATTAATTTCTCTCTTATTGCATATCAATTTATTCAACTGACTTCCTACCATATCAGCTTTGTTGATTCTGTTGTCTATTTTCATATTTAATTTACCATCTTCACTAAAAATCGTGCCTAAGTAGGTGAAATGTTTTACTTGTTCCGTTCACAACACAGTTGATATTTTCAATGATTCTGCCTATTTTCATCGTCTTTGTCTTTATTGCTGGCCTTCATACCATATCTATTACAACAGTTATTCAATTTAGTCAGGAAATCTTGCAGACTTGTAGCGGATTTATTTAGAAGTATAACATCGTCCGCATAAAGCAAACAGCTGACATTAACATCTCTAATTTTGATATCATGTTTAATACCACTTTCCCTCATAATGTGATCCATATAGATAATGAATAACAGAGGGGATAATGTACATCCTTGTCTCACACCAGATTTAACATTAAACCCTTTTCTTGTACTTCCTTCAATTCGAACTGCTGACTTACAACTCAAATAAAGACTAAGTATTGCTTGATATAATGCTCAATTGACACCATATAACTGTAGCGCATTGTATAGCTTCTCTCTTGGCACCTTGTCATATGCCTTTTCCATATCGACAAAACTTAAATACAGATCTTTATTATATTCCCATGACTTCTCAACTATTTGTCGTAAAGTGAAAATCTGATACTGACAGCCTCTATATGGCCTGCATCCAACTTGTTATTCACCAAGCTCCTCTTCCACAATTCTTCTCAACTGTTTCTCAAGTATACTTGCATAAATCTTACCAGGAACACTCGGTAGGGAAATAGCTCTGCAATTCTCACATTCAGTTTTATTTTCCTTATTATATATGGGTACTATGTGAGCTCTACTCCAATCATCGGGAATTCGTCCCTCTGTCCAGGCCTTCTGAAATATGTAATGCAGCCACCGTAAGACTTTTATACCACATTACTTCAGCATTAATGTTTGAATATCATCTACTCTTGCTGCCTTTCCACATTTCAAGCCTTTGATGGCTTTTTCTACTTCAATTATGGATAATTATTCGTGTTGAGTGTTTTTTTATCACTGTGCTATCACTGCTTGTTTCATTCAGCAATTTTTTGAAGTAATTACTCCATATTTCGAGGATATCTTTTTCTCCCGTTTTCATGTCACCTTTATCATCTCTAACTTCTTTTACAGTACTCTTTCCTCCATTTCTAAGATTCTTCAACAACCTCCAGAATATTTTCCACCTTCTTGATATTTATTTCCTGAATGGCAAAGAAATGGAGCTAGCTGAGGAATTAGATAAGTACCAGATCGACATAATAGGCGTGACTCTAACAAAAGACAAAAACTGGTGAGATTTCTATGTTCTTGCCAAAGTCCTCCCATGACTTTTGTTTAGCTAGTTTTACGCAGTGTTTAGCTTTCTTACATTTGTCTCTGTATTCTCTACGAGCACAAGCTGACTTATTTTCCGGAACTTTTGATATGCTTTCTTCTTTTCCTTCACTGCCTCTTTAACTTTGTCCACCATGAAGTTCTGATTTTTCCATCCTTGCAGACAACTTCACCACATGCCTCTCTGGCTAAATCAATTAAGGTTTTCTTCAAGGCTTGCCACTGAATCTCCAAGGTTCCTGTTCTCAAACTATTTCATTTTTTCTTCAATAATTTTTGTGTATTTTAGTCTACAGTTCACATCTGAGAACTGCTCAACTTTTATTCACTTTAAAACTTTCTTAAATGTTATTCTTTTCAATATGAAATTCAATTTTATCTGCTCAAGACTAAATAGGGATCACTTCCAATTTCAAATCCTCTGTACACTCTGGTGTCCTGCACCAGGGAGAAAACTTCACTATCAATAATAACATAGTCAATGAGACTTTTCTTATTTCTTGCCTCTTCTCTCCATGTGAATTTGTGCACATTTTTATGTTGAAACATGGTGTTAGTAATAACCAGTCCATATCCTGAGCAGAAATCCAAATTTTCCCAAAATATTTTAGTATGTCTGACAATGTTTTCTGACTATGCTGTTTAGATCCCCATCAAAGACCAACTTTTCCTTTTTTCAATTTAGTCAGTTGTTTTCTCTATAGTCTTAAAAAATTCCTCAACTTTTACCATAGTAGAACCTTCTGGGGGGTCCATAGGCACAAATATGTCTCACTGTCCACTTCCCCATTCTGATATTTGCCCACATCACTCGACTTGAGACTGCCTGCCATTCAAGATTTAGTGTTGAATACTATTGCTACTACTTCTTTTCCTTGATTGTCATTGCCTGAATATAACATTGTTTTTATTGCTCAGAAAGATCTCAGTTTTTGTCTTTTTTGTTTCAGTCATCCTTATTATGTCGATATGGTACTTATCTAATTCCTCAGCTAGCTCCATTTCTTTGCAATTCAGGCTTCTTATGTTGATAGTACCGATCTTTAACTCTGGTGATGTTGAGTTGGGGTGTGTTTTCAGATTTGTTCAAGTGCAGACTTTTCGCCCTCTTTCCCTGGCGAAAACAACAGGACCTTGTTGAACTGCACGATGCCCCAGCTGGCATGAAATTTTGCCAATAAACATATAATTTGGTTGGCTAAATCCCAAATTGCCAGCCCATCCTTGTTCATTCAGTATCCAGGTAGATATCCAACAGGGTGCACCATGAGAAGGTGAGGATTGGACATTAGGTCAGAAGCCCTGGTCGGTTCTCTGCATTCCTTTGAAGGCTATGTGGAGGTCTCCTCTCAGTTATACAGCTTTGACCCCTAAGCATCCCGCTATCATCAAGGCTAACAGGATAAAATATATAGTACGATGTTGCTACAGAAATGGTTCAGCTGCTGGGGACAATGAAATGCATCACCAATTTACCCTGATGGATACTACGCAAGCAATCATTATGGGGGACTTAAATTAGACTGGGTAGAAAAGAAATCTTATAATAAGAATGAAGGAGAATTTATTGAGCTGTTGCAAGACAACTTTCTCAAGCAGCATGTGAAAAAGCAACTCGAGTGCAAAGAGTTTTAGGTTTGATCTATAGCATCAGAATTTGTCTCAGTTAAGAATGTGACTGTTTTGCCACCAGATGGTGACAGTGATCACCATCTGGTGGCAAACTATATGGATGGTCCAATTAGGGTAAGTTATAAGCTGAACTACAAAGCTAGAAATTTGACAAATTCAGGAAAAATACTATCTTTGGTCCAATGGTATTAGCTAATGATTGGAAGGATATCAGCAATGGGAAGGGGAAGCTATAAAAAGATGCTTAAATGTCTCCCTAGAGTTTGGAGAATAGAGTGAGAGTGAAATAGGCATTGAACTTTATTAAGCAAGAGATTCATAAAAAAATGATGATGTAGAATAAATATTGTGAGAATAAGAGTGAAAAGAGCTAAGAAATATATAAAGCACAGGCCAGAAAAGTTTTGAGTATTAAAAGAAATTGGCTGCACAGGCTAAAGAGAATCTAAAAGAATTTTATCATGTGTTGCATGTAAAAGACAAGAAATGAATGTGGAAGAATAAGTTTAGTAAATGGAGGGGTACCTTTGTGTCAGCAGCACATGAGATTGTTCAAATAATAAGTGCTTCCTTTGCTAAGTTCTATCAACCGGTTGTATGTAACATGATGAGTAGTACCACTACTACTCTTACACTGGATGAAGGGATAGAGGTGCATAAGAATGAGGTTCAAGAGCTGTTGAATAACTTGGATATCAATGCAGCAATAGGGCAAGATGGGATATCAGAATGTATGCTAAAGGAATGTTTAAGGAAAGGAAAGAATATATGATGGTTATGTTGTACAAGGGTAGTGCAAAAACTGATGTGTCTAACTACTGCCCTATCACAGCATGCCCGAACAATGGCAGTGAAGATTTTACAGAAGTTAGTAAGAAAAGTATACAGATGGTGCTGGGGGAGAGTTCAGTAGATGATTTGAGAATATACACTGTGCATTGCATACGACCTATGGCTGAGCATTTGAAATGATCGCTAATTCATAAGTGTATAGAAATAGAAGACACGACATAACATAAATAAAAAAAAAATTTTATTAATTAGGAAAAGATTTTTGGAAAATTTTCTAGTGTTTTTTCGTTTTTCTTTGGGGAGGCAGGGCCTCCGCAAAGAAAATAGTTTGCCTGTCAACCCATAGGGTCCCCCCCTATGGATTGACAGGCAAGCTATACTTTAAAGAAAGCATGGGTTTACTAAAGGGAGGTCATGGTTTAGCAATATGCTCATATTTTATAATAATGTATGGTTGGATTGGATAAAAGGAACAGATACACTGTGATGCTGTTAGACTTTGCTAAGGCTTAGGCTGTAATAAATAATTAGCCTAAGTGGCAGTAATTATTTGTTATTTTTTTAAACACCACCAGTTCACATGTTAAGATTCATTCATTCAGGTTTTCACCTAAATAGTTTCCTTCCCTTCTACGTTGGTCGTGTATAGTGTGGGGCACCAGCCAGGAATGGTTAATCGATTAGCACGTCTTATTTTGTTTAAACTTGCAGATGTTGAAGTATACAGGAAGTAATAACAATTATATGAATATTGGCAATGCACTGATTTTTTTTTCTCTTGTATACAAATGCCAGAAGCATTAGAAGTAATTAAAGGAATGAGTTTGTGGCATTGATTGACTCACTCACTCTCTCTTGATATATAATTATTATTATTTCCCAAGATCCCATGGAGTCAAAGACTCATCTGGGAGGTCCTTTTATCACACACAACTCATCATAACGTGCTTTAAACACACTCAAATTCTCTGCAGACACCACACTCTCAGGCAAGGCATTCCAATCATTTACAACTGTGCATGAAAAAAACCTGTTTCTCACTCCCCTACTCACATCCTCTTTATACAGTTTCCAGAGATGACCTCTGGTTCTCTCCTGATCTCCCATTATTTTCTGTAGAACCTCTCCACCACTGATCCCATAACAACAGCTTACTAACTTATAGGTCTCTATCATATCTTCCCCTCTTCCTCCTATCCATCAGACTCTGCAAGTTGCATCTTCTCAATCTTTCCTCATACTCAAAATTCCAGAGGTTAGAAACTATCTTAGTCAGCCGCCCCTGGACATTTTCCAACATCTCTTCGTCTTTCTGAAAAAAAAGTGACCAAATCTGAGCACAATAGTTCATGTGTAGCCTAATCAAAGCCTTATACAATGGAACAAGAATCTCCCAACTTCTACATGTCAGTGTCCTCTGCATCATTCCCAGAAGCCTTTGTGTTGTCTTCACAATTTTGGCTACATGTCTCCCTAAATTTCAGATCCTTATCCACTATCATCGCCAGATCTCTTATATTCTCCACCCCCAACAATATATCCTCACCAAGCATAAATTCTGCATCCCATCTTTGTTTTCCAAATTTTAAAACCTTACATTTTGCAACATTGAACTCATGTCCCCATTCCAGTGCCCAATCACTCAATTTATTCGAGTCTTCTTGTAAGGCCACAACATCTTCTCTATTCTTCGTCCCAACTTTGCATCATCTGCAAACAACTGAATATCTCCATCCAAATCTTCGCCAATATCATTAATACACAAGTTAAACAGTAACAGCCCTAAAACAGACTCCTGAGGCACACCACTAGTGACTTTCCTTTTCCTGGATATCGCTCCCCCATACACAACTTGTTGATACCTATCAGATAGCCAGTCTCCAATCCAATACACCAATCTAATATCCAAGCCCATCTGCTCTAGTTTGACAATTAACTTATCATGCAATAATCTATCAAAAGCCTTTGTGAAATCTAAGTATATTACTGTGTATCCTTCTCCTCTCTCCAAGGAAGCAGTCACCTTATTGTAATAAGTAAGTAGATTATTAAAACATGACCTCCCTTTAGCAAATCCTGCTGTCCATCAAAGATAATACACCATTGTTGTCAACCCAATTCTGGATCCTAGTTCTCACAAGCTTCTTCAACAACTTAACTACAACATCTGACACACAGATAGGCCTATAGTTTGATGCTTAAGTTCTATCACCTCCTTTATGAAGTGGCACAATCTTGCTCTCCTTCCACCCCTTAGGAACTTGACCCAGTGCAAGATTCGTATTAAAAAAAAATGTCAAGGCCAGCATCAACTCCCTGGCACATTCCTTCAGAATATGTGGTGATAGATTATCAAGTCCTGCAGCCTTATTTACATCTAGTTCAACTCCTCATACACCTCTTGCTCCCTTACAGTCAGTCTCTCCTTCCCATCTTCAACTGCTCTCAATCTCTCCACGAATTCTCATTTGCAAGACTGAAAGACCTTTATGAACTGCTCATTAAGTATCTCCAGCATACCTTCCGCAACAGCCGTCTTTATACATTTTCTCCAATCAATGTCATCCTTCCATAATCATTATTTCTTTTTTCTGGCTACATGTCGAAAGAACTCCTTAGGATTCTTTTTAGCTTCATTAGCTAACTGTTGTTCATACCTCACTTTAGCTGCCCTCACCAACCAAGTCACCCATCTTGCCTGGTCTTTGTAGTCCTCATGGAATTGGTTATTTCCACTTCTCTTAAGCTGCCTCTACAATTTCTCTGTATCACATGCTTAATCTCTTTATTCATCCATCTCACACCTACCTTATTTAACCTTCTCACCGTTGGAATACACTTAGACATTGCATCTACTAGATAGTTTTTGAAAATCCCCCAAGCTGCACTGATCACTTTTCAAGCTAACTCCTTATTTCATGCTACACCCGTAAGCTGTCTCCTGAGCTCTTCATAATCACCCCCTTGTAGTATCACATATACCCTTTTCTTACAGAGGTCTTCACACTGCTGGCAACCACCCAGGTAATCACTCTCACCAAATTGGTGGGTGATTTGACACCTAATTTATAATTATGTCCTCTGATGAGATGAACAAATCCAAGACCCTCAATCCTCGTGTGCCCTTTATTACATACTGTCTGAGGTAGTTATCCCTCAAAAACTCAAGATACTAATTTTCTTTACTTCCGGTTGCTATCTTATCATTCCAGTCTATATTGCCATAATTAAAATCGCCCATGATGATCACTCTTTTCTTATTTGCTTGGCTAATTTGATTATACATTTCATAGTCACTACCATCCACATTACCTGGTCTATAACAACATCCAACCAAGTATTTCATTCTATTCACCTCTATTCCACACCATACTGCCTCAAAACCACTGGCACTATTTCCCTCTTGCATCTCTATTTTGTATGGACATAACTCTTTCTCTATCATCAATAGCACCTCCCCCCTGCTTTTTACCCCTTCTATCCTCACGAAACACATCATACCCTTCCATCTCTATTCCTGTCAGGATGTCGTCCTCATCTAACCATGTCTCACTTATTCCAACAATTTTTGGGTGAACAGACTCAATTAGTGCAACCATTTCATCTGCCTTGTTTCTTACACTTCTGGCATTTGTATACAAACAAAACAGCTTATTCCTGGATCTACAACTAATTCCACTGATACCACTCATTCGATGTGATCTCTCTCTCTCCATGCTTGACTGGGGCATTTCCCTTTCTGCTTATTCATTTTAGAACGCTTCTTCAATTCCAACTGTTTCCTCTTGATCCTGGGTCATCCATTCCTTTCCTGTCTACACATGCTCTCACATCCTCTTGGAGCATCCACCTTTTTCACGCTGTGTGCCCCTATCCACCCTGTTCCTCTTGCATACCTATTTTCTCATTTTCCATACTCATGCCACTCACTTCCTCATTCATAACCACTTCTTGAATCTCTCCTGTTCTTCCACATCACTTTCCACTTGATCTGATTCATTCTCTGTACTCACTTCTTTACCATTCATCAGCAGTCTCTCCAAATGATTCACACTACTCAAATGCTGCCCATCTCTCTCTCTCTCTCTTATATAGTTCACTTCATCCCTCAAACTCATTCCACACATTAACAAACTGTACTCTCCTCTCCTCACACATTTCAGCCAACATATCATTCATAATCCTTGCTCTCTGCCTCATCTCACTACAGTCATACCTAGGCAACATGCTTACTACCCACCTGTCACACTATTCTCTTTTATCTGTCTAGCAGCCTCCTGATATCCATTCTGACATACTCTTTGTCCTCTGTCAACTCATTCGTACCTATTAAAACCACCAACTCCTTTGCTTGCTCCCTCCTCATATCCAAAGTCTCAATCACTCTACTCATTTTACTGCCTGGAAAACATACCTTGTGCATTCTCTCATCCAGCACACCTTTAATAATGGAATCGCCATACAACGCCACTCGTTCTTCTTTCATACCTACTTGATTTGTTTTAATAATTTTCGCCTGAATTTTCTTAATTTCACTCAGCATCCATTTCATCTCTTGCCTCATCCAACCGAATTCAACTTTTGAATCTTGCGTTATATTCTCTCTATCATTCAATCTTTCTAATTTTCGAACTCTCGCCCCCCCACTTCACACTTTCACTCTCATTGATTCTTTTGAGTTTCCGTACTTTTGGTCCATGCGTCTAACTTTCACTATCATTCATTCTTTTGATTTTTTCCACTTTTGAACCTTGCATCTCACAATTATTGGTATTAGTCAAACTTGGTTAATTTGAAGGATGTTCTGACAGGGATAGAAATTGAAGGGTATAGCATATTTTAGCAGGAAAGGGCAGGTAACATGGTGATACAATTCACTCACGATAAGAGATAAATTGTGTCCTCTCAGGGCAGAGAATCAAAACAGAAATGACACTAATAGCTTTCAGAGCATATGGTGCAAGAGAGATGTTTGTAGAGAAGATATTTAGTAGGATGCTGCTAGAGACAGGAAATATATGGAGAAAGAAATGTTTAGGCAAAGCAAGTGATCATTATGAATGACTTCAAATATAGTAATAGTTGAAGTCATTCATATAGTAATGACTTCAACTATAGTAATATAAAATGGGCAGAAAAAGCATACAGTACTAAGGGAGCTGAATTATTGGACTTCTTTAGGGACAACTTAGGCAGCATGTGGTGGAGGGAATACAAGGATCAAGAGTTTTACACTCAGTCACAGAATTAGAGAATGTGGTTGTGACTGAGATGTCATACTACCCCAAATAGTAAGTAAGACTGACCATGTAGTTCTGATATGGAGGACAAACAGGTATGCAGAAGTATCACAGTAGACAAAATTTATGTGGAACTGTGAAGCTGGTAACTATCACAGATTTAGAAACAAACTGGGAATAATACAATGCATGAAAGAATTTGAAGGAAGAGAGATCAGTAGTGAATGGAATATACTTAAAAAATTGTTGACAGCAATGGCAAACTCAAGTGAATAAGATAAGCAATTTAAAGTGAAATGGATGACTAGAGAAAGTAAACAGGAATTAATTACAGATAAAAAGATATTATAGAAGGCATGTAAAGAAAGGTGGAGAACAGCTGCACAAGGAATATAAGGCTCAAGCTAGGAAGGTGACTAGTATGATAAGGAGAGACAAATTAGAATATGAGAGGAGACTATTCTTAATACTCAGTATGCTAGATGTCAGTAAGGCAGGCAGAACCAGATGGAATTTTGCATCTTTTAAGGGTATGTGCTGTGGAATCGACTGTGCCATTAACTTGGCTGTTTAATAAGTCTTGCAATGGGATGAGTTCGTGGAGAGTGAGATAGTGCCACTGCATAAGGAGTGGTAGAAGAATGGAGGTACCAACCTATAAGTCAGTTTGTACATCTGTGGTTGTAAAGATTTTGGAAAAATTGATAAGGACCTCATATACATATTTGGGCATAAGGGGCAATATTATTTATGCAAGCCAGTGCGTATTTGTTAAGGAACACTCTTGTTTTAATGGCCTGTTTGCCTTTTTCAACAGAGTAACAAGAGCAGTAGATGAGGGTAAAGGTATACACTGTCTTCTTTTTTTTTTTTTTTTTTTTCGATTTTGCAAAGGCATTTAATAGGGTGCCACATGACAAATGGGTTTTCCTCAACACACTATCAGGTTGATAGCCAACTTGTATAAGGAGCAACAAGCCATGGTAAGAACAGGTGTTGGATTGACTGACTGGCTTCATGTTGGAAAAGGAGTTAGGCAAGGATGTTTACTTTCTCCTCACTTGTTTAGTATATATGTGGAGGACATCATGCGTAAAGCATTGGATGAGCTCAGGACAGGAATTAGGATAGGAGGTAGATTGATCAGTAATCTGAGGTATGCTGATGATATAGTACTCCTTTGTAATGACATGGAAGAACTAGGACTAATTCTATCTAAGGATGGATCTATCTCCGTGGAAACAAAGTTGAGGATTTTGGATGCAATTGTTTTTCCAACGGCAACTTATGGATGTGAGACTTGGAACCTAAAGAAGTCAAGAAACGGATATCTGCTTTAGAGATGTGGTGTTACAGAAGGCTGTTGAGGATATCATATACTAAAAGACGTACAAATGAATGGGTGTTAGAAAAGATCAGCAGAACTTTAAGGCTTCTTAAGGATATTGACAGAAGAAAGTTAAAATATTTTGGATTCATAGAAAGGATGAAAGGGGGACTTCTCAGAACAGTAATAGAAGGTAAAGTTCCTGGAAAAAAGAGGCAGGGGTAGACCATCAATGAGATGGATGGATGGCATGTGTGGAGTGACTGATCTTCAGAGAGTTGAGGCCACCAGAAAAGCAAACAACAGGACTACATGGCGAGGCCTGGTGTGGCACATCACCATACGGCATCTGTAGATGCCCAGTGAAGTGAAGTGAAGTGACATGACAAGTTGGTATTTAAGCTGCAACAATGTGTCTGGATATTAGGTTAGTGGATTAGATTGGAAATCTGCTATCAGATATCAGAGTTAGTATATGGGGATGCAGTATCTGGTAGGAGGAAAGTTACAATTAGAGCTTCACTGGGACCACTACTGTTCAATCCTTATATCTGTCACTGGACTACAGAAAGACTGTTTGTAAATGATGTGACACTTGGGAGGGGGTTATTGTAATAGTGCTAATACTTCTGCTCTGAAAAGGATATGAATATGGTGGGCAATGAATGGGGATATTGGTTTAATGTCACTAAATGTAAGGTTTTGAAATTTAGAATCCATAAATGGAATGCTTCATACTAGTAGTTTGTTATAATTCTTAGTTTATTGTAACAGTATCTGGTGAAAGATGACTATAGTATCTGTTAAAATAATTACTATCATTAAATTCCTGATATGACCTTTCTCTTTTTCCAAACTGTGTCCCTATAGTTGAAGTCCCTTCCATAATAATAATAACATAGGGGGAAGAGTTTTTAACATTGGTCAGCTCAACTTGGCCAAAAATTATTGGCATCAGTGAGAACTGGTGCATGAAAGAAATAGAGAAAAAGGAGGGGTATTATTAATGATAGCTGAAGAACTTCAACCAGCAAAAATAGAAGTTATAGAAGATTACAGATCTAAGGGAAATGGTTCATTTGAGGTTGTCTGGTGTGAGATAGAGGTCAATAAGACAAAATAAATTGTTAGTTGCTGTATAGACCTTGGGTGCAAAAGATGTGGATGACATGCACCAGCAGATTAGACCAATGAATGTAGGCTAAGCAATTAGCATGGGAGACTTCAAATATTGGAATACAGATTGGAAGGAGAAAAGGGCAGTTGGTAAAATGGAAATGGAACTTATAAAGTGCTGCAGGGCAAAGACCTTCCCCAACCACTTCTATCCTGGGCTGCTCTTGTCCATGTGATGCAGAGCCATTTTTCAATATCATCTCTCCATCTTTTTCTCTGTCTTCCAGGTTTTCTGATTCCTTCTCTTGGCAGTCACCCTCTCCGTGACCATCTATGATCTTTATATCTTGCCAAGTGGCCTGCCCAATACCATTTTGATGTCTTTTATTTTTGTTAGGTCTCTTAAGTCCTTGTTCCTTATTCTATCTAATCTGGATACTCTGAGTAAACTCCTCTCCATTGCTCTTTGGCAAACTTGGAGCTTTTTCGTCTGTGTAGTGGTTAGTGCCCAAGTCTTGGAACCGTATGTGAAAGTTGGTAGGAAAATCATATCTAATAAGTGCTTGGAGAGGTACCTCCAAGCACCGTCGATTCTACACTGGATTTCAAGGTCAAATCTATCTGACATGGAGACCATTTGTCCTAAGTATTTGTAATTCTCTACATATTCTATTACAGTATTTTCAACATCAGTGGGAATACGCTCATGATTTGTCAATATTTTTGTTTTATGGTAGTTTATTGTTAGACCTATTTCCTTGCTTTTTATGCTTAATTCATTGATCATCAGATTAACCATCTTCAGTAAACAGAACGACATCATCCGCAAATGTAAATTGTTTAACATCTACCCCTGAATATTAATACCATAATCATCCCAAAACCAGATCCCTGAAAATGGCTTTGAGGGCTGCTGTAAAAAGTCTGGGAGCAATGGGATCACCTTGTTTGATTCCTCTCTCCATCATAAAGAAGTCACTGCTTTCCTCCAACCCGACAGATGCCGCACTATTTTTAAATGGTTTGAAGTAGCTGGATATATTTTTCCTTGATCTCCATAATTTTCAAAGCACAGAAAAGCAAGTAACATTCTACGGAACCAAATGTTGCTGTAGTCAACGAAGGCCAGTATTCTAAATATTTTTCTACTATTTCATTAACTGTATATAGATGGTCCTATTGTAGAAAAATTTTTTCCTGAAATCTACTTGTTCACATAGATGTTCGGAGTTCTAGATAGTTACAAATTCTTTTGAGGATTATTTTTGTAAAAATTTTATAGTTGTGAGATAGTAAACTTATAGGTCTGTAGTTGTTTATATCTGATTTTATGCCTTTTTTATGAAGAATTATTTCTGATTTCAGCCACTGATTAGAGAAAGTCTCATCTTTCAGGATTATACTATATGAAGGTGGTCTGAAAAGTTCTTGGCCTCGACCATAGATGGCAACACTATTGGAATGATTTTTATTTCTAAATTGGTACATCGGTCATAAGCATCCATGTGAAATTGCAAGTCATTCTATAAAGTAGTTTGTTTTATACAGCTGCTGTCTGAAGCAAAAGTGTTGTCTGTGCAATTATACAATTCTTTGTAAAAGAAAGTTTAATGCCAAAAGAAATTTATTCGAAGTTCATTAAAAGTTTATGGGCACTCTTCTCCTTCGTTTTTGACAATTAAAAAATGGGCCACTGAGTTTAAACATGAGTGTACCATCCTTGAAGATGATCCACGTGAAGGACGTCCAAAAAGTGTAACAACACCAGAAATCATTGATCAAGTGCATGATATGGTGTTGGATGACTGGCGAGTCAAAGTGCATGGAATTGCTGAGACTATAGGCATTTCAAAAGAAAGTGTAGGTTATATTTTGCATGAAGAATTGTAAATGAAAAATCTTTGTGCAAGATGGGTGCCACGCTTGCTCACAGCAGATCAAAAATGCACTTGTATGAAAATCTCTGAGCAGTGCTTGGAGCGTTTTAATGGAAATAAAAATGATTTTGTGCATCAATTTATTACTATGGATAAGACTTGGACTCACCATTACACACCAGAATCCAAACAGCAGTCAAAACAGTGGACAGAAGTTGGTTGTTCAGTGCCAAAGAAGACAAAGTCTGTTCTATCAAGCAGGAAAGGTCATGGCATCGATGTTTTGGGATGCTAAAGGCATTTTGTTTATTAATTATCTTGAAAAGGGTAAAATAACCGGGGAATATTATTCCGATCTTTTAACCAGACTAGACAAAAAAATCTGATCTGTGAAAAAAGACCTGGTTTGTAGAAGAAAAAATCATCTTTCATCCGGACAATGCACCTGCCCACAAAGGTGTTTTGGCAATGGGAAAATTAAGGGATCTGCACTATGAATTGTTGGAACATCCATCCTATTCCCCAGATTTGACTTCTATCTCTTCCCAAAATTATTCCTCGCTGGTCAGTGTTTTTCTTCGAATCAAGAGGTGATTGCAGCTGTAGAGGGGTATTTTGCAGATCTTACTGAGAACCACTACAGGCATTTTGTTTATTAATCATCTTTGAAAGGATAAAACAATAACTGGGGAATATTACTCCAATCTTTTAACCAAACTAGATCAAAAAATTCGTGAGAAAAGACGTGGTTTGCAGGAAAAAAACCCATCTTTCATCAGGACAATTTAGCTCTGTAGCTCAGTCAGTATAGACAAAGCCCTTTGGTTGGAAGGACTGGTGTTCAATTCCCGTCCATGACGTGAGGAACCATTATCTGGTCTCTTTTGACTAAGGGTGAGTTAGCCAGTCTCATACGGAGGTAGAGGGTTTTTTCACCTGGAAATTAGGGTTTTTCATCCATCAGAACAGGCAAACTGGACCTTGAACACACGGATCTACAGTTATAAAATACATACTTAATTCCTCACTAGGAAGGTTCAACCAGTCCTGAGGGGTGGTCGAGGAATGGGGGATAAACCTCACACGAATAAATAAAATCAGGACAACGCACCTGCCCACAAAGGTGTTTTGGCAATGGGAAAATTAAGAGGTCTGCACTATGAATTGTTGGAACATCCACCCTATTCCCCAGATTTGGCTCCCCTTGACTTCTATCTCTTCCCAAAACTAAAATTCTTCTTCGTTGGTTAGCATTTTTCTTTGAATCAAGAGGTGATTGCAGCTGTAGAGGGGTATTTTGCAGATATTACTGAGAACCACTACAGGGATGGGATAACGGCACTGGAGCATCGCTGGAATAAATGTATTAGTTTTAAGGGAGATCATGTTGAAAAATAAAGATAATTTTGAAATTAGAAATTTGTTTTTTCATTGTTAGGCTGAAAACATTTCAGATCACCCTCGTACAGTAAGTAATAATGGCAATAAGTTGTCCAAACCCATATTTGAAAAGCTCTATAAGCACTTCAACCAGTCCTGGACACTTATTGTGTTTCATTTCACCGATAGTTTTAATTTCTATTTCTGTTATCAGTGGAACATTGACATTTTCCACATGTCCATTGTTTGTTGAATTTGATCTGATTATATGGCTTGTATAAAGATCTTTGTATAACTTATTGGCGATGCCTTGAATTTGTTTTCTATTGTTTGTTATATTTCCATTTTTATTTAAGAGACAGGGAATCCATTTTTTGCCTTCCGAAAGACTATTTTTAGTGAGGTTCTATTTTCAATCAATAATGTCTTGTACATATTTCACTTGTATCGAATTTTCTTGGATCATTTTGGATTTCTCTTTTGACAAATTCTGCAAATTTAATCTTATCTCTTGATGAATGTTGCAATCTGTTTTTCTTTAGTATTTTTCTTTCATCTATTAGTATCTTAGTTTTTTGAGAGATCTAATCATTCTTCCTGCCAGTAAAGCTATTTAGAGGTTTAATTGAAGACTTAATAATAGTTTCGATAAAGTTGCAAATATCTTGAACATCAGTTTCTGACTGTCAGATTTTGAGAAACAGTCACTTTTGTCAAATTTTGTTTGTATTTTTCTTTTTGTTAGTCTATTACGTTAGCATTTGACTTTCTTAGTTTGATACATTTAATCCTGTTTTTCTGTTTTGATAATGAGCTCATTCCTCTCACCATTCTATGATCTGTGCTAATTCTAAAATCTTGAGCACCTAGTACAGAGGTAAACAGGATTGTATTTAGACAAAGAATGAAGTCAATCTTCCTCTTGCTATTTCCATCAGAAGAAATACAAGTCCACCATCGGTTAAACCTCTTTTTGAATAGTGAATTCATTATTGTTAAATTATGACTTGTTACTAAGTTAAATAGTAATTCTCCCTATTCCCCGGATTTGGCTCCCTCTGACTTCTATCTCTTCCCAAAACTAAAACTCTTCCTCGCTGGTCAGCATTTTTCTTTGAATCAATGTGAATTTCTAGAGCCATAACCATATGGTCCCAGCACTTTGTCCTGTTGTGATGTCCTTAATTCTATTGTGGCATTGAAGTCTCCATTACTATTAACTCTTGTGTTTTCTTTGGAAATTATACTTGATTATAAAACTCTTCTATTTCTTTCAAACTATGGCTTGAGGTAGGAGTATATACCTGAATGATCGAGATCTCTTTATGAGTTCTATTTTAAGGTTTGTAATTCTTTCTGAGTATCCTTGTTCCTTTCAAGAATCTGCTCAGATAGGCACCTGACATATTCCATTTTATACATTTAAGGGTTTCTTCTTCCAGTTCTAGCCATCTTTCCTCAGATTTAAGTGTTCTAGCATTTAGAGTTGAAATGTATAAGATGGTGGTTTTTCTAGTTTTGGCATCTAATGAAGGCCTTCCAGAAGGATTTGAGCAAACACTATCATTTCTCCTGGGAAGATATGTCAAATCTGTTTTACCCTGTTTTGGCTATGGGCAGTGCAGCTCTTCTTTTTTTCTCTGAAGCATAAATTGAGGGGGATGTGGTCTAATCTCCTACATTGACCAAAATGTTTTGGGAGATGCATTTTTTAGCTTCCTGCTAGCTCCTAAATAGACTGCCTTTAACATGAAGAAAATGCTTTTTGCAGTCGTCCCTAACCTGGAGTAGTCAGACACAACAATGTTTTTAGTAGATAGTGGAAACTAGAGTTTGAAAAAAAGAATCACCTTCTCACCCTCGAATTGCTCTAATAGCACTGGAGGGGGGGGGGGTAAGAGGTAAGCAAGAGAGAGAGAGAGTAGAAGACCAGTCTACAGATATAACTAAGTGTATATTGTAGGGAGTAAGATCGGGATATCTCAGGTTTGCCATGCCCGTACTCACCAGTGTGAGCTCCTGAGAGCAATTTATACAGTTACTAACGGATAATTACCCAAAACAGCACGTGACAGAGGGGAACAGGGGCTTAGCAGTGTTAGATTTGGTAATAGTATCAGAAGATCTATAACTACAGTAGCAACTCTATCTCTGATCAGGGAAAGTAAACATGCAGTCTTGTCCTGAGAGGTTGCTCAACATGTGGAATTTTCAGTCAAGAAAGGTTTTATGTGGAACTAAAAGCTGGTGATTATGACAAACTTAGGAGACAACTTGGAGCAATGCCATGTCATTAGTGTATGGGAAATGGTTAAGGATTGCTTGAGCAAGGCAGTATCAGAAGTGAATATCCAAGGTCAGGAGGATAATCAGAGTAAGGGTTAAGTGAATGACTAACAATATAAAGCAAGAGTTGCAAAAAAGGAAAGCATTGTGGAAGGAATATAAACAAGATGATCAGCATGCCCATGAGCAGTAAAAAGCACAAGCAAGAAGGGTAACTAATATAGGGCAATAGTTGATAAAGGTGATGTAGATATCTTACAGGATAATTTAAATAAATTGGCAGTGTGGACAAAGGATAACAGTTATCAGTTCAATGTTGTAAAATGTAAGGCACTTCAGGATGAAAAAATTACACACTTTTTGTACAATATTGATGCATGTATGTTTGTATTCTTATGGCAGCTATAGTTTTATGTCCAATGTCAAAAGTCACTCTAGAATCTCCTTTGACACTTCATGTATCTCCTGCATTTTGTCATGAAAATGGCAAAGGGGCAGTCACTGATGATATGTTTGATAGTTTGTAGGATATGGGTGCATTCACAGTAAGGCAATTTGCCATATTCCGTTTATGTAGGAGGTAGCCGCATCTGCCCTGGTTCACCCTGATTCTATTGATAGTGTCCATAATCTTCTAGAAAGGAAGAAGCTGCAGGGAGGGGGGGGGTCTTTCACAAGAGAGTCATTTGTTGGCAAGTTCATTGTCCGTTGTTGGTTCCACATGTCATGAGTTGAGGGTGCTGGGCCAGAAAAGGCTCTGGCACTAGTTTACAGGAAACTGATGACGCTAGGGATCTGGGGGGGGGGGGGGGCAGATAGAGATCTAAAGTTCAGAAGACATAGTGCAAGAGTTGGCAAAATAGCTCAGAGGATTACTTGGATGCTGAACACATTTACATTACAAATAAAGATATGTGGCGAAATTGTATCTTTATAAGGATACAATTTGGCCACATGTTGACTACTATGTACAGATTTGGTCATCTACATTTCTTGGGGGGTTCAGGAGATGGCAGAGAGGATTCAGAGATGAGTGACCAAGCTGGTAACAGGGCTGTGGAATGTTCCCTATGAGGATAGATTGAAGGTGTGTAGGTTGCAGAGTTTAGCTGACAGGCAGGGGAGAAAATTGACACAGAAGAATTTTTTCTATACATGGGGAGGGGGAAAACAATGAACACTTGGAAATTGTCTAAGAGTGTGCAGACTAGATTCTTTACTTGGAGAGTGGTGAATAACTGGGATGGATTGTTAGAGGTGGTTGTGAGTGCCTCAACAGTGAATAGGTTTAAGGAGATGTATGACAGGTATTGTGTTAACAGATGAAGTGAGGCTCCTGTGATGAGTGTTTTCAACTCCATGGAGTGCCTGTATAGAATATAATTGCATGGCCTGCATTTATTGGTGGTTACAGGGTTGACACTGGGGAGTTCTTTTGCTTGGTTGAACAGTGGGAAGGAGTGATGACAAGAGGCCATTCCTGGAAGTTACGAAAGGAAACTGTGAGCAAGAGGGTGAGGAGTGGTTTCTTTGCATGGAGGGTGGTTGAATCGTGGACTGCATTGCCTGATGGAGTGGTGAGAGCGAGAACGGTCAATGAATTTAAGAAGTGGTATGATAGACTGTGTTTCTTAGGGGGGAACCTCCCCCCTCGATGAGTCTTGACAGACTTTATGTTCTTAGGAAGGACCTCCCATGACGAGTCTTTTGACTCCATGGAGGCCTGAATAATAATAATAATATTGTGCTAATCTGCAATGCATGGCACATCTTTATATCCCCCCTCCTCTGCTTTATAGCAGTAACTAACAAAAATGGAATTAAACATTTTTTTTTTTTTTTGACATTCACAAGATATCTCACTCTCCTATTCTTCATACAAAAAATCCAGAAATCGTAACAAAGTGTCATTTGCATCATTTTGTACCACAAATTGTCACTTCAAACACCTTGCATCCTTAACTAAAATATTGCTGATTTTTCTTTTCTCCTATGCAACATTCTTTTGGCACTGAGAACACTTTTCAAGAAACTGGTTTTAAACTTTGCTTAAACAAGCTTTAAAAAAAGAGAGAGATGAAAAAATTCTTTTTTTTTTTTTTTTGCCATTAAAGATGGAGGTGGAAGCTTATATTAAACATATATAGCAACAAAGAAATGAAAATAAGAATGATAAGACCAACAATTTGTAATTGAAAATTGCAGCACTTATTGAAATGTAAACACTAACTGTTAGCAAGAAAAATGAAATGCACTAATCTTAAACACTGACAGCAATATTTCATAAGGATATACTTTTTCCTCTCTGTTACAAGTTTATTTTCATATTTCCTGAGGTGACATGTTTTGTATTCTCATCAATTAAAGTTCAATTATGAATTTTCTTTAAAATTATTAATTTTGTTGAAAGTTTTTCACTTGGTTATATTATAATTAAAGATACCAAGAAATTATATACTTGGTTTAATCCATGGATTAAACCAAGTACATCATTTCTTGGTATGTTTAATTTATTATTAATTTACCTTATCTTCTGAGAAACAAGCAATTTCCAAACAAACTTTTCCAGATCAAATGTAGCTCTTTAGTTTTAATGTATACAACTGCAAAGGCCAGGTAATGAACTGTATGCAAGTCATTTTTTTTTTTTTTTTTTTTTTAATCAAAGCTGGTAATTATGTTAAATAACACTGAGGTTGGGTGATTATGATAATAATAATAACATAAGAATCTATAAATGAGAATTGTGAAGTTTCACAGATCCTGATTCTTCTAAAAGTTTTACATTATGAACATAACTTGTTTTTAATTTAAATTTCTTAAGTTAATAACATATTACTGAAACGATAATCAAGTTACTCTTGCGTTTTTACTTGCCTGCTAACATTTAACTAATAAAACCTTGACAGGCCTAGACTGTCAATTCACAGTTAACGAATTTGTTATTGAAATTTAGAGTGGCGAGAGAGAAATGGAATATAAGGGACATTACTCTACACAATAATAGATAACGAACTACACATTAAAATTAGCTAGATAGAACTTTTCAGAAAAACACAGAAAAAAAAAATATATACACATAATACTTAATGAAAAAATTTTCCAAAGATGGTGTATTAAGCTTGAATTACACACGAGATGCAGGCTGTTGGAAATATCACTATATATAATTCTGTAATCGATGAGATTAACACGTAATCTTATTTAAAAGTGATCGTAAATAGCAAAACTCCATCGAAGTATTGGGCCTCTGTGACATTTCTGGAATAAAGTTAGTCCATAATAGATATGGATTTACAATGAAAGCCACCGAACACAATTCCCCAACAAGGTGGCTATTCTCATCGGTGCCAATATCCTATAACGGGGTTTCAGGTGGAGGGCGCTGCAGGCTGAGATAAAGAATGTGACGTCATTTAGGGAAAGGTACAGGTAACAAATCTTCAACTTATTTTCCACGTGTGGTTAGCATTTCTCTAATTTGCCAATGTTGTTAATCAACGAATATGGTTAATTATTGTTGCGTTTATGGTTGCAAAAATAGCAGTAAAACTGAAAACGTAACTTTTCACCGTTTTCCTTCCGACGAAAGACTAGCTGCAGAATGGAGAATTAAACTTCATATAGAAAGACCCGTGACAAAATGGATGCCTGTTTGCTCTATTCATTTTAAAGACAGTGATTTTCTTTGTGTTAGAGGTGAGGATTATAATTATACTATTGAAAAATTCCAAAAAAAAAAAACTATGAAGCAACGCCAAAGGTGCTGTTAAGGAAGAATTCTACACGACGGAAAAGATTTGAGTAGAATGTATTGAACATCAAGCACACGTCAGCAATTATTTCGACCTCTGTTAGCGCGTCCCATTATCTCCCCGCGAAACGGTACCTACAAATTATTTTTTAAATGAAAAAAAAAAAAAAAAAAAATATATATATATATATATATATATATATATATACATACACGAAAACAACAACGCAAAAAAAAAAAAAAAAAAGACAAAGTTTAAAAAAAATTTTTTTTTTTAAGTTCCGGTTCATATTTGTTGTGTTTTATTAATTTTATATTATATTGGTAGATGATCTAAAATATATCCATACTAGATTTTCCAGTAGAATGGAAGTTAGGTTATTCCTGTACTTTGAAACTGAATTGAAATAATTGACATAGGACATAGAGGCATAATAACTTAAGAGCTTTCTTTATATTGGTCCCTTTACAGCTTTCAGGTTCCATAGTGCTTTTATTAGATCTTCTATGCTCTTGGATCCTACCTTCATGTTATTTTCATTTTGCCACTGTGGAGGTCATCAACATTCTAGTATTATATAACTTATTAATATTTTATAACTGAAAAATTTTAGGTTAAGAATTGTTGAAAAGTGTATACAGATGACTGTGATGTTTAACACTGCATCTGTATTAACATATTTTGCTTAACATCAGTTGATATGTCTGAAAATTGTCGGATTTTCAGACATATCAACCAAGGAATTAAAATAATAATAGTAATAAGTCTTATTAGCACCTTCCACGAATGCCTGAATAATAATAATAATTATTATTATTATTAGTAGTAGTAGTAGTAGTAGTCTACACCACTAATTGCATGCAGTGTCTCCCTCTCTCTCAACCACCATCTTATCTAACATTGAACTCATGAACAGCTGTTATGCATAACACACCCCCAACAGCACATTCCACTGATCCACTGCATACATACATATATTATTATTATTATGATTCAGACCTTCATGGAGTCAAAGACTCATCGTGGGAGGCCCATCCTAGAAAGTACAAGTCTATCATACCACTCCTTGAACTCATGGCCGTTCATTGTCTCTCCATTCTATCAGGCAATGCATTCCATGGTTTCAACCACCCTCCATGCAAAGAAACACCCTCTTGCTCACAGCTTTCTTTTGTAACTTCCAGGGATGACCCCTTATCCTCCCCCCCCGTTCCACCAAGTCAACCCTGTAACTCTCTCACAGCAGTTTAAAAGTCTCAATCATATCATCTCACCTTCTTATTTGTATATATATATATATAATCTCATGATCTTGTCTTATTCCCCCCCCCCCCACTCTCATGTCAATTATTTTTATATAGAGGAATTTAAATTACTTGGTATATAAGATATATATATATATATATATATATATATATATATCTATTCTATATATATATTTTATTGGAGTATTTCATTCTAGAGGAGTCAGTTTTAATGCTAGAGGAATTGGGCAGGTTTCAGGTTTAGAAGTACGGGAGGAGAGTGTGTTTCAGATACTGAGTACTCTGGATGTCAGTAAAGCTTTGGGACTGGATGGTATTTCACCACGAGTTTTGAGAGAATGTGCTAGGGAAGTGTCTAATTATAGGCCAGTTTCTGTGTCATCAGTAGTTGTTAAGATCTTGGAGAAAGTAGTGAGGGACCGTATACAGCATTGGGCAGATGAGGGTAATGTTATCTGTGAGTGTCAACATGGATTTGTGAAAGGGCACTCTTGTTTTAGCAATATGCTAGCCTTTTATGATAAAGTTACATGAGCATTAGATGAGGGAAAGGCATATACTGCCATTTTCTTAGACTTAGCGAGGGCATTTGACAGGGTGCCACATGATAAGCTGATATTTAAGTTGCAGCACATGGGTCTGGATGTCAGATTGGTCAACTGGATTCAGGATTGGCTGTCCGATAGGTATCAGAGAATTGTGTATGGTGGGGCAGTTTCAAGGAAGCAGAGGTTTACAAGTGGGGTCCCACAGGGCTCAGTACTAGGACCTATATTGTTTAACCTTTATATCAATGATATTGTCAGTGGATTGCAAGGAGATATTCAGTTGTTTGCAGATGTTGCAAAGCTGGGAAGGATTATTAGTAATAGTGCAGATGCAGCAGCCCTGCAAGAGGATTTGAATAAGCTAAATAGATGTGCAAATGAATGGGAGTGTCGGTTTAATGCAGCAAAATGTAAGGTCTTGAGGTTTGGGAAACATCGATGGGACACTACATACTCTATGGGAGGAGTCATACTTGAGGAAGTAGGAGAACCAAGAGATCTGGGGTTGATGATATAGAAACCTGAAATTTAGGGGACATATTGCGTAGGTGGTGAAGGTAACACTGAGGATTGCTACAATAATGAGAAGGAGGCCATCCCTGGAAGTTACGAAAGGAAACTGTGAGCAAGAGGGTGAGGAGTGGTTTCTTTGCATGGAGGGTGGTTGAACCATGGACTGCATTGCCTGATGGAGTGGTGAGAGCGAGAACGGTCAATGCATTTAAGGAGTGGTATGATAGACTTTGTGTTTCTTAGGGGGACCTCCCCTCGATGAGTCTTGACAGACTTTATGTTCTTAGGAAGGACCTCTCACGACGAGTCTTTTGACTCCATGGGGGCCTGAATAATAATAATAATAATAATAATAATAAAGCTCTCCCCTATCATTAACATATAAGTTAGTCAAGAATGATGTTAAATTAGTCAGTCTGGTTGGCTGGCTGAATGGAGGGATATGCTGATCAGTAGGCCGTGTATTTCAATCCCAATATACTATAGATGTTTATGAATGTCTTTAAATGTTAAGTAATTTTCATTACTTGATGTGAGGCTCCCTATATTCCTTCATGGAGGCCTCAAGCGACTTGAAAAGAGTACTATGTTTTGGCCATAAGTAGTGTTCCTGGACTCTTAGCTAATCATAATGGTACTAAGGTGTTATGGTATAACCTTTTTAAGGTGGAGTTATCATAAAAGAACAACAACAACAACAACAAAACAGACCATATGGCAGTATTGATCACTTTCCTTTTCTAGGGTACATGTGTTCCATGCACCATTTGTTACCTCATTTTATCCCCTACCTGGCAATTTTTTTTTCCAGGTGGGAATTGAACTTCATAGTCCAGCATGAGACCACTTCCCTATTTATTGGAGACCGGAAGTGGCTTGAAAAAGTTCCATGTTTGGTCTCTAAGGCAGGTTTCATTTCCAGGCTGTATAAAAAATAATTTTAAAAAATACAAAAAAATGTATATAAAATCAATAACAGTAATAAAAAAAATCCTAAGCCCACCCATGGTGTGACTGTACTATAGATTTACAAATAGACCTTTAATGGGTGGGAACCACATAAATAAAATAAAATAAATAATTTTCCTATATCTAACTCATCTATCCTAATTTCAATATCAATTTATTATGAAATAATTTGTCAAAGGATTTTGCAGAATATTATTATTACCCAAAGATCTCATGGAGTCAAAGACTCATCTGGGAGGTCCTTTTATCACACATACATCTCATCATACCGTGTCTTAAACACACTCAAACTCCTTGCAGACACCATACTCTCAGGCAAGGCATTCCAATCATTCACAACTCTGCACAAAAAAACCTGCCTCTCACTTCCCTACTCAAACCCTCTTTACACAGTTTCCAGGGATGACCTCTGGTTCTCCCCCTGATCTCCCACTATTCTCTGTAGAACTTCTCCACCATTGATCTTATAACAACCCCTTACCAACTTCTAGGTCTCTATCATATCTCCCCTCTTCCTCCTCTCCACCAGACTCTGCAAATTACATCTTCTCAATCTTTCTCATATTCAACATTCCAGAGGTCAGAAATTGCCTTTGGACCCTTTCCAACATTTCTTCATTCTTCGGAAAACCCGGTGACCAAATCTGGGCACAATAGTCCATGTGTGGCCTAATCAAAGCCTTATACAACGGAACAAGAATCTCCCTACTTCTATACGTCAGTGTCCTCCGCATCATTCCCAGAAGCCTTTGTGTTTTCACAATTTTGGGGATGTGTCCCCTAAATTTTAGATCCTTATCTAATATCACCCCAAGATCTCTTATTTCTTCTACCTCCAACAATATATTCTCACCAAGCATAAATTCTGCATCCCATATTTGTTTTCCAAATTTTAAAACCTTACTTGCAACATTGAACTCATATCCTCATCTGCTTGCCCAATCACTCAATCTATTCAAGTCCTCTTGCAAGGCCACAACATCACTACTCTTTATGGTTCGTCCCAACTTTGCATCATCTGCAAACAACTGAATATCTCCATCCAAACCCTTGCCAATATCATTAATATACAAGTTAAACAATAATGGCCCTAAAACAGACCCCTGAGGAACTTCACTAGTGACTTTCCTTTTCCTAGATATCACACCCCCATACACAACTTGTTGATACCTATCAGATAGCCAGTTTCCAATCCAATGCACTAATCTATTATCCAACCCAATCTGTTCTAGTTTGACTATCAACTTATCATGAGGTACTCTATCAAAAACCTTTGCAAAATCCAAGTATATTACTGTGCATCCTTCTCCTCTGTCCAAGGAAGCAGTCACTTTATTGTAATAAGTAAGTAGTTTACTAAAACATGACCTCCCTTTAGCAAATCCATGCTGTCCATCAAAGATAATACCATTGTTGTCAACCTAACTCTGGATCCTAGTTCTCACAAGCTTCTTCAACAACTTAACCACAACAACTGATGCACAGATAGGCCTATAGTGTGATGCTTGAGTTCGATCACCTCCTTTATGAAGTGGCACAATCTTGCCCTCCTTCCACTCTTTAGGAACTTGACCAAGTGCAAGACTTGTATTAAAAAAATATGTCAAGGCAGGTGTCAACTCCCTGGAACATTTTCCTTCAGAATATGCGGTGATATATTATCAAGTCCACAGCCTTATTTACATCTAGTTTACTCATCTCCCCATACACCTCTTGCTCACTTACAGTTAGTCTCTCTCTCTCCTCCCCATCATCAACTGCTCTCAATCTCTCCATGAAGTCACATTCACAAGATTGAAAGATCTTTATGAATCTGCTCATTAAGTATCTCCACCACACATTGTGCAATAGCTGTCTTTATACCATTTTCTCCAATCAATGTCATCCTTCCATAATCATTCTTTCTTTTGCTGGCTGCATATCGAAAGAACTCCTTAGGATTCTTTTTGGCTTCATTAGCTGACTGCTGTTCATACCTCTCTTTAGCTACTCTCACCAACCAAGTCATCCTCCTTGCCTGGTCTTTGTAGACCTCATGAAATTGGTTATTTCCACTTTTCTTCTGCTGCCTCCACAATGCCCTTTTTCTCTGTATTGCATGCTTAATCTCTTTATTCATCCATCTCACCCCTACCTTATTTAACCTTCTCACTTGGAATACATTTAGACATTTCATTTACTAGATAATTTTTAAAAATCCCCCAAGCTGCATTGATCTCTTTTTCCAGCTAACTCCTCATTCCACGCTACACCCGCAAGCTGTCTCATGAGCTCTTCATAATCACCCCCCCCCCTTGTAGTTCCACATATACCCTTTTCTCACAGGGGTCCTCACACTTCTGACAACCACTCAGGTAATCACCTCATGGTCACTCTCACCAATTGGTGGATGATTTGACACCTCATTTATAATTACATCCTCTGATGAGATGACCAAATCCAATACCCTTAATCCTCGTCTGCCTTCTGTTATATACTGTCTGAGGTAGTTATCCCTCAAAAACTCAAGAAACTCATTTTCTTTACTCCCAGTTGCTATCTCATCATTCTAGTCTATATTGCCATAATTAAAATCACCCATAATGATTACTCTTTGCTTATTTGCTTGGCTAATTTGACTATACATTTCACTATTACCACCATCCACATTACCTGGTCTATAACAACATCCCACCAGGTATTTGATTCCATTTTACCTCTATCTCACACCATACTGCCTCAAAACCACTGGCACAATTTCCATTTTGCATCTCTACTTTGTATGGACATAACTCTTTCTCTATCATTAATAGTATTCTCCCTCCCTTTTTACTCCTCCAACCTCACGAAACACATCTTACCCTTCCATCTCTATTCCTGTCAGGATGTCATCCTCTTCCAACCATGTATCACTACATATATGTGTGTGCCTTACTTTTTCATAATTTTTGCTGTTATAATATGCAAATAAACTGCCAAAATAGAATCTAAGCAATTAATTCTGACAATTTCCATAATGAATCTTGCTGTTATTTACCAATAATCTTGATACACAGTTTGGTTTATAATTCGAGCTGCAATCTTGTTAGTTTCTTCCCCTGCCCATTTTTTTCCTTTCTTTTTTGCACATGTAACAGTTTTCATATACTCTTTTCACACTTTCACTTCTACAAGGCTCTCATAGCTACTTCCATGTAATTTTTTCATTACACAAACATGGCTATAGCATAAAGTCTCTCCCCCTCCACTCTCTTATAACATTGAGTTAAGTGAACTAAAAGGTCTCCTTCTCCTTTACTTCTATTCCCTTCTTTTTCAAGCTTTGTACTATTTCACACTTAACAGCATGAAATACTTAGATAAAATGCTTATTAAATACATTTAATTGTATGGTTCAATTGGAATGAATACAGCACATTCAGGGTGTTCGGGATAAATTTGACATATTTATAATTAATTATATTTTTCCGTAAGTTACATGTATTAACACACACTTCTCTTCATTTAAAAGTTTGGACCCTTCTTCATTCATATACAAGATGTCAGAAAGGATGGATAGCTGGAACCCACCTGAATCATGGAAGAGAATAACTTGTATCATGATGATTCGTGCCCGCCATCAAAATAAGGATATTACGACTGCTGCCCAATGCTCCCTGAATACAGTAAAAACAATCAGGCATGAACTAGAGACTTGCAATGGTGACTACGAGGATGTAGCAAGAAGAAAGATCCCTAGCAGACGATCTGATTGCGTTCGTACAGCAGAATTCCTCGCAAATATGCAGGAACAGGTGTTGAAGAACCCTGGCATTGGAATTCGGGCTTTGTTCGTGGAGTTGCTAACTGTAGTCAAGCCCTGGATAACAAGGGTAGCCAATGGTAGGCCGTATGTATGGCAGCAGGATTCGGCCCCTTGCCACACCTCTGGGAAAAGTCAAAAATGGTTGTCTGAAAATTTCTACGACTTCACCAGTCCAAATGTTTGGCCTCCAAACTCCCCAGACCTTAACCCCATGGATTATTTTGTATGGGGCGCAGTTGAAAAAGACACCAATCGCACTTCCAGTAATACAAAAGCCCAGTTAATGGATAAAATTAAAACAGTTTTTGCGGCCCTTCCCAGGGAGACTGTAGCATCAGCTTGTTCGAGGTTCCGAAGCAGAATTGAAGCTGTGATCGATGCTAATGGTGGTTATTTTGAGTAAATCTTGTTGATAGTATTGTAATTAACTCTGCCTGTAATGTTTTTTTGTCAATTCATTAAATTTAATAGATACAAAGAAGATTTTCTTTTTCCTTACGAAACTGTCAAATTTATCCCGAACACCCTGTATAAATAATTAAGTAATTAAACTTAATAAATAAATAATAAATAATTAAGTTTAATCGATTCCTATTTGTTCATGTTGTTTCCATTATGTTGTTTCCTCTTCCTCTTACATCCTGATGAAGGTAACTCTCCTTCAGATGCATTCAAGAAATTATTTTTTTGTTGTTATCAGATATTTTCTGTTTTCATTCCAGTCCACTCTCCATTAATAAAATTATCTGTAATGTTCACTTGCTTCATTTTTGCCAAACCAGTTTGCTTAAACATTTCCTATCATAATTCTTCACATTTTCAACCCTATTGTGGTTTTGAGTCAGTATGGTGTGAGATAGAGATGAATGGCATGAAATACTTGATGGGATGTTGTTATCGACCAGGTAATGTGGATGGTGGTGATAATGAAATGTACAATCAAATTAGCCAAGTAAATAAGAAAAGGGTGATCATTATGAGTGATTTTAATTATGGCAATATAGACTGGAATGATGAGATAGCAACTGGAAGTAAAGAAAATGAGTTACTTGAGTTTTTGAGGGATAACTACCTCAGACAGTATGTAACGGAGGGCACACAAGGATTGAGGGTCTTGGATTTGGTCATCTCATCAGAAGATGTAATTATAAATGAGGTGTCAAATCATCCACCAATTCGTGAGAGTGACCATGAGGTGATTACCTGGGTGGTTGCCAGCAGTGCGAGGACCTCTGTGAGAAAAGAGTATATGTGGAACTACAAGGGGGGGGGATGATTATGAAGAGCTCAGGAGACAGTTTGCGGGTGTAGCATGGAATGAGGAGTTAGCTGGAAAAGAGATCAATGCAGCTTGGGGGATTTTCAACAACTGTTTAGTAGATACAATGTCTAAATGTATTCGAAGGGTGAGAAGGTTAAATAAGGTGGGTGTGAGATGGATGAATAAAGAGATTAAGCATGCGATACAGAGAAAAAGGGCATTGTGGAGGCAGTATAAGAGAAGTGGAAATAACCAATTCCATGAGGTCTACAAAGATCAAGCAAGGAGGATGACTTGGTTGGTGAGGGTATCTAAAGAGTGGTATGAACAGCAGTTGGCTAATGAAGTCAAAAATAATTCCAAGGAGTTCTTTCGATATGTAGCCAGCAAAAGAAAGAATAATTATGGAAGGATGACATTGATTGGAGAAAATGGTATAAAGACAGCTGATACAGAATGTGTGGTGGAGATACATAATGAGCAGTTCATAAAGATCTTTCAATCTTGTGAATGTGACTTCATGGACGGATTGAGAGCAGTTTATGATGGGGAGGAGAGATTGACTGTAGGTGTGCAAGAGGTGTATGGGGGAGTTGAGTAAACTAGATTTTAATAAGGCTGTGGGACTTGATAATATATCACCGCGTATTCTGAAAGAATGTGCCAGGGAGTTGACATCTGCCTTGACATATTTTTTTAATATGAGTCTTGCACTCGGTCAAGTTCCTAAGGTGTGAAAGGATGACAAGATTGTGCCAATTCATAAAGAAGGTGATCGAACTGAAGCACCAAACTATAGGCCTATCTGTATGTCAGGTGTTGTGGTTAAGTTGTTGGAGAAGCTTGTGAGAATTAGGATCCAGAGTTGTGTTGATAACAATGGTATTATCTTTGATGGACAGCATGGATTTGCTAAAGGGTGGTCATGTTTTAGTAATCTACTTACTTATTACAATAAGGTGACTGATTTATACAGAGGAAAAGGATACACAGTAATATACTTGGATTTCGCAAAGGCTTTTGATAGAGTACCTCATGATAGGTTGATAGTCAAACTAAAGCAGATGGGGTTGGATATTAGATTAGTGCATTGGATTGGAGACTGGCTATCTGATAAGTATCAACAAGATGTGTATGGGGGAGGGTATCTAGGAAAAGGAAAGTCACTAGTGGAGTGCCTCAGGGATCTGTTTTAGGTCCATTGCTGTTTAACTTGTATATTAATGATATTGGTGAAGATTTGGATGGAGATATTCAGTTGTTTGCAGATGATGCAAAGTTGGGACGAACCATGAAGTGTAGTGAAGATGTTGTAGCCTTACAGGAAGACTTGAATAAATTGAGTGATTGGGCACGGAAATGGGGATGTGAGTTCAATGTTGCAAAATGTAAGGTTTTGAAATTTGGAAAACAAAGATGGGATGCAGAATTTATGCTTGGTGAGAATATATTGTTGGAGGTGGAGGAAATAAGAGATCTTGGGGTGATATTAGATAAGGATCTAAAATTTTGGGGACACATCGCTAAAATTGTGAAGACAACACAAAGGCTTCTGGGAATGATGCAGAGGACACTAACGTGTAGAAGTAGGGAGATTCTTGTTCAGTTGTATAAGGCTTTGATTAGGCCACACATGGACTATTGTGCCCAGATTTTGTCACCGGGTTTTCAGAAGGATGAAGAGATGTTGGAAAGGGTCCAAAGGAGACTGACTAAGGTAGTTTCTGATCTCTGGAATGTTGAGTGTGAGGAAAGATTGAGAAGATGTAATTTGCAGAGTCTGGTGGACAGGAGGAAGAGGGGAGATATGATAGAGACCTAGAAGTTGGTAAGGGGTTTTTATAAGATCAGTGGTGGAGAAGTTCTACAGAAAATAGTGGGAGTCAGGGGAGAAGCAGAGGTCATCCCTGGAAACTGTATAAAGAGGGTGTGAGTAGGGGAGTGAGAGGCAGTTTTTTTTCATGCAGTTGTGAATGATTGGAATGCCTTGCCTGAGAATGTGGTGTCTGCAAAGAGTTTGAATGTGTTTAAAACACAGTATGATGAGCTGTGTGTGTGATAAAGGGACCTCCCAGATGAGTCTTTGACTCCATGAGGTCTTGGGGTGGTAATAATAATAATAATAATAATAATTAGAAGCTCCCCAGTCAACTAGCATCAAACTATGTGTTGATGAGCTGTGGGGGAAATGATGTTAATGTAGTATATGGGAATTGATTAGAATGCATCTGACAAAAACAACATATAACTGTATATCAAGAGTTATATGAAAAATAGAGTATGAATGAAATGTAGCAATAGTAGTCTGTATGGAATAGAAGATGTTATAAAGGAGATTCAGGGCAGCTGGTGTAATCCAGTGCATGAAGAGCATAAAATACAAGCTAAAAAGTGACAAGAATGACAAGAAAAGAGAAAGTAGCAGAGTCGGAATGACTGGACATGTCTTCCTTCATGTGGAAGAGAACCAGGTTCATTTCTCATGATGAGAGGAATGGGAGTGAACAATGGGTTCTCAGACTCCAGAAATGTCGTCCAATAATAATATTATGAGAAGAGATTGGCTAGTCAAGCCAAACATAATTCAAGGGAATTTTTCTGTGGGCAGCATGAAGAAGAATAATTATGGAAAGGTGACTGGTAATGTTGGTGGATGGTTATGGTAGTAGAGTGAACATGGCAAAGAATTTAATGGAATTATTTAATGATCATTTTGTCAGTGTATATCATACTAATGTGAATGATGCTGTGTAACATTTAGAAGGGAGTTAAATGATAGAGGGATTGGATTTTAAAAAAATCAGAGATGTATAAAGTGTTGATAGAGATTGACGACAATAAGGTTATAGAAATGGATGACATATTATTATTATTATTATTATTTTTATGTGAAAAGGAGTTCAAGGCCTCATCGATGGCAGGCACCTACTCTACAGCTTTCTGTCTCCACCAACTACAGCGAGCCACAACTACTATCATCATCTACAGCAACGCAATCTACTGCCCACCATCACTACTAGTTTTTTCACAGACAATCACAAACATCCATGCCCATGTTGGGATTTGAACCCGCAGCCTTTTGGCTGGAGAGCGGATATGCTAAAAACTCAGCCAACCAGGCCATATCACTATGCATTTTTAGGAGATGTGTAAAATAATTAGATATGCCTTTGACCTTGTTGTTTAATGAGAGTCTTTATTATTATTATTATTATTATTATTCAGGCTTGCATGGAGTCAAAAGACTCATCATGGGAGGTCCTTTCTAAGAAACACAAGTCTATCAAGACTCATCGAGGTAGGTCCCTCCTAGGAAACACAAAGTCTATCATACCACTCCTTAAATGCATTGACCGTTCTCGCTCTCACCACTCCATCAGGCAATGTATTCCATGATTCAACCACCCTCCATGCAAAGAAACCACACCTCAACTTCTTTCTCACAGTTTCCTTTCGTAACTTTCAGGGCTGGGCCCCTTGTCATGACTCCTTCCCGCTGTTCAACCAAGCGAAAGAATTCCCCAGTGTCAACCCTGTAACCACCTCTCAACAGTTTAAAAGTCTCAATCATATCACCCCTCCTTCTATCCACGAAACTCTGCAGTCCACACTCCCTCAACCGATCCTCATAACTAACATTGTACAGTCTCGACACCATCTTTGTTATCCGTCTTTGTACCCTTTCCACAGTTATTTTATCCCCTTCAAATCCTGGGGACCAGATCTGAGAACAATAGTCCAAGTGTCGTCTGATCAGGGTCTTATACAATGGAATGATAACCATTTTATCTCTGCAGGTCAGTGTCCTTCTCATTATTGCAGCAATCGTCTGCGTTACCTTTACTACCTTTGCAATATATCCCCTAAATTTCAGGTTTCTATCAATCATCAAACCCAGATCTCTTGTCTCTCCTACTTCCTGCAGTTTAACTTCTCCCATAGGGTATGCAGCATCCCATCGATGTGTCCCAAACCTCAAGACCTTACATTTTTCTGCATTAAACTGAAACCCCCATTCATTTGCCCATATAACTAGCTTATTCAAATCCTCTTGCAGGGCTATCACATCTGCACTATTACTAATAACCCTTCCCAGCTTTGCATCATCTGCAAACAATCAAATATCCCCTTGCAATCCACGGACAATGTCATTGATATAAAGGTTAAACAGTATAGGTCCCAGTACTGAGCCCTGTGGAGCCCCACTTGTAACCTTCTGTCTCTTTGATATTGCTCCACCATACACAATTCTCTGATATCTATCGGACAGCCAATCCTGAATCCAGTTGACCAATCTGACATCCAGACCCATGTGCTGCAACTTAAATATCAGTTTATCATGTGGCACCCTGTCAATTGCCTTTGCTAAGTCTAGGAAAATGGCAGTATATGCCTTTCCCTCATCTAATGCTCTTGTAACTTTATCATAAAAGGCTAGAATATTGCTAAAACAAGAGCGCCCCTTCACAAATCCATGTTGACTCTCACTGATAACATTACCCTCATCTGCCCAATGCTGTATATGGTCCTTCGCTACTTTCTCCAAGATCTTGCAGTGAGAAATGTTCCAAAAGAGTGAAAAGAAGTTTCAAAATAGTGCCACATTATGAATATGGTTCTAAGACAGTAATTTTTCAATTATAGACATATCTGTAATACAATAGAATAGAATGGAATATAGGATTGAGTTGATGGGCATAGGAGTCTCTGATGGTCAAGCATGGGCTTGTGAAGGATAGGTCAGCAATCTACCTGCATTTTATGATACAGTGAGGAATGTTTTGGATATTGGAGATATATACAGTGATATTCTTGGACTCTGTTAGCTTATTTTAATGGTATTGATTACAACACAGAATGATAAGAAAATAATTAATATTTATTAACTTATTAGCGGATATTTCACTGATACTATATTCAGCATCTTCAGAGCACAAGAACAGTTTTTCCAGTGCATGAAAAAAACAATTTGGTATCAGTGGGACTAATTTTAAAAAAAAATTCTAGCAGACAACACAAGAAACTAAAACCCTAATTGGTGCCATATTGTTGGAAAAAAGAGAGAAAACAAGTATTAGAAAACTGTTGATTCTAAAAAACAATCTCTCTCTCTCTCTGAGTTATGACTTCTGTGTAGCACTTTTGTTTTCTTCCATTTGATGCTGTGCGAAGGGGGTATCCAGGGCATGGTCTGCTAGACCTAACTTACCATAATGATACTGCCAATATTTTTTATGTTCACCAAGGTTGATATCAACAATTCTTTCTGTTTGTCCATAGTAAGCCAGGTCACAAGAACAAGGTACCTCATAAACTCCTGTATGTGATAAAGAAAAGAGTTTTGAACCATATATCTAGAGTGCTTATTAAATATCAGCTATGCACCATATTTAACCCATACATCAAATTGGCAACTCTCATCTGATGAGAATTGCAGAACAGATGAGAATTGGCAATTCTCATCTGTTCACCTAAGGTGAACAGATGAGAGTTGCCAATTTGATATATGGGTTAAATATGGTGCATAGCTGATATTTAATAAGGACTCTAGATATATGGTTCACCATCTGGTGGACCGTATATTATTGGCAACTCTCATGCCAACTGGCGATGTTAGAGTTGGATGTTGTAGCAGCATAAAAAAACATAAGTTTTTGTTATTATTTATTACAGTTTTTTACTTTAAATTATGAGGAATCTAAGCTAGATACAACATATAGTCTGTGAGTAATTTGCATTTGGGGAGTTTGTACTTAAAAATATAATATTTCTGTATAGTTTGTAGTAGTTTTTAGTGCTTTAGTTCTTAGTGCAGCATTTGAATAATGGCAGAAGCCACTTCTCAGTTTGCCAGTGGCTTATTACCAAGTCTCCCTGAATTTAAGGACTACATTTTACACAGCATACTACGGCAATTTGTGGTATACAGTGCTTGTGGCATGTACGTATCCTGACAGATATGTGGCAGGTGAGAGATGGGGGGGAGTGCATGTATGCAGAAAATGTATAAAATGGGAAGAACTTTGTGATTTAGACATTAGTATAAGCACCTCAGCAGCATTAGTTTGAAACATTATTTGAAAGATTAGTTTGAAACATCGTGAAGTTTTCAAAGATGGTGTTAATTAGGAGGATGAATGGTGAGCAAGAGTAAGCAGCTTGGTGAGAGAGATAGATCTACTGAAAGAAGTGGAATGTCTCAGAAACAAGCTGAGAAGCATTAAGGATGAGATTAGACAACTGGAAACAATGAATGCAAAGTGAATCAGAGCAGGAGAGAGAGAGAGAGTTATCGGGATGATGGAAGGGAGGGGGAGAGTATAGGAGAACCAGTAAAAGAGAGGAAATGAGAAAAATGCAAGAAAGTGCTGGAACCAGTTATGAAAAGATGTTAAGACAATAGGTAAGTGGGGGAATAAAGAAAGAAAATGTTAGAATAGAGAGAGAGAGAGATGCAGGTGAGCAAGGAAGAAACAGAGTGATAAGAGGTGATATATGGAGACTCAATGAGCCATGGGGTGCAAGATAGAATGCCTGGGAAGTGTTTGCCTGGAAGAACGATAGATAGTATGACTATGGCAATTAAATGAGGTGAAAGGGTGGATGAACTGATTGTGATGGTTGGCACAAAAATTACTTGAGAGGTAGTGTGAATCGGGTAGCAAGATATCTGAGGTTCATACTTGAGGTTGTATGGAAGAAGACAGAGAGGGAAGGTAGTGAGTGTGATGCCCACATATGATAATGCAGAGCTGCAGAGAAAAGCATCAATAATGAACAGTATAATAGCCAGAATGTGTCTAAAGAGAGGCTTGGAATAAATACCTGGATGCTTGGAGGGCATTTGAAGACAGAAAGAAACTATATGCGAGAGAGTTTGCATCTGGAGAGAATGCTGTTCTCTGAACAAGACAGTGTGTTAATGCAGGGAAACTTGAATTATCAGGATGGATGGTAGCAGGGATGGCCTCTTGTGGTGGGGGGGGTGCTTGGGAGAAAGGGGAATACATTGGGTCATGCTGAATCCAGTGGAGTCTGGAGAGGATAATGATAGGTATAGAAATGGAGACAATGCCTTGATTCTTTATACTAATGCCAGGAGTATCCAGAATAAAGGAGCTGAATTGGTGGCTCTGATAGCATCAACCCATCCAAAGATGGGTTGATGCTATCAGGATTTTTGAGACATGGTAGTCAGAAGATCATATACTGACAGGAATAGAAGTAGTCGGGTAACACATTTTTTGCCAGGGTAGGAAGGGAAAATGCAGTGTTGGAGTACTGCTTATGATAAGTGATGATTTATGTCCTTTCAGAGTGGAGGATTTGAAAGGACATAAATCATAAATCAACCTATCAGAATAGATTGAAGGTCTGTGGGCTTCCAAAACTAGCTGATAGGCAGAAAAGACTAGAACTGGTAGAAGCAAAGCATTGAAGTTATTATAAATAAAATAAATCATCTAATGCCTTTTATTCCCTTATAGGGAATAGGAGAGGCCTCTATACCCTATCTAGCTTTTGGAGACTGAATGGGCAGTTCAATCATTAAAGGAGTTTTATAAGAATGACACTAAAGACATTTTTCAATACATGGCAAAGAACAAAGGTTAACCCATGGAAATTGTATAAGAGTGTGGTCATCATAGCAAGGGTTGTAGGACTAGAATTCTTGCTTTGAGGATGATGAAAAGGTGGATGGATTGCCAGAGGTGGTTGTCAGTGCTTTGTCAGTGAATGAGTTTAAGGAGAGGTATGATAGATATTGTGTGAATAATAGATCTCCCATGATGAGTCTTCCGACTCCATGGAGATACCTGTATAATAATAACAATAATAATATTACTGACTTCTAATCCTGTCCACAGTTTTACTGATGACAGTAAACTCCATTGCCCTTCTGTCTTTAGCAGACCATATACTTAAATGATTCATTTAAGAAATGAATCATTTCTTAAATGATGTTGGTGTAGTTGTGGTTAGTTGTAATTGGTGGATTGAGTGGTGGTGACAGAGAGTTGTATAGTAGATGCCCTCCCTCGATGAGTCTTTGGACTCCCTGGAGGTGTCGTGTAATAATAATGATAATAATATCTAGCCTATCTTGGCACAAACACATTACATGTGAAGCCCCATCTGCTTCTAAAAAAAAACTTGGAGTCCTCTTTCATTAAAAAGACTACTAACCTACACAGATCTTAACACTATATTAGCTATACAATTTATACATGAAAACACAAGGTAAAAGTAATATTTATTAAATTTGTTCAGCTCCCCATCATTTACAGGAAGAACTTTCAAATGTCAAGCTGTATATGAAATTAACTAGCTTTTCAGAAAGGACTACACAACATCTGTTTGAACATGTGAGAAGGCTTATGAAGCTTTCGTTATGTATGTTGATTAAGTTTAACGGTATAGATGAGAACACACTGATAAGATAAGAAAATAACTATTTATAAACTTATTGCTGATATTCTATCCAGCATCTTCAGAGCATAAAAACAGTTTGTCACAGTACGCGAGACAATCACAAGACAACAATGGGATTAGTTTGAATAATTGTAACGTACAACACAAAGACTAAAGTCCTAATTAGACACTATCTATATTGGGGGAAAAAAACAGAGAGAGAGAGAGAAAGCAGGTATTAATTTCGTCTTGAGATGACTGTCTCCCAAACCTTTAGCAAATTTATGCAACCATACTTATTGAGGTTTGGAGTATGTTGGAGTATGTTTCAAGGCTTCTATTGTTTCCAGGAACAACCTCTCTGACTTGTAAAACCTTCTGTGCAGCACTTTTGTTTTTTTCGAATCGATCCTGTGCGCAGGAGTATTTAGAGAATGGTATGCTAGACCTGACTTGCCATAGCTATAGTGCTGGATGTATTTTTATGTTCACTGGGCAGATGTCCACAGTTCTTCCTGTCTGTCCATAGTAAGTTCGATCACACGAATGGGAAACTTCATAGACTCCTGGATGTGATTAAGGAGAGATTCTGTCCTTGGGTGAATGGATGATAGTTGCCAATTTTACATACGGTTTAAATACTGTGCACAGTTGATGTTTATTAAGCACCCTAGATATCTTTTCAGATGTGCCTTTAATGTATGGGATGGTGACAGTTTTGTTGTAGTCTTCTGTGGTAGACAGTGGGGGGGGATTTCTGTGGAGCATTTAGTATTTTGTCCATCTTCTGGAGATTATAGCCATTGCCCAAGAAGCTGTGACACAAGTGAGTGAGTTCAGCAGTGAGAGCAATGTCATTGGAACAAATCACTCTAGTTCTGTGGATTAGTGTTTTTAGGATACCATATTGTTGAGATGGCGTGTTTGTTTGTGTAAATATCTCCTGTATGTGTGAGGTTTCTGTGAACCGAGGATGATAAAGAACCATCTATGATTAGTGTATCCAGGAAGGGCAGACAGTTGTTTGCAGTTCCTTGGACTCCTTCTTTAGCCAACTTCTACATAGAACACTTGGAAAAGCTAGCTATCAATACAGCCACTCTCAAACTAAGGCTTTGGCCATGCTATGCTATGTTGATGATGTGCTTGCTATTTTGCCACATGGCCCAGACACATTGATACTTGGTTTATTGAGCCCCCCCCTCCCCCCACACAGGGAGATATTTACACAGACAGTCACATCATCACCCATCTCAACAATATGGAATCCTAAAAACATTAATCCATAGAGCTAGAGTGATTTGTTCCAATGATATTGCTCTCACTGCTGAACTCACTCACTTATGTCACACCTTCTTGGCCAATGGCTATAATCCCCAGAAGATAGACAAATTACTAAATGTTCCCTAGAAATCCCCCCCCCCCCACACACACTGTCTACCACTGAAGACTACAACAAAACCGTCACCATCCCATACAATTAAGGCACATCTGAAAAGATATCTAGAGTGCTTAATAAACATCAACTACACACCATATTTAAACCATATGTAAAATTGGCAACTCTCATCTGTTCACCCTAAGGACAGAATCTCTCCTTTATCACATCCAGGAGTCTATGAGATGCCCTTTGTGTGCTCGAGCTTACTATGGACAGACAGGAAGAACTGTGGACATCCTCCTCAGTGAGCATAAAAAATATATCCAGCACTATCGCTATGGCAAGTCAGGTCTAGCATACCATGCTCTAGATATACACAGGATTGATTGGAAAAAAAACAAAAGTGCTGCACAGAAGCTTTTACAAGTCAGAGGTTGTTCCTGGAATCAACAGAAGCCTTGAAACATACCCCAAACCTCAACAAGTATGGCTGTATAAATTCATCAAATATTTGGGAGACAGTCATCTTAAGACCAAATTAGTACCTGCTTTCTCTCTCTGTTTTTTTTTTCTCCTCTCAGCATAGATTTCTCCTCTCACCTAATTAGGGCTTTAGTCTTTGTGTTGTATACATCACAATTGTTCAAACTAGTCCCATTGTTATACGAGATTGTGGTTGTCTCACTTACTGTGACAAGCTGTTTTTGTGCTCTGAAGATGCTGGATAGAACACTAGCGAAATATCAGCAATAAGTTAATAAATAGTTATTTTCTTATCAGTGTGTTCTCATCTATACTGTTGAAATTAATCAACATCTGTTTGACTCCTACAAAACTAACCCAAACAACAAGGAATAAATACATCGAGTTCCAATCCCATACATCTCTGGCATTTCAGAACTGATTTCCAGAATTCTGAAGTAATATGATTTAGTAGTGACTTTATTCCTATTAATAAACTCTCACTGCATTTCCCTCTCCTCTAAAGATAAACACTCTCATATGTCTTTTCCAGGTGTATACCAAGTTCCATATGACTGCCATCTTTCCTACTTTAGACAAGCTGGATGCTCAATAGAACAAATAATGCAATAACATCAATTATATATTTTCCACAGCAAATCCGATAAATCTGAATTAGCTCAACATAGAATAGAGCCAGACCACAACATTCTTTGGTGTGAAATACGTTTTCTACACAGATGTTGGTACAAGTTTGAATGCTGTTTTGAATGAGAGTGCGGAAGCCATGCTTCACATCCTGAACTTGAATTGGAATGATTGCCTTTCCTTATCAAAAATATGTGAAAGTTTAATTAGAATAACACATCATTAAGTTTTTTTTTTTTTTTTTTTTTTACTATTAAAACCAAGTATGTTATTTTATAAAGACATAAGATCTCAAGAAACCAACTAGTTACTACATTTATCTGATAATCTGTTGAGAATGATATTATAAGTTATATATATATATATATCTGCAATTTATTTTTACACTGTTATGATTAGCCTTTTCTTCAGTTGAAGCATGGCACTGTTGGAGATTTAACATCATGCGACTCATTCTATTTCACATAAATCAGTTGTTTGCATTCTGCTTTGTAACAATGTTTTTTTAAACCACTGAGGATGGTCTATTAATTTCAGACTGAAATATATTTCACTATATTAATACATATTACTTTTATCTTGTGTTTTCATATATCTATTGTACAGAACTATGGTACAATGGTTCATTATATTAGCTAGCTTTGGGTGAATGGTCATCATCATCATCATCAAATTCCTGAAATGTACCCTCAAGGGTGTACAGGATATGATAGTACTACATAAAAAATTGATGTCTTTACTCAGTAGGCATCTGGAGAGATTGCTATTCAGAACAAGTCAGTGTGTCCCAGGGAGGATGGTAGCAGGGATGGCCTCTTGTGGAAATGGGTACTTGGGAGAAGGAGTGACGACATCATCTAACACTGAGCCCAGTGGAGTCTAGAGGGGGATAATGCTGGGTATAGAAACAACAGCATTTATATGCTTTATACTAATGCCAATAGTATCTGGAATAAGAGAGAGGAATTGGTGGTGCAGATAGCATCAGCCTGGCCAAAAATTATTGCGATCACTGAGACGTGGTTGACAGAAGAGGATATAATAACAGGAATAGAAGTCGCTGGGTACAGCATATTTCGGCAGGATAGGGGGGGAAAGCGTGATGGTGGGGTACTGGTTATGATAAGTAACGACCTATGTCCTCTAAGAGTGGAGGCTTTAAAAGGCAGTGAGACAAAATGATTTTGAGAGCATATGGTGTCAGGTAGAGGTGGGCAAGACAGGATATTTAGTGGGGTGTTGCTACAGACCCAGGAGCACAGAGGACGGGGACCAGGAGATGTTTAGACGGTTAAGTTTGGCAAGTGCAAGAAGAATGATTGTTATGGGAGATTTTAACTACAGTAGTATAAATTTGAGAGAGAGGAAGGGCAATAGGGGAATGGAATTTCCCCTATTGCTCTTCAGATGTCTTAGGCAACATGTAACAGAGGGAACAAGAGTTTTCTATTTGGTTATAGCATCAGAAGAGCTGATACTGAGATGACATCTCTCCCACCAGTTCGCGAGAGTGACCATATGGTTTTGACTTGGAAAATGAATAGACATGCAGGAGTATCAAAGAGACGGGAACGTATGTGGAATTATAAGGCAGGTGATTATAATAGTCTAAGAAGTCAACTTGGGCGAAGTTTCATGGAGAGAGGAATTGGAAGGCCAGGATATCACTGGTGCGTGGGAAATTATAAAAGAATATTTGTTAGCAGCAATGGTAAGTTGTATACCACGAGTGAACAAGAGGATGCACAATTTGGAGCAAAGTGGATGACAAACAATATTAAACAGGAATTGCATACGAAAAAGAGGCTATGGAAGAGATATAAGGAGACAGGTGAAGAGAAGATGCATGAAGAATATAAGACACAGGCTAGAAGAGTGACTAGTGTGGTAAGGAAAGCAAAACTGGAATATGAGAGGAGATTGGCACTAAGATCCAAAGAAAATCCTAGGAAATTTTTTAGCTATGTGGCCAGTAGGAGGAGAAATGACTGTGGAAGAATGATATTGTGGGATAAAAATGGGAATAGAGTGACTGATGCAGAGGACATAGTGGAATTGTTCAATGAACACTTTATTGGAGTATTTCATCCTGCAGGAGTCAGTTTTAATGGTAGAGGGATAGGGCAGGTTCCAGGTTTAGAGGTATGGGAGGAGAGTGTGTTTCAGATACTGAGTACTCTGGATGTCAGTAAAGCTGTGGGGCTGGATGGTATTTCACCACGAGTTTTGAGAGAATGTGCTAGGGAACTGACAGTGCCTTTGACCTGTCTTTTCAATGGAAGTCTGGCTGCGGGAAAGGTGCTCATGGAATGGAAGGAACATAAAATAGTGACATTGCATAAGGGCGGTAGCAAACTGGAAGTGTCTAATTATAGGCCAGTTTGTGTGTCATCAGTAGTTAGTAAGATCTTGGAGAAAGTAGTGAAGGACCGTATACAGCATTGGGCAGATGAGGGTAACTTAACTCTGGGAGTCAACATGGATTTGTGAAGGGGCACTCTTGTTTTAGCAATATGCTAGCCTTTTATGATAAAGTTACAAGAGCATTAGATGAGGGAAAGGCATATACTTCCATTTTCTTAGACTTAGCGAAGGCATTTGACAGGGTGCCACATGATAAGTTGATATTTACGTTGCAGCACATGGTCTGGATGTCAGATTGGTCAACTAGATTCAGGATTGGCTGTTCAATAGATATCAGAGAGTTGTGTATGGTAAAGCAGTTTCAAGGAAGCAGAGGGTTAGAAGTGGGGTCCCACAGGGCTCACTACTAGGACCTATATTGTTTAACCTTTATATCAATGATATTGTCAGTGGATTGCAAGGAGATATTCAGTTGTTTGCAGATGTTGCAAAGCTGGGAAGGATTATTAGTAATAGTGCAGATGCAGCAGCCCTGCAAGAGGATTTGAATAAGCTAAATAGATGTGCAAATGAATGGGAGTGTCGGTTTAATGCAGCAAAATGTAAGGTCTTGAGGTTTGGGAAACATCAATGGGACACTACATACTCTATGGGAGGAGTCATACTTGAGGAAGTAGGAGAACCAACAGATCTGGGGTTGATGATATAGAAACCTGAAATTTAGGGGTCATATTGCGTAGGTGGTGAAGGTAACACTGAGGATTGCTACAATAATGAGAAGGACACTGACCTGCAGAGATAAAATGGTTATCATTCCGTTGTATAAGACCCTGATCAGATGACTATTGTTCTCAGATTTGGTCCCCAGGATTTGAAGGGGATAAATTAACTGTGGAAAGGGTACAAAGATGGTTTCAGGACTGTACAATGATAGTGATGAGGATCGGCTGAGGGAATGTGGACTGAAGAGTTTGGTGGATAGAAGGAGAGGTGATATGATTGACACTTTTAAACAGTTGAGAGGTGGTTACAGAGTTCACACTGGGGAATTCTTTCACTTGGTTGAACAGCAGGAAAGAGTGATGACAACAGGCCATCCCTGGAAGTTACGAAAGGGAACTGTCAGCAAGAGGGTGAGGAGTGGTTTCTTTGCATGGAGGGTGGTTGAACCATGGAATGAATTGCCTGATGGAGTGTGAGAGCGAGAACAGTCAATGAATTTAAGGAGTGCTATGATAGACCCTGTGTTTTTTAGGGGGGGGACCTTCCCTTGATGAGTCTTGATAGACTCTGTGTTTCTTAGGAAGGACCTCCCACGATGAGTCTTTCGACTCAATTGGGGTCCTGAATAATAATAATAATAATCATAATAATACTAGCTTCCTATCTACAATTTTCCTCCAAATCTGTCTGTTACTTGTCAAGACTCCAGCATTATCAGATCTTATGTTTTCTATCATCTAAGGCACTTTGTAACGTATCAATCCACCTATATTTTGGTCTTCCTCTGGGTCGTTTTCTTGCCAACCTGGCAAAGAACACTTGTTTTGCTAATCTTTCCTGGACCATTCTCTTTAAGTGACCATACCACCTGAGACTAGCTCTGCTAATGCATTCCTGGATGCTGACAGTGTCAAGTTCTTTCCTACTATCCTCATTTTTAATATGATATTGTCATTGATGCCATCTGTTCACACCTCTAATCTTTCTCAGGACTCTCATATCCGTGGTTTCTGTCTTTGGTCAAGTGTTTTACTTCTGAACCAGCTCTCTGGTCCATAAGTTAAAACTAGTTTGAAAAATGTATTGTATACAGATAATTTAGTGTTCCGACTAATTTCTCACTTATTCCATATGAATTTATTCAATTGACTTCCTACCATACAAGCTTTGTTGATTCTGTTGTCTATTTCCATATTTAATTTACCATCTTCACTAAAAATCGTGTCTAAGCAGCTGAAATATTCTACTTGTTTCACACATTCTCTGTTCAAAACACAGTTGACATTTTCAACGATTCTACCTATTTTCATTGTCTTTGTCTTTTTATTGCTGACTTTCATACCTTATCTATTACAACAGTTATTCAATTTAGTCAGGGAATTTTGCAGACTTGTAGCGAATTTATTTAGAAGTATAACATCGTCTGCATAAAGCTAAGAGCTGACATTAACATTTCTAATTCTGATATCATGTTTAATACCACTTTCCTTCATAATGTGATATAGATAATGAATAACAGAGGGGATAATGTACATCCTTGTCTCACACCAGATTACCATTAAACCATCTTCCTGTACTTCCTTCAATTCTAACTGCTAACTTGCAACTCAAATAAAGACCAAGTATTACTTGATATAATGCCCCATTGACACCATATAACTGTAGCGTATTGAATAGCTTCTCTCTTGGCACCTTGTCATATGCCTTTTCCATATCGACAAAACGTAAATACAGATCTTTGTTATATCCCTATGCTTTCTCAACTATTTGTCGTAAAGTGAAGATCTGATCCTGACAGCCTCTGTTTGGCATGAATCTAGTTTGTTCTTCTCCAAGCTTTTCTTCCACAATTCTTCTAAACCTTTTCTCAAGTATACTGGCATAAATCTTGCCCAGAACAAGTAGGGAAATATCTCTGTAATTCTCACATTCTGTTTTATTTCCCTTTTTATATATGGGTACTATGAGAGCTCTACTCTAATCATCTGGAATTTGTCCCTCTGTCCAGGCCTTCTGAACTATGCAGTGCAGCCACTATAAGACATTTATACTCCCATACTTCAGCGTTTTTGGTCGAATATCATCTACTCCTGCTGTCTTTCCACATTTCAAGCCTTTGATGGCTTTTTCTACTTCAAGTATGGATATGTATTCCTGACTGTATGCCTGTTGAGTGTTTTTTACCACTGTGCTATCAATTTTTCAAAGTAATTACTCCATACTTCAAGTATACGTTTTTCTCCTGTTTTCATGTCACCTTTAATCATCTCTAACTCCTTTTACAGCACTCTTTCTTCATTTCTAAGCTTCTTCAACAACCTCCAGAATATCTTATCACCGTCTTGCTATTTATTTCTATGTTCTTGCCAAGTCCTCTCATGACATGTTTAGCTAATTTTACACAGTGTTTAGCTTTCTTACATTTGTCTCTGTATTCTCTAAGAGCACAAGCTGACTTTTTTGTCAGGAACTTTTGAATGCTTTCTTCTTTCCCTTCACTGCTGTTTAACTTCCTGTGTCCCTCATGGAGTTCTGATTTTTATATTCTTGCAAACAACCTCACTACATGCCTCTCTGGCTGAATCAATCAGTGTTTTCTTCAAGGCTTGCCACTGAATCTCCAAGGTTTGGTTGCTGTTCTCAAACTCTTTCATTTTTTCTTCAATAATCTTTGTGCATTTTAGTCTACGGTTCACATCTGAGAGCTGCTCAACTTTTATTCTCTTTAAAACTTTCTTACATGTTATTCTTTTCAATATGAAATTCAATTTTATCCTGCTCAAGACTAAATAAATCTGGTGTCCTGCACCAGGGAGAAAACGTCAGTATGAACAATAACATATTATTATTATTATTATTATTATTCAGGCCTCCATGGAGTCAAAAGACTCATCGTGGGAGGTCCTTCCTAAGAACATAAAATCTGTCAAGACTCATCGAGGGTGAGGTTCCCCCCCCCCTAAGTAACACAAAGTCTATCATACCACTCCTTAAACTCATTGACCATTCTTGCTCTCACCACTCCATCAGGCATTGCATTCCACGGTTCAACCACCCTCCATGCAAAGAAACCACTCCTCATGCTCTTGCTGACAGTTCCCTTTCGTAACTTCCAGGGATGGCCTCTTGTCATCACTCCTTCCTGCTGTTCAACCAAGCAAAAGAACACCCCAGTGTCAACCCTGTACCACCTCTCAACAGTTTAAATATCAGTCATATCACCTCTCCTTTTTCTATCCACCAAACTCTGCAGTCCACATTCCCTCAGCCAATCCTCATAACCAAAATTGTACAGTCCTGAAACCATCTTCGTTATCCACCTTTGTACCCTTTCCACAGTTAATTTATCCCCTTCAAATCCTGGGGACCAAATCTGAGAACAGTAGTCCAAGTGTCATCTGATCAGGGTCTTATACAACGGAATGATAACTGTTTTATCTCTGCAGGTCAGCGTCCTTCTCATTATTGTAACAATCCTCAGTGTTACCTTCACCACCTATGCAATATGTCCCCTAAATTTCAGGTTTCTATATCATCAACCCCAGATCTGTTGGTTCTCCTACTTCCTCAAGTATGACTCCTCCCATAGAGTATGTAGTGTCCCATCGATGTTTCCCAAACCTCAAGACCTTACATTTTGCTGCATTAAACCGACATGCCCATTCATTTGCACATCTATTTAGCTTATTCAAATCCTCTTGCAGGGCTGCTGCATCTGCACTATTACTAATAATCCTTCCCAGCTTCGCATCATCCGCAAACAACTGGATATCCCCTTGCAATCTACTGGCAATGTCATTGATATAAAGGTTAAACAATATAGGTCCTAGTACTGAGCCCTGTGGGACCCCACTTGTAACCCTCTGCTTCCTTGAAACTGCTTTACCATACACAACTCTCTGATATCTATTGAACAGCCAATCCTGAATCTAGTTGACCAATCTGACATCCAGACCCGTGTGCTGTAACTTAAATATCAGCTTATCATGTGGCACCCAGTCAAATGCCTTTGCTAAGGCTAAGAAAATTGCAGTACATGCCTTTCCCTCATCTAATGCTCTTGTAACTTTATCATAAATGGCTAGCATATTGCTAAAACAAGAGAGTGCCCTTTCACAAATCCATGTTGACTCTCACAGGTAACATTACCCTCACCTGCCCAATGCTATATACGGTCCCTCACTACTTTCTCCAAGATCTTAACAACTACTGATGACACAGAAACTGGCCTATAATTAGACACTTCCAGGCTGTTACTATCCTTATGCAATGGCACTATCTTACCTTCCTTCCATTCCCTGAGCACCTTTCCCTGCAGCCAGACTTTCATTGAAAAGCCAGGTTAAAGGCACTGTCAGTTCCCTAGCACATTCTCTCAAAACGCATGGTGAAATACCATCCAGTCCCAAAGCTTTACTGACATACAGAGTACTCAGTAAAGCTTTGGGACTGGATGGTATAATAACAGGAATAGAAGTCGCTGGGTACAGAATTTTTCGGCAGGATAGGAGGGGAAAGCGTGGTGGCGGGGTACTGCTTATGATAAGTAATGCACTATGTCCTCTGCATCAGTCACTCTATTCCCATTTTTATCCCACAATATCATTCTTCCACAGTCATTTCTCCTCCTACTGGCCACATAGCTAAAAAATTATCCAGGATTTTTTTGAATCTTAGTGCCAATCTCCTGTCATATTCCAGTTTCGCTTTCTTTACCACACTAGTCACTCTTCTGGCCTGTGTCTTATATTCTTCATGCATCTTCTCTTCACCTGTCTCCTTGTATCTCTTCCATAGCCTCTTTTTCGCATGCAATTCCTGTTTAATATTGTTTGTCATCCACTTTACTCCAAATTGTGCGGCCTCTTGTTCACTCGTGGTATACAACTTACCATTGCTGCTAACAAATATTCTTTTATAATTTCCCACGCACCAGTGATATCCTGGCCTTCCAATTCCTCTCTCCATGAAACTTCGCCCAAGTTGACTTCTTAGACTATTATAATCACCTGCCTTATAATTCCACATACGTTCCCGTCTCTTTGATACTCCTGCATGTCTATTCATTTTCCAAGTCAAAACCATATGGTCACTCTCACGAACTGGTGGGAGAGATGTCATCTCTGTTATTATCAACTCTTCTGATGCTCTAACGAAATTGAAAACTCTTGAACCTCTTGTTCCCTCTGTTACATGTTGCCTAAGACATCTGAAGAGCAATAGGGGGAAATTCCATTCCCCTATTGCCCTTCCTCTCTCAAATTTATACTACTGTAGTTGAAATCTCCCATAACAATCATTCTTCTTGCACTTGCTAAACTTAACTGTCTAAACATCTCCTGGTCCTCATCATCTGTGCTCCTGGGTCTGTAGCAACACCCCACTAAATATCCTGTCTTGCCCACCTCTACCTGACACCATATGCTCTCAAAATCATTTTGTCTCACTGCCTTTCAAAGCCTCCACTCTTAGAGGACATAGGTCATTACTTATCATAAGCAGTACCCCACCACCACGCTTTCCCCTCCTATCCTGCCGAAAAATTCTGTACCCAGCGACTTCTATTCCTGTTATTATATCCTCTTCTGTCTATCACGTCTCAGTGATCCCAATAATGTTTGGCCAGGCTGATGCTATCTGCACCACCAATTCCTCTCCCTTATTCGGGATACTCCTGGCATTAGTATAAAGCATATAAATGCCATTGTTTCTATATCCAGCATTATCCCCCTCTAGACTCCACTGGGCTCAGTGTTACATGATGTCATCTCCGTTCTCCCAAGTATCCATTCCCACAGGAGGCCACCCCCTGCTATCATCCTCCCTGGGACACACTGACTCATTCAGAACAGCAATCTCTCCAGATGCCTATGTCCTTCCTCAGTCAAATGTAAGTGGTCTCTCGCATACAATTCCTCTCTTCCCTCAAACACACTCCAAGCATCCACATATACCAGTCCTCTCTTGTCACACATTCTAGCTATTATATCATTCAATATTACCACTCCTCTGCTCAGTTTGTCATTATTATTCTTAGGCGACACGCATACTATTTTTCCTCTCTCTCTCTCTCTGTCCTCTTCCGTACAGCCTCAAGCAAAAATCTCATATCTCTCTCTCTCTTGTTGCCTGACTTACATTACCACTCAAGTCATTTGTTCCTACCATCACAGTCATCTCGTCCACCCTTTCACCTCTCTTAATTGCCATAGCCACCCTTTCTATTGTTCCTCTTGGCAAACACTCCTCACACATCCTATCTTGAACACCACAGATCATTGAGTCGCCATACATTATACCTCTTACCATTCCCTCTCTCCTATTATTTCCATTCTCTCCTCTTCTTTCATTCCCATAGGTCTCTCTCATTCCCTCTCCTCTACTGCTATTCTCTCTTCCAGCATTCCCATACCCCTCTCTCCTACTACTGTTTCCATTCTCTCTCCTCTTCTAGCACTCCCATACATCTCTCATTCCCTCTCTCCTGCTGTTTCCATTTTCTCCACTTCTAGCACTTCCATATCCCTTTCTCAATGCATCTCTCTTACTATTTCCATCCTCTCGTCTTCTAGCATTCCCATAGCTCTCTCTCTCATTCCCTCTCTTCTACTGTTTTCATTCTCTCCTCTTCTAGCACTCCCATACCTCTCACTCATTCCCTCTCTTCTACTGTTTCCTTTCTCTCCTCTTCTAACACTCCCAAAATTCTCTCTCTTCCCTACTCTGATTTGCCTTGCATTTATCTCTTCCATTCTCCTATTCTTATCTTTCATACTTCAGCTCTCATTCACAAGACATTCCACCTCCTCTTTCAGCTCATCTATCTCCCTCTGCAGGTCAGTCTCTCTTGATCTAAATTCACTCTCCCAAACAAAACCATCTCCTAAACATTCACAGTCACTCACACTTTCCACACATCAACTATTATTTTCTCATTCATATATATATTTTTTTCATTCTATCCTATCACACTACTTGTCTTCCTACATTCATTCCCCGTTCCTGGAGCAACAAGGTCGTATATCGATATTTCTAATGCACTTATTTCCTCCAACTACCTGCATTTTTGGGCACTCCGCTCTCTTTCACAAGCCACATATCCAATTCCCAAGATGCATACATGCCAACTTCATTGTCTCCTCTTTTATTCCATCTACTTCTGTACTTTGAAACAATCTCCCCCACTGTGCCTTCTCCTAAGATAACAAACCATACATGTTCAAGCAGATCCCCAACAAGGACCAACTTTTCCTTTTTTTCGTTGTGTCAGTAGCTTTCTCTAGAGCCTTAAAAAATTCCTCCACTTCTACCTTAGTAGAGCCTTCTGTGGGACCATAGGCACAAATAAGTCTCATTGTCCAGTTCCCCATTTTGATATTTGCCCACATCACTGTACTTGAGACTGCCTGCCATTCAAGAAGATTAGCCTCGTATTTAGTGTTGAATACTATGGCCACCCCTTCTTTTCCTTGATTGTCATTGCCTGAATATAACATTTTGTATTTATTGCTCAGAAAGATCTCGCCAGTTTTTGTCTTTTTTGTTTCAGTCAACCCTATTATGTCGATCTGGTACTTATCTAATTCCTGAACTAGCTCCATTTCTTTGCCATTCAGGCTTCTTATGTTGATAGTACTGATCTTTAACTCTCGTGATGTTGAGTTGGAAGGTGTGCTTTCAGATTTGTTCCAATAGCTGACGTTTTGCTGTTCACCCTGGTTCTGTGGCGAAAACAATGGGGACCTTGTTTAACTGGGTGACTCCCCAGCCCGCATGAAATTTTGTTATGTTGTACCATCATTTTGTATACTGGTTTAAACCAATAAGAATACAATTAATTTGGTCGGCTAAATCCCAAAATGCCAGCCCATCCTTGTTCGTTCAGTATCCAGGTAGATACCCAACAGGGTGCACCACGAGAAGGTGAGGATTGGACAGTAGGTCAGAAGCCTTGGTCGGTTCTCCACATTCCTTTAAAGGCTATGTGGAGGTCTCCTCTCGGTTATACATCTTTGACCCTTAAGCACCCCTTGGGTGAATGGTAAGTATGCTTATTCTCCAACCAACACAGTTGATATATATATAAATATAATATATATATATAGCCTCAAGTGTCTTGAAAAAGTTTCATGTGTGATCACTAGAATAGTTTCCAAATTATACAAAAAAATCAAAAATCAATTTAGTCCACTCACAGGACAAATTATGTAGTTTCACAATTTTTTGTTAGTGGGAGTCACATAAAAATATATGTATATATAGAAAGCCCATATGCACACATCTTCAGATGTGAGAATAGTACTATTCCCATTAAAGTGGTGTACCAGAAACTACCCTAAGATTGCTTGATACTTTCCAGAGGAGAGAAGTCTGCTTAATAGATAGCTCTTTCTCTTTCATACACATACACACACACACTCTCTCTCTCTCTCTATCGCTTTCTCAGTGATATTCTACTTCTGCATTATCTTTTATATAAGAATTTTCATTGGTGCTACTGCACAGAACTGCTCAGTACCATTCTTCACTCCATTCCTCTTCTCTAAATATGTAGGAATGCTGCAATCTACTTGTCAGCATCCATACATAATTCATCTACAAACTTATTGAACCAACTTCTCATCTTGCTCATTCTTTTTGTTTTCCCTAATGATTGCAGCTTCTAACATTTCAAGAAGCACATTAATAGATTCTTTCTTGATCACTTGCCCATACATAGCAGTCTTGTGTTATAATTTTGTTACCTCTCATTTTTCATTTTTGAGGTTGATATATATATATATATATATCCAGGGTGGCCATAATTAAAGAAGAGATGTTCAGAGTCCTGTAGCAAAAAATGTATTGGATGAAATTCAACCAAACTTGGTGTAAATATACTCTTAGAACATGTTTTTTTTATTTACAGAAGATTAAAAATAGTACAGAATTCTGCCACCAGGGGACATTTGGCACTATAAGTGCATGCTATTTGCATAATGTCACTGTTTCTACTGACGAGTTGGTGGATATAAGGAAGGCTGAAATGGATTTGCGTCATTCTGATAAGAGTGAAGTGCTATGGATCTCACCTTATTGGAATGTGCATTGCTAGTCAAGCTTTACTATCAACAATGTGGTAACACTAATGCCAGATGCCATGCTTCAAGAATTCTGGCATTTGAAGGATAGGAGACAAGGTCCATTGACAATGACAGATCTTAGAAAAATTATTTTATGATTTGAAAATAGTGGATCTTCAGCAGTGAGGACAGGATGAGGGCTCAAACAGATTATTCTTCAACAAGTTGACAAAGTTGCAACTGCCGTTGTGGAAACATAGAATGAATAATGCACAGGGGTCCAGCAGTACTCAGGCAATATCAAGGCAACTGGACATGTCATACTTAATTGCGTGGAAAAACCTGCATCAAGTCAAATGCTGATACAAGATCTCTCATACTCAAGCTTTGCTTCATGTGGAAACTCTACTGCAGTTTGCCCTGATGTTTTTACCTCAAATGAAGGTGGATGATGCATGGCCGTGGAAGATCTTGTGGAGTGACGAGGCACATTTTTATCTGAACGGTAGTGTTGACTCACACAATTGCCACATTTGGGCTATGAATAATCCTCATGTGTTCCATCAGACTTCTTTACATTCACTGAAAGTCAGTGTGGTGTGGTTTCGCTGCATCATTTATTATTGGCCCATACTTTTTCGAAGAACTTTGCCTGACAGGACCAGTGACTTCTACTATCTCTGCTGTTAGGTATTGAGAGATGTTGTGCAACTTTGTTGTTCTGCAACAGCAGCAACAAAGATGCATTTACTCTTCATGTAGGATGGAGCACCACCACACATTGGATTGTTGGTATAACAAATGTTATGCAAACACTTCGCTGAACACAGAGTGATTAGTCGTGCATTTCACACAGCATGGCCTCCTTGTTTGCCAGATTTCAACCCCTGTGACTTTTGGTTGTGGGCCATCTGAAACATGTGGTGAATGAAGGACATGACCTTGAAAGATAGAATAACAGCGTGTGAGACAAATCAATGCAGATCTGTTGCATTCCACTGTAGAAAATGTCATTCACAGAATGCAGTTCTTAGAACACCTGAATGAGGACATATTGAACCACATCTGTAAGTTATATGAACACAAAAATTGATTTGTTGTGTTTCTTCTAGCCATTACTATTTAATTACTGTATATGTTGGCATATAAGACGACTCTCAAATACTACAGAAAACCCCTCTAAATCATGGGTCGTCTTATATGGCAAGTATAAAAGGGGAAACTTAATTTCTTGGATGAACATTTAGGTAGTTACAATGCATCATTATATAAGAAAATAGGCAGTGTTCATAAACAAATCAGATTAATAAATTTATTTAAAATATTACAATAGATGTAAGTCTTAAAAAACAAATAATAATTATTAACCTCAATTTTCATGTTAATTTTCTTCATTATTTGTTGAAAATAGTTCTTCAGATTCATTGTTTAAATGATCATCATATGGATCTCAATTCGAATCTGGTGAATTGATTTTGTTTTCATCGTCATTAGTGTCCCACAACAGATCATCTTCCGTACCATTCATAAGATTAGAGATACCACACTTTTAAATTATTTTATTACAGTCTCTACTTTTACTTTATTCCATGCTTTGATCACAAAATTACATATCAAGTGATGCAGCGCACATAGTTTATTATTATTATCATCAACATTTGACCTCCATGGAGACAGAGACTCATCGTGGAGAGGTACTCACTATTGCATACAATGTTCATCCAACCAAATCTTAAACTGATTCAATGTGTCCACATCCACAACACACTCAGGCAATGCATTCCACTCACCAACCACCCTCCATGCAAAGAACCTGCTGCTCACTCCTTTGCTCACACCCTCCTTATACAGTTTCCAGCAATGGCCTCTTGTTCTACTCCCCTCTCCCATTCTATGAAAAATCTCTTCCATGTCTACCTGATAACAATCCCTGAGCAGCTTATATGTTTCATCCATATCCCCCCCCCCCTCTTCCTCCTATTCATGAGGCTCTGCAACTTACATTCTCTCAATCTGTCCTTGTACTCCACATTCCAAAGACAACTGACTACCTTTGTGAATCTTCTCTGTACCCTTTCCTACATATCCTTGTCGCCATGAAAACCTGGTGACCAAATATGTGCACAATAATTCATATGAGGCCTGATCAAGGCCTTATACAATGGAATTAACCCCTCTATTTGTGCATGTCAGGGTTCTCCCCATCATTGCCATTATTCGATGTGATGTCTTCACAACTTGTGCCACCTGAATTTCAGGTTTTTGTCCACCATCCTAGATCTAGATCTCCTAGATCCTAAATCTCTCATCTCCTCTACTTCTGTTAAAGTTTCCCCACCAAGTGTATACTTTGCATCCCATCATTGCTTACGAAATCTCAAAACCTTACACTTGGCAACATTGAACTGATAGTTCCACTTGCCTGCCCATTCATGTAATCTATTCAAGTCCTCTTGTAAGGCATTAACATCAGCTTGACTATGCATTACTCTCCCCAGTTTTGCATCATCCCCAAACAGCTGGATATCACTAGTTAAACCCGACCCAATATCATTAACATATAAATTGAACAACAATGGCCCCAAAACTGATTCCTACGTCACACCACTGGTGACCTTTCTCTTTCTCGAGATACTGCACCCCCCCCCCCCCCCCCATATACAACTTTCTGATACCTATGTGACAGCCAGTCACTGATCCAACACAGAAGTCTGTTATCCAATCCCATCTGTTTCAATTTCTTTAAGAGCTTGTCATGTGGTAGTCTATCAAAAGCCTTTGCAAAATCCAAGTACACCACTGTATATGCATCTCCTCTGTCCAAGGTATTTGTCACCTTGTTATGATACGTAGTAAGTTAAGTTACATAGTAAGTTATTGAAATATGATCCCCCCTTAACAAACCCATGCTGATAACCACAGAGAATACTGCTGTTATCAACTCATTTCTGTATCCAACTTCTCACCAATCTCTCTCCAGGACCTTCACCACAACTCCAGATATACAGACCGGCCTAATTTGAAGGTACAGCCTTATCACTGCCTTTATGCAGTAGAACAGTTTTACCTTCCTTCCACTCCCTTGGAACCTGTGCTGTTGCAAAACTCTTATTAAACAGGCATGCCAATGCTACTGCCTATTCTCTGGAACATTCCCTTAAGACATATGGTGATATGCCATCAAATCCTGTCGCCTTATTGACATCGAGGTTATTTATTTCCTCAAATACCTCCTGCTCACTCACAATTAAGCCATCCTCTCCTATGTCCTCTACACTTAAGTTCCTCATGATTTCACCCTGATGAGAATGAAACACTCTTATAAACTGATCACTGAATACCTCAACAATGTCTTCTGCAGCAGTTACCATTTTCATTAGGTAACATTATCTTACCATAATCATTCTTCCTTCTACTTGCCACAGATCTAAAAAACTCTTAAGGTTTTTGCTTGCCTGATTTGCCAATTTCTGCTCATTGCTCACTTTTGTTGTTCTTACTAACTGAATCACTCTTCTGGCTTGTTCTTTATATTCTTCATGTGACTGATTATTACCATTATTCATCTTGTACTTCCTCCCAAAGTACTTTATTTTTTCAGATTTCATGCTTAAGTTCCACATTCATCCATTTTACATCTACCTTATTCAGCCTTTTGGCCTTTGGAATACATTCGTACATTGATGCTGTTATGTATTTTTTTGTAAGTTCCCATGCAGCATTTATTTCCTGACCACTCAACTCCTTGTTCCATGTTATAGCTCAAAGTTGTCTCCTAAGCTTGTCATAGTCACCAGCTTTATAATTCCACATATATCCTTTCCTTGCAAAAGCCTGCATACTGGATCACTTTCACCAACTGAAGGAAAATGTGAAACCACCGTTTTTGTAAATGATTTTTGACCAGTCAACATCCAATTATTCCACTCTTCTCGCATGTGATCTTTAAATGGTTAGTTCAAGCAGACGTTTGGTGGTTGCAATATAGAAGTTAAACCACTTGGTATAACAGCAATTTTTGTGTTATTTTCTTCTAGAAGACCTTTAGTATTCTCAATTAAATGACTACGAAACATATCCCATACTAATAAACTGTGTTTCTTCATTATATCGCCTGGTCGTGTGTTCCACACATTATTTATCCATAATTTCGCACCATTTTCGTCCATCCACCCTTTTTCGTGAAAATGTACAAAAACATCTGAAGGAAATTTTATCTTAGGTTTAGTTTTACGTTTGAAGATGATCATTGGTTTTAACTTGGTTCCATCAGCCAAACATGACAACACAACCATAAACCTTGTTTTTTCATGACCTGTACTTCAAGCTAGCACACTCTTACTACCTTTAGACTCCACTGTTTTATTGCTTATCATACTAAAGCTCATAGGAATTTCATCCATATTTCCAATATTTGAAAATAGAAATTTATTTTCTTGTCTCAACTGAATAATAAATTTATGGAAACTGATAAGTTTGTGGTCGAGATCTGCTGGTAGTTTTTGAGCAATTTTCTTTTTTTGTCGTATTACCAGATTTTGTCTGTTCATAAAACGATTACACCATCCTGAAGTAGTTTGAAATTCTATACTGTCATCTGGATTCAATCTTGACCATTTTAGTGCATTAGTGAATGGGTGATCCCTGTTCTCATTGCACATTTTTTCTTTGGCAAATTTTTTAAAATATCTTCTTTCTTCCTCCATTCTCTTACCATCTTCTTGGTTATGTCAAACTTTCTTGCAGCAGCACAGTTATTAGTTTGCTTTGCCATTTCAATTACCCTTATTTTAAATCGAACTTCATACGTTCTTCATTTTGTTGCTGATTCCATGATTTTAAATTATAACAATTTTAATAATCCTAAAATTAAAAAAAAAATGCAAAAGTAATAATTAATTAAAATTGGGGCTAATCACCTTTAATTAGAGTAATTCGCATAAATACTAAATCTATGCTATGCAAAAAAATAATGGATATAACAACAATACCCAACTTTGCATTAATACAAGAAAGAAGAAATTGGGGGGTGTCTTATACAATTGACATAAGCTTAAAAACCTAAAAATAGCTTAAAATTTAGGCCTCGTCTTATACGCCGGTCGTCCTATACACTGACATATACGGTAATCCCAATGCTTATAGTGTCAAATGCTTCCCTGGTGGCAGAATTTTGTACTATTTTTTATCTTCTATAAATCAAAACCCTCATGTTCCAGAATGCACTTACACTAGGTCTGGTTGATGTCCAATACATTTTTTGCTATAGTCCTCTTTAATTATATCCTTTTATGGGAGGTAGAATGAGTAGAGTGATTGAGGCATTAGATATGCGAAGTAACCATGCAAAAGAGTTGGTAGTTGTAATAGGACAAATGACTTGAGTGTGAACAAATAACACGTTAGATTGGATATCAAGAGATTGTTGAGATGGATAAAAGATAATAGTGTGATAGGAAAGGTAGTAAGTCTGTTTCCCAGGTATGATAGTGGTGATATGAGGCAGACAGCAAGGATTATGAATGATATGTTAGCTGAAATGTGTGAGGAGAAAGAAGTGCAGTTTGTTGACATGTAGAATGAGTTTAAAGGATGAAGTGAACTGTATAGGAGCGACAGACTGCATTTGGATGGTTTTGGTGTGAGTCGCTTGAAGAGACTGCTGCTGGAAGGTAGAGAAGTGAGTGCAGAGAATGAATCAGATCCATTGGGAAGCGATGTGGAAGAATGGGAAAGTAAGACAAGAGAGATTGAAGAGGGTGGTTATGAATGGGAGAAGTGAGCAGCACGAGTATAGAGAATGAGAGAAAAGGTGTGCAAGACAGACAGGGAAACAGGAGCCTCAGAATGGATAGAGGAATGCAGTGTGAGAAAGTAAATGCTCCAAGAGGATGTGAATGCATGTGTACACAAAAAGGGAAGGGGATGACCTGGGATCAAGGGAAAACAGTTGGATTTGAAGAAGTTCTAAGATGAATAAGAAGAAAAAGACATGGCTTAAGTTAAGCATGGAGAAATCATAAAATAATTGGTATCAGTTAGATTGGATATCAAGAGATTGTTGAGATGGATAAAAGATAATAGTGTGATAGGAAAGGTAGTAAGTCTGTTTCCCAGGTCTGTTTGCCTTTTATTCCTATAGATACAGGAATAAAAGGCAAATGAAATGGTTGCATAAATTGAGTCTATTCACCCAAAAATTATTGGAAAAAGTGACTCATGGTTGGATGAGGACGACATCCTGACAGGAATAGAGATGGAAAGGTGTGATGTGGTTTGTGAGGATAGAAAGGGTAAAAAGGGAGGAGACATTATTATTATTATCCAGGCCTCCATGGAGTCAAAAGACTCATCGTGGGAGGTCCCCCCCCCCCCAAGAAACACAAAGTCTATCATACCACTCCTTAAACTCATTGACCGTTCTCACTCTCACCACTCCATCAGGCAATGCATTCCATGGTTCAACCACCCTCCATGCAAAGAAACCACTCCTCACCCTCTTGCTCACGGTTTCCTTTCGTAACTTCCAGGGATGGCCTCTTGTCATCACTCCTTCCCTCTGTTCAACCAAGAAAGAACTCCCCATGTCAACCCTGTAACCACCTCTCAACAGTTTAAAAGTCTCAATCATATCACCTCTCTTACTTCTATCTACCAAACTCTGCAGTCCACATTCCTTCATCCGATCCTCATAACTAACATTGTACAGTTCTGAAACATGTTTGTTATCTACCTTTGTACTCTTTCCACAGTTAATTTATCCCCTTCAAATCCTGGGGACCAAATCTGAGAGCAATAGTCGAAGTGTGGTCTGATCAGGGTCTTATACAACGGAATGATAACTGTTTTATCTCTGCAGGTCAGCGTCCTTCTCATTATTGCAACAATCCTCAGTGTTACCTTCGCCACCTTTGCAATATGTCCCCTAAATTTCAGGTTTCTAATCGATCATCAACACCAGATCTCTCTTGGCTCTCCTACTTCCTCCAGTATGACTCCTCCCATAGAGTATGCAGCATCCCATCGATGTTTCCCAAACCTCAAGAGCTTACATTTTGCTGCATTAAACCGACACCTCCCCCATTCATTTGCCCATCTATGTAGCTTATTCAAATCCTCTTGCAGGGCTACCACATCTGCACTATTACTAATAATCCTTCCCAGCTTTGCATCATCTGCAAACAACTGAATATCTCCTTGCAATCCACTGACAATATCATTGATATAAAGGTTAAACAATACAGGTCCCAGTACTGAGACCTGTGGGACCCAACTTGTAACCTTTTGCCTCCTTGAAACTGCCCCACCATACACAACTCTCTGATACCTATCAGACAGCCAATCCTGAATCCAGTTTACCAGTATGACATCCAGACCCATGTGCTGCAACTTGAATATCAGCTTATCATGTTGCACCCTGTCAAATGCCTTCGCTAAGTCTAAGAAAATGGCAGTATATGTCTTTCCCTCATCTAATGATCTTGTAACTTTATTATAAAAGGCTAGCATATTGCTAAAACAAGAGTGCCCCTTCACAAATCCATGTTGACTCTCACAGATAACATTACCCTCATCTGCCCAATGTTGTATATGGTCCCTCACTACTTTCTCCAATATCTTAAGAACTAATGATGACACACAAACTGGCCTATAATTTGACACTTCCAGTCTGCTACCGCCCTTATGCAATGGCACTATCTTACGTTCCTTCCATTCCATGAGCACCTTTCCCGCAGCCAGACTTTCATTGATTTACTGACATCCAGAGTACTCAGTATTTATTTGAAACACACTCTCCTCCTGTACCTCTAAACCCTGAACCTGCCCTAATCCCTCTAGTATTAAAACTGACTCCTCCAGGATGAAATACTCCAATAAAGTGTTCATTGAACAATTCCACTGCCCTCTGCACCAGTCACTCTATTCCCATTTTTATCCCACGATATCATTCTTACACAGTCATTTGTAGTTGCTATTAATGATAGTGATAATTATATGTCCATACAAAGTAGAGATGCCAGAGGAAAATAGTGCCAGTGGTTTTGAGGCAGTATGGTATGAGATGGAGGTGAATAGAAGATATACTTAGTTGGATGTTGTTAATAGACCTGGTAATGTGGATTGTAGTGACTATGAAATGTATAATCAAATTAGCCAAGCAAATAAGAAAAGGGTGATCATTATGGGCAATTTTAATTATGACAATATAGACTGGGATGATAAGATAGCAACTGGAAGTAATGAAAATTAGTTTCTTGGGTTTTTGAAGGATAACTACCTCAGACAGTATGTAACAAAGGGCACACGAAGATTGAGGGTCTTGGATTTGGTCATCTCATCAGAGGATATAATTATAAATGAGGTGTCAAATCACTCACCAATTGGTGAAAGTGACCTGGGTGGTTGCCAGCAGTGTGAGGACCTCTCTAAGAAAAGGGTATATGTGGAACTACAAGGGGGGGGATGATTATGAAGAGCTCAGGAGACAGCTTACGGGTGTAGTATGGAATAAGGAGTTAGCTGCAAAAGAGATCAATGCAGCTTGTGGGATTTTCAAAAACTATCTAGTAGATGCAATGTCTAAATGTATTCGAAGGGTGAGAAGGTTAAATAAGGTAGTATGAAATGGATGAATAAAGAGATTAAGCATTCGATACAGAAAAAAAAGGCATTATGGAGGCAGCATAAGAGAAGTGGTAGTAATCAATTCTATGAGGATTACAAAAAACACAAATAGGGTGACTTGGTTGGTAAGAATAGCAAAAGTTCAGTATGAACAGCAGTTAGCTAATGAAGCCAAAAAGAACCCAGGAAGTTCTTTCGATATATAGCCAGCAAAAAAAAATATATGGAAGGATGGATGATATTAATTGGAGAAAATGGTATAAGAACAACTGCTGTGGAAGATATAGTGGAGGTACTTAATAAGCAGTTCATAAAGGTCTTTCATTCTTGTGAACACCATGAAGAGATGATGAGGAGGAGAGAGGTGGTAATAACCAATTCCATGAGGATTACAAACATCGAGTAAGGGTGGGACTTGGTTGGTAAGAGTAGTAAAAATGAGGTGTAAGCAGCAGTTAGCTAATGTAGCTGAAAAGAATCCTATGGAGTTCTTTTGATATATGCAGCCAGCAAAAAGAAGAATGATTATGGAGGGGTGACAACATTGATTGGAGAAAATGGTATATGGACAACTGCTGTGGAAAATATAGTGGAGATAATGGGAAGTTCATAAAGATTTCATTCTTCTGAATGTGACATCATGAAGAGATTGAGAGCAATTGATGATGGGTAAGGGAGACTGACTGTAAGTGAGCAAGAGCCGTATGGGGGAATTGAGCAAACTTGATGTTAATAAGGCTGTGGGACTTGATAATAGATCACTGTGTATTCTCATGGAATGTGACAGGGAGTTGACATCTGCCTTAACACATTTTTTTAATATGAATCTTGCACTGGATCGAGTACCAAAGGAATGGAAGGATAGTAAGATTGTGCCACTTCATAAGAGAGTTGATAGAACTCAAACATCAAATTATCAGCCTATCTGTGTGTCAGATGTTGTGATTAAGTTGTTGGAGAAGCTGGTGAGAACTAGGATCCAGAATTGGGTTGACAACAATAGTATTATCTTTGATGGACAGCATGGATTTGCTAAAATGTTTTGCATCATGTTTTAGTAATCTACTTTCTTATTACAATAAGATGATGACTTCCTTCGACAGAGGAGAGGAGACGAATACACAGTAGTATACTTAGATTTTGCAAAGGCTTTTGATAGATTACCGCATGATAAGTTGATAGTCAAACTAAAGGGGATGGAGTTGGTTATTAAATTAGTGCATTGGATCAGAGACTGGCTGTCTGATAGGTATCAGCAAGTTGTGTATGAGGGAGCAATATTCTGGAGGAGGAAAGTCACTGGTGGTGTGCCTCAGGGGTCTGTTTTAGGGCCATTTAGGGGGGTCTATTTTAGGGCTAATAAATTGAGTGAATGGGCATGGATATGGGGATGCAAGTTTAATGTTGCAAAATGTAGGATTTTAAAATTTTGGAAGCAAAGATGGGATGTTGAATTTATGCTTGGTGGGGATGTATTATTGAATGTGGAGGAAATAAGAGATCTTGGGGTGATAGTGAATAAGGATCTGAAATTTATGGGGGAGGGGCACATTACCAAAATTGTGAGAACAACACAAAGAATTCTTGGGATGATGCAGAGGACACTGACTTGTAGAAGGAAGGAAGGATTCTTGATCGCATATATAAAGCTCTGATTAGGCCACACATGGACTACTGTGCACACAGATTTGGTCACCTGGTTTTCAAAAGGATGGAGAGATGTTGGAAAGGGTCCAGAGGCGACTGACTAAGGTAGTTTCTGATCTCTGGAATGATAAATATGAGGAAAGGTTGAGAAGATGCAATTTACAGTCTTCTACTGGATAGGAAGAAGAGGGGTGATATGAAGTTACGAGTAGGAGACTTATAAGTTAATAAGGGTTTGTTATATGATTGGTGCTGGCGAGATTCTACAGAAAACAGCGAGAAATCAGGGGAGAACCAGAGGCCATACGGAAGCTGTATAAGGAGGGGTGTGAGTAGGGGAGTGAGAAGCAGGTTTTTTGCATGCAGAGTTGTGAATGATTGGAATGCCTTGCCTGAGAGTGTATTGTCTGTAGAGAATTTGAGTATATTTAAGGCACAGTATGATGAGCTGTGTATGTGTGTATATGACAAAAGGACCTCATAGACTCCATGGGGTCTGGAGATGATAATAATAATAATAATAATAATAATATCATATCCTGAACCCAGCTTGGCCTTCCTTAAGTTGTCTTTCACAATCCTTAGCTTGTTTCAAATGTTCTTATTAATCTGCAGTCAGATATTCTGCCATGGAGCTAAAAAACTTCCATATGATATATGGTGGTTTTGTGACCTCCATATATCATATCCTGAACTCAACTTGTTCTTCCTTTCTTTTCACACAGCTTTTCTTAGCCTGTTTCAAATATGTTTGTATGTTTTCACAATGATCTGAAGTTTAGGAGTCACATTGCTCAAGTTGTGAAGTCATGACGTTGGATTATGGCAAGGATGAGTATGACCATGATACGCAGAAGTAAAGAGGTTAAAGTTCCATTGTATAGGGCCTTTATCAGGCCAAATAATCCATATTTGGCCTGATTAAGGTGACCTTGTCATGTGATGTTGACAGAATGGTTACAGAGACAACTGACTAAGATGATTTCCGATCTGTGGAAGAATGTCAGGTATGAAGACAGATCTAGGAAATGTCATTTGCAGAGCTTCCTGAATAGGAGGATAATAAATGGATATGACTTAGATACATAAGTTGGTAAGGGATTGTTATCAGATTAAAAAGGAAGAGATTTTTCATAGAATGGAGGGAGACAAGGATAGAACAGGAAGCCAGTTGTGGAAACTGTATAAAGAAGATGTGAGCAGTGGGGGTGAGGATCAGATTCTCTGCATGGAGAGTGGGATGTATTACCTGAGAATGTAGTTGAGTGTGGTGTAAGTGCATCTACACCAATGCCATCTATTGCCTGCTACCAGGACCGGCACATAGTATTTTTCTTGTGTGTGTGATTAATGTTCGATGTTCGGCGCCTTTCCAAAAACGTTTTTTTTTTTGAATAAAGTGTGAATAAAATGAACAGGAAATGAAAAACAAATGAATACCACTTTAGAGTATAATGTTACCTACGGATTAGTCCTGCTTACACAAATTTTTTCAAGTTATATAAATTTTAAAAATAATATAAAATAGTAATATAAAGTTAAGAAATTTATTAAAATATTCTTTACATTAATTTTGCTAAAAGGAACTCGTCTGGCTTTCATTTTAGCAAAATCCTGTCGCAGTACATCAATGTTCATAGACTGAGCAATATTATTTTCTATTGAAATTAGTGTCAAACCATTTAGTTTATCTTGACTCATGCTTGATCCCAGGTAGTTCTTTATTAATTGTAATTTAGAAAATGTTCTCTCTCCCTTAGCAACTGAAACAGGCAAAATCAGTAGTATTCTCAATGCAATCAGTGAATTTGCAAAGAGTTCTTCAAGGGTGTTGTTATAAATCCAATTTGTCGATTATTTTGTGTCCTGACGTCGCCCTAACAGCCCGCTAATGTAACAGGCTCAAATGTCGAGAAGAATGAGTTATCAGTAGTAAGCCGACTTTTAAGGCCGGACCACATGCATCAGATCTGATTAAAATTAGGATATGGCCTTTACACAGAACTCAACAATTACTCATAAGTTGATTTATGATACATCAAAAAATAAAGAACTATTTTAAGTATATTTTCGTAAATTTTAATAAAAAATTACAGTGATATAATCGGGTCCAGGCTACAATTTCAGAATTTATTTGTTCGTTTCCGGGAAGATCTGAAGGGACCTGAACGGAAGACGACGTACATTCATAATCATATGTACCATTCTGTACCATTCGTTGTTCGTTTAAACTTTTATCTCATATTTTTTGACATCTTTTAGGTGCCTTTTCTCCTGCGGTGCCTGTATATATTGCACACTTCGCACACACCACCAGCCAGGCCTGCCTACTACTACCACTAATATTTTCACAGACGATCACAAACATCCATTCCCATGGAAGAATTCAAATCCACAGCCGTTCGACTGGAGAGTGAATACACTAGCCACCTGGCCAACCAGGTTGGCAATGGATGCATAAAACTTCCCAAAATTTGGGAAACAATAATTGTCAGAGTCCCGCTTTACATCCTAGGCCACCTACAAACTCCCATAAAGGGTGCACTGCCTAGATAGGATTTTAGAGTCACCCACATGTTTCATTTAGTATTGTGTTGTCTTTGTGTGTATGTTACAAGAGTTATTTGTAATCCGTGACAATGTCTCAGTGACTGAGACATCTTCAGGGATTACTTGACCTCCTGATGAAATATTGGAAGCATTAAAATTAGTTTTTAACCCTTTTCTAGTGCTGTAAATATTCCATTAAATCTCCCACATGAAGACTTAATCTTCACAATGTTGGAAGTTTTTTCCCAGTTGATTAGACTATAATAAATTTAATTTAATCCTTTATCCAAGTGTAAGCAAACAAAGTTTGCACCTGAAGTATCTTCAGGACTGAGGCAACTGATGGTAAAGGTGGACCAAGCTCTCATCACTCCTTGGAGAATAAATGTTGGAAAAAAACTTCCAACATCTTTCTCTAAATCCAGAGTAATTTAATAATAAGGTGGTACACCTTTTGGCAACTTGTATAGGTAAATATGACCTCTCCATTGCTTCTGCCTTAGTATCACCACTTTTGGGTCTGGCTCCCACCGACGAGACCTCAATGAAGGTCAAAACCAGTTGGAAGCTTGGGTGATGAATGGCAATGTTGTAGCCCATGAAGTTTTAATTGAGGCTCGGCTGTTGCTGTCACCCAGGTCCTGGGTGTGTGTGTGTGGGGGGGGTAATAAATGGCAGTGCTGTAGCCCATGAAGTTAATTGAGGCACGGCTGTTGCTGTTACCCCTCAGATGAGATATGAGCAAATGAGCGGCTCTGCTCAGTGGTGGGGGTGAGCCTGCCACGGTGTAGGGCCAACTGGTTCTGAGAGTTCTTCTCAGTGGCAGAGTGAGCCTGTTACTGAGGGGAACAATGCTGAGTTTTTGGAGTTTTTATCTGTTCTTGAACATTCAATAAATGTGTTGAAACCGGTCTGGATAGTGGCCGTTCCCTTAATGCATAGCATTATACATGTCTGCAAGGAGATGTGCTTTGCATTATGGAAAATATTAAGACCAGGAGTGATGAGAGCTTGGTCCACCTTTACTATGATTTGCCTCAGTTCTGAAGATACTTCAGGCACAAACTTTGTTGGCTTACACTTGGATAAAGGATTAAACTAAATTTTTCATTAATCTTCACAAACCCATCACAGAGAATCCTATGTCCATCAGATCTAGTCCTATATTTTATTTCTCTCCAATAGCTTAATTTTGAATATAAATATACAGACTGGTCCATAACTGAAAATATCTGTCCTTGAATCATACTTATGCTGTGGTGCCTTTTTTTTTCTCCTCCCACTCCTTGGGAACCTTTTTCATCGCAAGACTTTCATTATTAACCAGGTTAAAGACCATAGCTAACTCTTTTGCAGATCCTTTTGAAAATACTTTGTGATATACCATCCATTAATATAGACATACAAACCAGTTAACATTTGATACAACTCTGATAGTTTCAGCTCTAATTCTCTCTCATTTGCTTCTCTTCTGTGTTGCACATCATCATCATTTACAACAGTATATGCTGATAAAGTGCATATTAAATAATTCCACTATATATTCTTTGTTATGGTCACTCTTCTATCATAACTATCCACGAGTATCACCTTCCATAATTACTGTACCCCTTCCTTGCCATATAGTTGAAGAATTTCCTTGAATTATCTTAGCCTGACTGTCCAGACTCCTTTTATACTAAACTTTTTCTTTCTTTATCATTTTTGTCACCTTTCTAGCCTGCACTTTATATTCTTCCATAATTACTGCACCCCTTCCTTGCCATATAGTTGAAGAATTTCCTTGAATTATCTTAGCCTGACTGTCCAGACTCCTTTTATACTATACTTTTTCTTTCTTTATCATTTTTGTCACCTTTCTAGCCTGCACTTTATATTCTTAAAGCATCTGAGCATTGCCATCTCTTATTATTATTAACATCTGACCTCCATGAGTCAAACGACTCATCATTGGAGGTCTGTACTTATGCAAAAAGATCATTGAAAACCATGCCTTAAACCCGTTCAGAGTTTCTGCACTCATCACTACACTTTCCGGCAATGCATTCTACTCACCAATCACACCCTACGCAAAGAAACTGCTTCTCACATCCTCTTTATACAGTTTCCAGAGATGGCCTCTAGTTCTTCCTTTACTTTTCTCTACTCTATGAAAAATCTACTCCATATTATTCTGGTAACAACTCCTCACCAACTTATGTCTCAATCATATCCCCTCTCTTTCTGTTCACAAGGTTTGGGAAATGACATTCCTTCAATCTCTCTCTCTCCCACTAGTTCTACCATTATCTGTCTCTACTCTATTAAAAATCTATTCCACATTATTCTGGTAACAATTCCTCACCAACTTATGTCTCAGTCATATCTCCTCTCCTTCTGTTCACAAGGCTTGGGAAATGGCATTCCTTCAATCTCTCGCTCTCTTTCTTTCTATCTGACATTCTATACACCTGACACTTACTTAGTAAATCTTCTTTGAATCCTCTCCAATACAGCCATATTTGTTGCCTGAAAACCAGGCAACAAATCTGCACATGGTAGTCCATATGTGACCTGATCAAAGCTTTATACAAGCGAACCATAATTTGCTTCTGCATGTGAATGTTCTTCTCATTAGTGACAGAGAGAAGGATAGAATCATCATCATCATCATCATCATATCCTCCATACAGTCCAGCATATGCACTGTGGGATTCATTCAGCTGACATGTTTATCATATTTAACCTTAAAATGAAACCCTGTCAGTGCTGACACATTGCTCAGCAGTGAGATATTGCTAGTGCTCCAGCTCTTTTCCATAATACGGAAGCAGATATCCAATCTCATATTCTTGCTGTATATTTACACAGAGATGAGATTTTGTAATATTCTGACCATTACCTATTCATCCATCTCTATTTTCTCTTCAGTTCCTGTTAGATCAGTCATTATCTGGGTGATACACCCACACAAAGTGATCAGCGGAATTACTCAGTTGAATATTTAGATTTATGTGCTGTATAAACTCATCATTAGATTTCATGAATTGACCAGAAAATACAGCACATATAAATAAACACAAGTTTAATCAATCCTATATTTTTTCTCAGTCACTTAGATATTATCAGGAAAATAATATTAAAATTGTAAAATCTCACACAAAAATGCACAATGCAATAAGTCAAAAAATTAGACTGAAAGCCTCAAGTCCTATGAGGAGGGGGGGTACTCTCTATGGGGTAACCCCATAGAGAGTAACCATATTTATTAAGATTGGATCAGTTTTTTTATTCAGCTGCTGATTCTAAAAAAAAAAAAAAAAAAAAAAAAAAAAATTCAAGTTTGTATTTTTTATGGTGAAGCATAGTAGTTTTTTCCATTTGATTCTGTGTAAAGGGTATCCACAGCATGGTCATCTAGATTTCACCAACCATATTTATGGCAGCAGATGTATTTCTTATGTACTTCTAGACAGATGTTAGCAGATCTCTCAGTTTGACCATAATATGATAACTTGTAAGAACAAAGAACTTCGTAAACAGCTGGAGAACAGAGAGAGGAAGTAGAGAATCCTTGGGAGAGCAGGTGAGGACTACTAACTTCAGATGAGGTTTGAATGCACTGCAGAGATTGTACTTTTTTAGAATTCTGGCTGTTTTTCTGAAGTGCCCTCAATATAAGGAACAATGATGGCATTACTATAGTCTGCATGTTGAGAGGGATGTGAGGAGATGGGAGGAACAATTAATTTGTTGATCTTTTTGGTATTGTAACCATTCAACAAAAAAGGTCTGGCTAATAAAGCAGAGTTCAACTGTAAGGAAAACTTGGGTGGAATAGAAATTGGAAGCTCTGTTGACAAGGTTTTGATAATACTATATTGCTGGGGGGGGGGGTTGATGGGAAAGTTTGTGTATGTATGTATCTGCCTGTCTGGTTGGGTTTTCTGTAAACTGAGAAAGAAAGAGTGTCATGGGAAAGATGAATGATTAGAGTATCAAGAAAAGGCATTTTATTATTATTTTCTTTTTCTTTAGTGAACTGTATTCTGTGATGCTGGCTGTGGAAGAGGAAGAAGTCTGGCCATGTGGTCAAATAGAGAACACATTATCAGTGTATCTTAGCCATATAGAATGAGAACAGCAGTATCAAGAGCATGTTTTTCAAAATGCTCCTTATAGAAATTGGTTAGGGGGGGGGGGATAGAGCCCATAGCTGTACCCTCCATCTGTTTATAAATGGTATCTGGATCCTCTCTGCCACTTCCTCATTCCCAAGAAACCCAGGTGACCAGACCTGAGCACCATAATCCAGATGTGGTTGTATTCAAGTTTTATAAAGAGGAATGATAACTCTCTTATCTCTGCTTGTTAGTGTATTCTTCAATAACCAAATAATCTTGTAAGCTATCCTGGCTACTTTAGCAATATGCCTTCTAGACTTCAACTCTCCGTCTACTACCAACCCCAAATCCCTGGCTTCATCAATTTTCTGGAGTACAATTTCCTCAATGTGGTACACAACTTATAATCATTGTATCCCAAATGCAAAGCATTACACTTTTTCCACATTAAATTCACATCCATTATGTTTTACCCATGCTGTCAGCCTATTCAAATCATCCTTCAAGCTTTCTACGATTCTTTCTCAGCATTTATATAAATAACATTTCCTTCTCCCAGATCTCCGTCCCTCCCCCCAATCTTTGGTTGTCCATATTGTTAAAGTATCCCGTAATGATTACTCACTCATACTCAGTAATCCAATCTGCATGTGCATTCACTGCAGACTGAGTTACAAAATATACTGATTATAACAGTTTTCTATATTTTATGTATACTATTATTTTCACTCCAACTTTAAAATTTTATATTGAATCATTATCCTGTTATGTATTCTTAGTATATAGCACATGTATTCCATATTATTTCATAAAGGTGTCTTGGGGTGTCGGAAGAGTGTATTAAAGAAAAATGCTGTGCCCTCCCTACATCTTCTTAAATCTTCACGATCCATATCCATGGAGGTTTGCACTGAAGATGAGAAGAGAAAAGTGCAGACTCAAGAAATCATTTTGGATCTTGAGGGTAAATTGTTTTTATATGTACCATAACTTTTGAAAGTTATTATTGTTTTTTTTTTCTCCTCTGTTCATTACATATAAAAATCAGTGTTACTTTTTATTTTCATTAAAAAATTTATAGTTAGCTGGCTTGAAATCATATAGCCAGGAAAAGTAATTCAAAATAATGTTATGAATTTCACGTGTCAGCCTACACTGTGTAACCAGTGGAAATGATGGTTGTCAAATGAGTTGAAGGCAGAGTAATACATGTATTTTGCAGTGAGCCTTGTAGCTCAATAGTAACTTAAAATAATAATTGCTATTATTATTATTATTATTATCACATTAGCCTCCATGCAATCAGTGTGGGAGGTCCACTCATCAACATATTTATCATATCAAACCTTAACTTCATAGCACTCCTAGCAATCACAGTGCATTCTGGTAATCCATTCTATTCACCCATAATGCTAATACTAAATATACAATTTTTCCTTTTTGTTAGTAGCACATTAGGAGATGGGTCTATTCGATTATTCAGATTACATTCAGATTATGAAGAAAAAAAAAACAACAACAACAACTGGTGTCACTATTTTCTATGCTAACCAAACCACTACGTGGTAGATGTCTTTCATCCCATGTTGAGATACCACCACCTTGCTTATTAGAGATACCTGAAGTGGCTGCAGCCATGTTTGGTCACTAGAGCAAGAATTCTGGTCTCTGTTCCCCCTCCACTGTTTTTTCACATGCAGTGGAGACAGAGACCAGAACTGAGGGTACAGCAGTAAAACGGTTCCGAGGCAGGCTGCTCTACATGGAACTGAACCAGTTAGTAACGAATCTAGATGCTTCCCGATCAGCTAACATCAAATCATGCAACCACATATTTTGCCAGTTTGTGACTGGAGGGAAATCAGATACTGTACCTACAGAGGGAACTGTTGAGGCCACGTATGGACAGAAGACCAAGTTCTCTCTATGTGGGTGGTATGTTTACAAGTCTGTCACCTCTCATTGCATGTCCCACTTCCTCTTTATATCTTCTTCATCAAATACAATGGACTACAACCCAAAGAAATGCGATTTTACTTAAGATCTCAAAAATCCAACCCCCAAAAAAATCATAACATACAACAGAAATCCAACCAGACAAACCACCAAAATTAATTCATACCAAAAAAAAAAAAAAATTCCACTTCCACTTCACCAACATCCTAAACAGCAATATAAATTCCTATCAGAACCCCAGCTGGCAACCTCAACAGCTATCTCAACTGCCCAAACTACATATTACACAGCTCTTTCTGCCACAAGGAAGTACTTGTGCATTCATCAGAACCAACATGCCATGCCAGAGACTGCAAATCTTTGAATCCCCACTGTTTGATCTCCTTTGGCTCAAAATTTCTCTATCAAATCAACCTGCCCTTTTCATATACTCTCTCTCTCTCCCTCTCTCTCTCTCTCTCTCTGTTGCTCAACAAACTTTGTCCACCACTCTGACTTCTTCAGCTATCTCTATCTAAAGCTCAACTGTCTGCAGTCAAAATACCTCAATAGTGAGATCATCTTTCTTTGAGACTTCGATGTCCACAACTCCTGTTGGTTCCCCTTCTCCAGTTTCACTGATCAGGTAAGCAGGGATGCTAAGGTGTTTGCCATCAGCAATGACAAATCTAAAATCATCAATCTTCCTACCAGAATACCTGACAATCCCCTTCAATTTGCCCATATACTTGACCTCTTCCTAAAAGTTCCCCTTCTAGGTATACTGTGGTCGTCAGTTCTCCACTTGGTAACTCAGATCACAGCCTCATACAAGTCTCTTTTGCCACAGAATAACCTTCCCCCACCACCAGCTCACAGTCTCATGTCCTTTGACACTACAAGGGTGCCAACTTGGAGGACCTCTGTGTCATCTATTCCTCCTTCCCATGGTCCGACTGCTGTTTCAGTTCTTCTGATCCAAACCTGCTCAGACTGAATAATAGAAATCATCCTCACAAGAATGAAAACTTTCATCCCTTATTCCACTCCAAATTCTTGTCCACCATTCAAGCCTTGGTTCTTAAAATAGTGTGCTAATGAAAAGAAAAAAACCTCTGCTTACCATGAATGACTCAAGACCAAAACTTCAGCTGTCCACTCTGCCAATACTGCAGTTCACAACAGTTGTAAAAGAATCATCAACCAAGTCCAAGTAGGTGGGATACCATCATTGTACCCCAGAACTAAACCTATCCTGAATCGTCTCTTCAATCTATCCTACTCAACTAGCATCTACCCTACAACATGGAAACAGGTTCACATCTAGCCCATCCCAAATAAAGGTGTTAAAGTCAACCAACAAACTACCATCTGATTGCTGTCACCTGTTCTTTCTAAAATTATGGAGAAGGTCATCAACAACCAACTCTTAAACCACCTAGAGACATACCAACTAATCAGTGACTGCAGTATGGATTCTGCCAGTTGTGATCTACAACTGATCTTGCTTTCACTACCTACCTCTGGACTCAAGCCATAAAAAAATTTGGAGAACCTGATGTGGTTGCCCTCAACATTTCAAAAGCATTTAATCAGTTTGGCACAGTGGCCTACTTAGCAAATTGCCATCTTATGGTCTGCCTTCCACACTCTGCAACTGGATCGGCAACTGTCTTACTGGTCATGCACTCGTGTCATGGTGGATGGTTTCCTCTCCTCAGATTTCTCCACCAATGCAGAGTACCCCCCCCCCCAGGGTTCTGTTCGTTTATCCATTCTCTTCCTCTTCTATATAAATGACCTACTCTCACAGACTTTCAATCCTATCCATAGCTTTGCTGTACACTCCATTTCTCCTTTTCATTAGACAAACTTTGTAGTGCTCAAATATTAGAATCCTAGAGATCTACCACAACCAGTGACCTGAACTCAGATCCCATGGCTATATCTGAGTGAGGCAAGGACAACCTTGTAAACTTCAACGCCACTAAACCTCAGTCCTGTCTGATCTCTCACAAAGAAGAGCTCACATCTCTCCCCCTTACCTCTAGTAATACTGATATATCCAAACATGATCAGATTTCTCTTCTTGGACTGACCTGCACCTTTGATCTTTCCTGGCACAATCACATTTCAACTATAGCTTCTTGGTGCCAAAAAACAAGACACTGTTTCACACCCTCACAGCTGCTGACTCTATACAAAGCCAAAATCTACCTGGCCATGGACTATTGCTCCATATTTGGGGTAGTGCACCAAACTCCTCTCTAAGATTGCTTGATTCTATCCAGAAGAGGGCATTCTAGCTAATTAATGATCCCTCTCTGACAGACCCACTTCAATCCCTCTCTGAAAGATGTTCAATTTCTGCCTTTTACCTCTTCTACAGATACTTTCATAGACAATGCTCTGCTAAATTGGTCACTATTATTCTTGCAATCTCCTCCAAAATCATGAAAACAAGAACCACTGCTAACCAACACCCTTTTACAGTCCGTCTTGAAACTCACCGAACCAACTTTGCTCTGCCTCTTTCATTCCATCTACTTTTGTCCTTTGGAACAGTCTCCCCCACTCTACCTTTCCCAAATATTACAACCCTCAGCTGTTCAAGCAGAATGTGAACAGACTACTCCTTTCTTCTATTCTTCTTGCCCACACACGGCACTAATCTGCTACGGATCTTGTGGCCTTTCTTGTGTGGATCACATGTATAAAAAAATGAGATCAGGAATTGTTATCTATATGTGCAATTTATGTCCTTGCTTTTAGTTATAATGTTTAAGGACTTTTGTTTAGTACATATTATTATCACCATGATCATTATTTGAACATTTCCATGGAGTTCTAGAACATCATGGGAAGTCCATATTATCCCATTCGTGGGAAGCTTACTCTAACCCACATAATGCCTATTATATGTTTCCTTAAACTATTTTGCTGACAGTGCACTTTCTGTCAGCATCATATTGTGTGTTTTTTCTTTAACCCAGTGGTAGGTAATTGTTTTTCTTATCCTATAGTAATACTACTGTAGTTATGTGTGTTCACAGAGTTTGATTTGCCTGTTTTGAGGGATGAAAAACCTGAGTTTTTGGAAGAAAAAATCCTCCACTAATGTATGAGACTGGCTAACTCACATTTGATTGAAAAGCCCTGATAAAGGCTCTTCATATAATAGGTGGGATCCGAACCCAGGTCTTTTCATTCAAAGGGATCCTTCAAGACCAACTGAGCTAAGGAGGCTCAGCATCACAGCAACAATAACTAAAGATAAGCTGACTTCCTGCCATCATTCTTGTTCTTCAACTTTTGCATAGATGATGATGAATCAGATAACCTCCTACCATACTAGAAACAGTAACATATGTCTCTTGTGGTGATCTTTGAGCAAAAGGTCATTCAAAGAATCTTAAATAATCCAGATATCACAGTCTTCTCGACTTGATGCTATTCTTCCAGTTGTACTTAAAAGTTGTGGTCTGGAACTAATACCCATCCTGTATTGACTTTACACCCCTCTATATTTATCTGGCATCTACCCCACAGCCTGGAAGCTAGCCTGTACTCAGTGCATTCAAAAAAAAAAAAAAAAAAAAAAATAATAATAATAATAAAATAAATAAATAAATAATAATTTCTGCCATCAAATTATCACCTTGTTACCCTTATCCTCGTTCCTCTTAAAAATGGTCAGAGCAAAAAAGAAGACTAAATATCATGAAAAAGTATCTCAGGTAAAGAGTGTGGGGGAGCCGATGCTAAAACCTTAAAAGTTACATACACCTCTATTATCTGACCCATAATGGAATATGCTTTGACATCTGGATGCAAACATCACAAACCAGTTTAGACAAGCTTATAAAAATTCAGGAAAATGCAGCTAGAATCATGTGGACTAAGGAATACAACTCCTGGAAAAATAGCAGAATTTGAATCCATCCTTGTTCCTTTAAAAATTAGATGGCAAGCAAATCTTACTAAACTTGTAGAAAAAAAGAGCCAACCTTGCACATCATAGAACAAGTGAACTTTTGGCAACCAACAAACAGAATAAAGAAAAAATCAACAATGCATGAAATCATGGAAAATAAAATTCCCTTGAATTGTCCAGATAAAATAGCCAACTACCCAGCATTTCCTCCAAATCAAAACAGGAAAAATATAGTTATTAATTTTGAAATAAGAAAACATGAGAAAAAAAACCTAGTAAAACCTGAAATCTTGAGATCATTAACTCTTTCAAAAATAATGAAATATGGACACAGATGGCTCCAAAAATCCAAATGGCAATTCTGGGAGTGGTGTACTCATCTATGTTCTCAAAATATAGAACTAAAATCAACCAATAGTATAGGATGCAACTCATACCATGCAGAATTAATAGCCATTAACACAGCATTGCAACATTTGGATAAACAAAACCCAAAGAATTTATATTTTTCACAGATTCCTTAGCAGCCCTTCAAGCTATTAAGAACTGCTACACTAGCCATGAAGAAGTACTTAGAGACAGCAAAAACATAAACAAACTACATAAGGATTCCAAAATAGTTTTCCAATGGATTCCATCCCATGTGGGATTAAAGGGAAATGAAACTGCAGATGAGGTAGCAAAACACGCTGCAATAAACAAGATATACCACAGATTTCGATCTTTTTAAAACTACTCAAAAAGAAAATATAAAAAGAACGATTCTCCAGGACATGACTCACCACTGGTATTCAGGAGAAAAACCAGGAGCTACCATCAACTCCAAGTTTAATCACTGTGCCACTACCATGATCTCTTGCCTCAAGACCGGCCACACAAGAGCAATGGCATAAAAGTCACCATCTGCAAAATCTGTAACATCGAGGAAGCATCACAATGCATTTACTAACTTGTATAAATATTTCTAAATGTGAATTTTATAACAACCCAGAAATGGTGATGTATAAAATACATGAATTTGACCTCTATGATCTGGTGTAATAATATCATGGCATAATAATAATAATAAAAAAATTTTAAAAAATGGTGGAGATAGTCATCAACAGTCGACTTTTCCAATACCTGAAAGCCCACCAACTAATTAATGATCACTAGTATGCTATTTTAAATCTCCACAGAAGATCTCCTAGCCTATATCATGCATCTATAGATATGTGCCATGAAAATGTCTGATGAAACCTTGCTCATGACATTTCCAGAATATTTGATTGGATCTGGCATTGAGTCTTATTTAGCATATTGAAATATTTTGATTTAGATTCCACTCTCCATAACTGGGTAGCGAACTTTCTCTTTAGTTGATCACTTCACATCTTTCTGTCTTTAGAATTCTCCACTAATGTAAAAGTGCCCCAGACTCTGTTCTGCTTCCTTCTTCTATGCTTAAATATCCATCTTTCACTGACCAATAATGAACTTATCCATTAGAAGTATACTCCATTCCTGCTACTTATTTAACAAATCATGCAATTCACAAACATTCCAAACTTCAAAATTTTCTGCATTCTTTGCCTTAAACATAGATCTTCATACCATTCTTTCTTTAGTGGGATTTGTTTCCATCTTTTCCTGACCACCAAAAAAACATCTAAAATACTTAATACACAGATTTCTAGACTGGAGACGACATTTATTTCTAGCTTCCTTGGCATCAGAAAAAAAAAAGAAAAAAAAAACTTGGTATTCTATCATACTCAAGATGATACTTTTCACCTATACCAACTTTATACAAATCCCAAACTCAAACCACCTTAGAATACTGTTGCATGTTTTGGATAATAAACCAAAAAGAAAAAAAATCTCCTTCCTGTATTCAAAAGAAAACAAGTTTGGCTAATAGGTGAATCCTTGCTCACTTAACTCACCTTCATTCACTCTGTCACATACTGTTCTATTCTGTTATATTTTTTCTGCGGATTCTTCTATGGAGGCTCTCTGCTGAGCTGGTATCCATAATTTTTCTGCTTTAACTAAACCTAATAAAACATGAACAGCAACTGCCCAGTGTCATCTTACCATCTAGATGCAAATTCACCAAACCTGCTTCTCCTTTTCTTCTTTCATTCTGTCTGCCATTATTGTCTGGAATAGCCTTTCTCACAAAGTGTTTCCCTAATCATCACAGATTCTAGCTTTTCAAGTAAAATATTAGTAGGTTCCTTCTCCCTTGACCCTCCCTTGACCCTCCCTTGACTCTCTCCCTTGACACTATACATATCTATGTATATATATATATCCATAAACCTCTTACACACTTTATATATACTCATGCTGCTGTCCACACAAAAACAGGTGACCAAATCTGAACACAGTGGTCCAAATGTGATCATATGAATGCTTTATGAAAAGGGACAATAACTTATCTCTGCTAATAGGTCTGTTTTTTTTTTTTCAATATTTCAGCAATCCTTTATGCTGTTGTGCTTACTTATACAACATATCCTCTGAACTGTTATTATTATTAACATTATTGCACGCAATGCTCATCGAACTGATTTAGTGTGTTTACATTCACAACACACTCAGGTAATGCATTCCACTCGCCACCACTCTCCATGCAAAGAACCTGCTCCTCTCTCCTCTGCTTACACTCTCCTTATATAGTTTCCATCGATGGTATCTTGTTCTACCTTCCCTCTCCTATTCTATGAAAAATCTCTTCCATGTCAACTGATAACAACCTCTGACTAGCTTATGTGTCTCAATCATACTCCCCCCCCCTTCCTCATATTCAAGGCTTTGAACTTCTATTTGCTCAATCTGTCCTTGTACTCCACATTCCAAAGACCACTGACCACCTTTGTGAATCTTCTATGGACCTTTTCTAACATATCCTCATCACCACCATGAAAACCTGGCAATCAAATCTGTGTACAGTAATCCATATGAGGTCTGATCAAGGCATTATACAATGGCATCATAACCTTTTATTTCTGTTTGTCAGGGTCTTCCACATCATTGCCATTATCCAATGTGACATCTTCACAACTTTTGCAGTGCGGCCCCTAATTTCAGGTCCTTGTCCATCATCACTCCTATCTTATCTTCATGTTATCTCCATCTTCATATCTGTTCACTATCATTTTTGGATGCTTAGTCTCATCAAATGCAGTTGTCATTGATATTACGCACAATTTATAATCTCTTTAATTTAAAATTAATAACTTTTTGCAGTCGACTTGGCATCAATTGTCATTTGTGCATAGCATCAGTCTTTTCAAATTCACTTGTAGATAGATCTCTCTATATTAGTCTCATTTACTTTTGTTCTCCCTCAGAATAAACAAATCTAAACACTGAACCCTGTGTGTCATTTATTCATGTCACTAGCTTTATATCCATCTTTAAATGGAGTGGATATGAAGTTTATAGTTTACAATTTACAGAATAATGGCCTTTTTGTATCAGATGCCTTTGCTGTGTTCAGCAGTATCATGGTGTAATAATTTCTTTTATCAACTTAGCTATTACTTTATTATAGAAAGTGAGTAAATTGCCAAGCCACATGCAATATGCATTTTCACATTATTATAATTTGTGCATCTTGTAGAATGGATAGATGCGTTGTGCAGAAAGATGTCTGCACAAGATATGAACGGCACTCGATATGAACAGAGCCAAGACAGATAGATATCTTGGCTCTCTTCTTATCAAAGTTTTGCAATATCCTAAGTAACTCCAGTTCATCACTTCTATCCCCCCACATCTATTTTCATCAAGCAAACCACATTAGTCTCTTTCTTTTGCTGTTATCACCTTTCTACCTTTAAGGTTATTAAAGAGGAAGGCAGTCATTAAAGTTATCCTCCCCAAATCATTCTTTCTTTGACTCCCTACATAGTGAAAGAGTCCTGTGGGATTTCCTTTAGTCTACTTAGCTATTTTCCTCACATAATCTGTTGTCTTTCTTACCATATTAGTCACTCTTCTAACCTGCACTTAGTACAGGTTAGAAGAGTGACTAATATGGTAAACTTAGAAGAGAGACAAAAAGTACAGTGTGCTTTTTGCTGCTCATGAGCTTGCACATTTATATTCCTTCTACATTTTGTTTTTGGGAGCATCTATGATGTTATTTATCTGTTTAGCTGTTAGCTAATTTATCTTCCTGCAGGGCAACAGTTATCTAGTCTTGTACAGATATGGCAGGGAGTTTTTCATCATGCATAATAGCTGAACCAATTAGAAAAACACATGCAATTTACAGAAACAATACACTGGCCTTGTGGCCTTATTTGCTTTGGCTATAATCCCAAATAACAATATAACGAAAGCAGCAGCAGGTTAATACTGCTTCCCTCAAACATCTGTTGAGCATGTCACATGTACTACTAATTGCTTTCTCTTTCATTTTCTGACTTTGTGGTAGTCCACAGGCAAAAAATACTAGTGATGTTCCATAGTCCATACTCAAATTATGACAAACTGAGGATCAGGTGTGATATAAAGGTTAGTAGAACAAAAGAAGGCCTACATGGCACTAATGAGATATGCGAAATTTAGGTTCTTCAGAAATACAGTGATGTCTCACTATTTACATTTTTATCATATTTTATCATATATATATATATATATATATATATATATATTATTCATATATAAATGATAGCCAGTGCTTGAATGCATTTGAAGAGTTGGAGTGTCTATCAAAGTATTATTATTATTATTTTGTGACACCTCCAAGGAGTCTGACCACTACATCAACCCCAGCTACTGCCCACCACCACCACCATCACTAGTATTTTTTGTCTGTAAATTGCATGTGTTCTGAAGGGCTGATTTGTCTGTATGTGGGATAAAAAAAAACTGAGTTTCCAGGAGAAAAAACCCTGCTACCTCCGTATAAGATCAGCTAACTCACCTTCAATTGAAAAAATCTATATAAAGATTCCAACTGTCATGACGAGAATCAAACTTAGACCTTTTCCAATCGAAGGGTGCGAAATACCGTCATTTTTCCAATTGTGCTACAGAGGCATTGATCGTATTGATCATTAAGAGAATGGATCTGCATTCTCACTGAAACTAGAGTTGTTACAGTGGAGATATACATACATGTGTGTGTGTGTGCACGCATGCATGCGTGCAGGTAATCTTGAGGAAAGTTAATGTGAGAATGGAATTATTACAGAATAAGGAAATGTAGTATATCTCAGATTACTGACTGGAATGGAGTGGTCATTTAAAGGAGGATGTATCCATGTTTATGCATGTGTGCGTGTGTGTGCATGCATGCAGGCATGACTGGAATGTAGTGCTCATTTAAAGGAGGCTGCATCAGGAATAATGGGACAGTCGGCACTGGTTCATTAAACATTCCTTAAAAATTATCCACATTAGTGAGACTTGATTGATGAAGGAGAATGCAAAGGATTTGCATTTTCATGAATATCAGAAAGAACAGGAATGAGAATAATTTGTTGATGACCGCAAAAGAATTGTGACAATGAGAATAGGAAATTAGCAGGAAGATAGTAGGGATACATCTGAAGCTACCTGGTGTAATTTGGAGGTCAATCATTAGGGCAAAATATATTATAATTTTTTTTATAAGCCTAGGGATACAAAGGAAGATAATGTGTGAAATATAATAGCAAATTATCTCAAAGCGCTCTGTGAGTACTCATTATAGGAAATTTTAACTATGATGACACGATGATTCCTAAAACAATCAATAAGTGACAGAGAGGCCATTGTGGTTTGAGAATGTTGGATTATATAATATAATGGCATTAGATGATCTGTTTAATTATAGCCACTTTTTTCTCCCAAATTAAGTCTTGAGAGTGAACATGAGGTCTTAACCAGGCATGTAGCGTGAATATGTTAAATATAAAGCAGATAATGGATGCACTGGTCTGGCCCACAGTGGTATTCAATTTTATTATTATCCCTGAGACCTCCAGGAAGTCGAGGGCTCATCAAGGGGCTGTAAATCACCCAAACCAGCTATCATACCTTTCCTTAAATTCATTCACGCTAGATGCACTCACTACCCCTAAGGGCAAATTATTCCATTCACTCACTGCTCTCTGGGATAAAAACTTAGCTCTTCCCCTTCCCCCCTTTCTTGACTGCAAATAAATTTAACTTCCATGGATGCCTCTGTGTTCTCTCCCCACCTTTCATATAATGAAAAATTTCATCAGTTGATATCCTATAACACCCATTCAAAAGTTTATAGACCTCTATCATATCACTCATCTTTCTCCTGTTAACCAGAGTCTGAAATCCACATACTCACAATTTGTCTCCATAATCTAAATCCATAATCCAGATATAATCTTTGTAACTCTTCTTTGCCCTTTCCACAGCTTCTTTATCCCCTTGGAACCAAGGGGATCAAATCTGCTCACAGTAATCCAGGTGTGGTCTTATCGAAGCCTTATAAAGAGACAAAATGACTCCCTTATCTGTACATATCAAGGTTTGCTTCTACATTGCAATTATCCTCTGAGTTGTATTTGCAACTTTTGCTATGTGACTTTTGAACTTCAAATTCCTATCCACCGATACGCCAAGATCCCTTGCTTCCTCAGTTTTTTCTTCTAGCATAACCCTACTATTATAATATGCCACTGCAAATCTCATCATGCCAAAGTGCATAACTTTACACTTACTAACATTAAACCGATAGCCATTTTCATTTGCCCAAATTTCCAGCCTATTCAAATCATTTTGTAGTTGCTGAATATCAGTAGCATGACCCTGATTGCCCTTCCTATCTTCGCATCATCGGCAAACAATTGCACATCTCCTGTTAGACCCTGCCTGATGTCATTAATGTATAGATTGAACAACAATGGACCAAGGACTGAACCTGAAGGTACACCACTGGTCACCTTAAATCTAGCAGATTCACACCCACTGTATACCACTTTTTGGTATCTGTCTGCCAACCATCCCGAGATTCAAGTCAAGAGTTTATATTCCAATCCCATATTCTCCAGTTTATGCAACAGCCTTTCGTGTGATATCCCATCAAATTCCTTAGAAAAATCCAACATTATCATAGTGTATCCATTCCCTTTACCCAACTCAGCCGTGACATTGTTATAAATATGAGCAAATTGATAAAACATGACCTTCCTAGTAAACCCATGGTGTTCCTTGCAGAGTGTAGCATGTTTGTCTACCCACTTCTGTATCCGAGTTCTTACCAACTTCTCTAAAATCTTCACTACCACACCAGAGATACTAATAGGTGAGTAGTTAGACACATAAGTTTTTGCACCACCGTTGTGCAATGGAACTATTATACATTCCTGTGGTATCATTCTTAGCTGAGACTCAAGTTAAAGAAAAATATGAAAGGCTTGAACATTCTTTTAGCAAGCTAGCTGATATTCCATCTGTCCCTATAGACAAATTCTTATCTAGGTTATGCAATAGCTCTTCAGCCTCATTTTCATGAACCTCTAACTCTTCATCCAATATAGCAGTAGCACTGTGCACCATATTACATACACCTGGTTGATATATCTTAGCAAAGTGAGCACTCATTAACTGAACAATCTCATTAGTTTCCGACACTTGAGTACCATCTGCTCAATAAAGTTATTCTTCCACATTCATGTTCTTTCTTTTACTTGTGGCATAATGATAAAATTCTTTTGGATTGCCTTTAACTTGCATGGTCAATTTCTTTTCATACTGCAATTTAGCTTTTCTCACAATACTTGTTATGATAAAACTTGTTACTTTTTTGGCCTGAACTTTATATATTTCATAACTCCTCTCACTCTTATTCTCATAATATTCTTTCCACATCATCTTCTTCTTGTGGATTTCTTGCTTAATAAGGTTGGACATCCCTTTTGCTCTCAACCTATTTATTCTTCGAACACCAGGGATGCATTCAGATAACGCCTCATTTAAGCACTTTTTCAAAGTTTCCCGTGCATTGCTGACATTTTTTCCATTCAGTAACTGATACCATGTGACCAAAGATAGTATTCTCCTAAGTTGATCATAATTTCCAGCTTTGTAGTTCAGCATGTAACCTGTTTTAATCGGAGCATCAATACAATTAGATACTTCCCAAGAAAGTACAGCATGATCACTGTCACCAATTTGTGGTAAAATAGCCATATTCTTGATAGTGACCCCTTCTGATGCTATGATCAAATCCAAAACTCTTTGACCTCGATTTCCTTCTTTTACATGCTGCTTGAGAAAGTTATCTCGCAACAATTCAATAAATTCCTGTTCTTTCTGATCATGAGATTTCTCTTCTACCCAATCAATGTTTGGAAAATTAAAGTCACCCTTCATTTGATACCCAGAAAGCTAAATCTGGTGAAGAAGAAAATAGAGTTACCAGGTCAGATGCTGGCATGCTGCTTGTTACTTTACAATTGTTTTCCTTCATGTGCTTTCTTGGCCTGTGGGAATCTGTCCTAGAAATTAACAACACACAGGTCTACTTTCAAACCAAAGGATTGAATATACAACAATGTGACATAAAACTTAAGGCTTTGAAAGCATTTCTAACTGAAAATAGGGATGAATCAATTAACAATTCAGTTGCTTAAGCCAAACAATTTTGTGATGATTTGGGGATAGTCATGGATCGTTGGTGTAGAAAGAAGAAACTGATGGCAGGTGACGAATCACGAGATGCTGAATTGTCATACGAAACTGAGTTGAGGAGAGAAATGTTTTTTTCCATTGGACAGAGTGATCCAAGAAATCACTAGTTAAAACCATTCCAATATTATTAATATACAAATCGAACAACAATGTCCCCAAAACTGACCCCTGAATGATATAATCACGTAATCACAAGAAAGATATTTATTTAACCAAATATTTCGGTCTGGAAATAGCAGACCATCGTCGGTGGTATTACAAGAACAGTTTAAAAAATATACAAGCTAGAATACTAACAATAGATCGTTGAAATTAGAACATGCCGCGTGATGTTATATCACTAAGTATGAAACGAAATATTTTGAAGTAGAAACATGATTGAATTTGCTATTAAAAAAAAAAAAAAAAAAAAAAAAAAAAAAAAAAAAAAAAAAAAATTAATGAGTAATCTTGATTAGGCTTTCCCAGATTTTTGATATAGATATGCAGTCATTACGATTCAGGTTGGGATGATGCAGCAAGGCCTCCACGCTTTCCTTGAACAAACGTTCGAACCTATAACGGGATCTATGTAAGAGGCGCGTTTTGGACCAAAGGATGCTGTGGTCAGTTTCAATCCCGTGTTGAGCCAAACCAGACTTTTCAGGTTTATTGTGAAGAATGGATGATTGATGTTCTTGGATTCTTTTTTCAAGAGAACGTCCAGTCTGTCCAAAGTAAGAGAGATCACAGTTGCAAGGAATTTGATAAACTCCAGGAAGAGATAAAGTTGAGCGTTTGTCTTTAGGAGAAGGAAAATGAGAAGACAATTTGTTAATAGGAGAATACGTAGCTGTTAAATCATATTTCTTCAAAATTCTTGCGATAGGTTCTGAAATACCGGAGATATAAGGAATAGGTACTCGACGTATTGAATCTTTGTTGTTTTGTGGAGGATTATAAGATGTAAGAAGACGTTGAATACTTTTTTCAGAAAAGCCATTGAGTTTCATGTGTTGCTGGATAGTAGAAAGTTCTTTCTGTAGATAATCAAAAGTAGAACAATTAGTTTTGGCTCTTTTGATGAGACATTTTATAATTCCTGTTTTATGACATGGATGATGGGCTGATTCTTTCAGAATATAACGACCTGTGAATGTTGGTTTCCTGTATACTGTAGTTGTAAGAATATTTGAAGATGATCGGATGAGGAGAACGTCTAAAAAAGATAACTGGTTGTTTTCTTCTAATTCCATAGTAAACTTTATGCGATGATGTAAGGAATTAATACTGTTTAAAAAGGAAGATAAAGTGTTTTTACTGTGAGGCCAAATAGCAAATATGTCATCTATATATCTTACCCAAAAAGATGGTTGAGGGAAACTAGATGTGAAGAGGACTTTTTCTAAATGTTCTAAATAAAAGTTGGCTAAAGCTGGAGAAAGAGGACTTCCCATGGCTGTTCCTTCTACTTGGCTATAAAATTTGTTTTGACATATGAAATAACCAGAATGTATAACGAAATCGAATAGTTTTATAATATCTTGAGGAAAGATGTCAGCAAGTAGTTTTAAAGTTTCTTTAAGAGGTACATTGGTGTATAAAGATTCTATATCAAAACTAACCATAAGATCTGTAGGTTGTAATGAGACATCTTTTAATTTTTCTAAGAAATGTGAGGAGTTTTTTAAAAACGAACTGGAGTTGCCAATGTAAGATTTCAGTAATTTAGCTAGATATTTGGCTATACGGTAAGTAGGAGAATCAATGCAATCTACTATTGGACGAAGAGGATAGTCAATCTTATGGATTTTTGGAAGGCCATAAAATCTAGGAGGTCTTGCAAAATGAGTTTTAAGTCTTTCAATTGTGTCTTTCTCCAAACTGATGACTTCATCAAGGAGAGAATTTAATTTCTTTAGTTGTCTGTTGGTTGGATTATAATCAATTTCTTGATATGTGGAGCGATCTCGAAGCAAAAGAGAAAGTTTTCTTCTGTAATTTACTGAGTCCATAACTACTGTTGCTTTTCCTTTGTCAGCTTTAGTGATAATGAGGTGATTATTTTTTCTCAAGGACTGTAAAGATTTCATTTCAGAAGGAGATATGTTAGAAGGAGGAAGTTTAGCCTTAAGTAGAGAAGAAGCGACTTCTAGGCGAAGAGCATTAGCTTTATCGCTGGTTAGATGATTAAGATTCCTTTCAATGTTAACTAGGAAATCTAGATATGGTATTTTATTTGGAACAATAGAAAAATCATGTCCTTTTGAAAGGATGAGGGTTTCGCTTTTAGTCAAAGGACGTCCGGATATATTTACAATCCAATTATCTGGAATTATGAATGGCTTGGATTGTTTAGACGAAAGAGCCTCATATTTACGGTTAAGATGTTGACTTAGTTTATTATAAGCACGTTGAGTAGAACGTTTAGCTACATTTAGAACTATGTGAGAAAGATGTGGATCCAAATTTGTGGATATATAGGTGCGTAAATCAGAAGTCTGATGACTGTGAATAGCAAGATCACGTTTAGCAGCTTTAAGTTGATTACGGATTAGAGATAAACTTGTGTTCCGGTAAATATTATGAGCTCCAGGAGATTTTATTGTTTCTTTAATCTTAGCGAAATTGGGAATAATCTTGTTGTCGCGGCACTTTTTTAAGAAATTAATCTTTGCTCGTAACCTACCTTGTATAACTGAAAGTTTTCCTAATTTACCAGTTATTTTGGTAGCATTTTCCCCGTGAAGGATAAGAATTTGTTGTTTTAAGGATACTTGCGACATAAGACTGAATGATATAATCACGTAATCACAAGAAAGATATTTATTTAACCAAATATTTCGGTCTGGAAATAGCAGACCATCGTCGGTGGTATTACAAAACAACAAAGATTCAATACGTCGAGTACCTATTCCTTATATCTCCGGTATTTCAGAACCTATCGCAAGAATTTTGAAGAAATATGATTTAACAGCTACGTATTCTCCTATTAACAAATTGTCTTCTCATTTTCCTTCTCCTAAAGACAAACGCTCAACTTTATCTCTTCCTGGAGTTTATCAAATTCCTTGCAACTGTGATCTCTCTTACTTTGGACAGACTGGACGTTCTCTTGAAAAAAGAATCCAAGAACATCAATCATCCATTCTTCACAATAAACCTGAAAAGTCTGGTTTGGCTCAACACGGGATTGAAACTGACCACAGCATCCTTTGGTCCAAAACGCGCCTCTTACATAGATCCCGTTATAGGTTCGAACGTTTGTTCAAGGAAAGCGTGGAGGCCTTGCTGCATCATCCCAACCTGAATCGTAATGACTGCATATCTATATCAAAAATCTGGGAAAGCCTAATCAAGATTACTCATTAATTTTTTTTTTTTTTTTTTTTTTTTTTTTTTTTTTTTTTTAATAGCAAATTCAATCATGTTTCTACTTCAAAATATTTCGTTTCATACTTAGTGATATAACATCACGCGGCATGTTCTAATTTCAACGATCTATTGTTAGTATTCTAGCTTGTATATTTTTTAAACTGTTCTTGTAATACCACCGACGATGGTCTGCTATTTCCAGACCGAAATATTTGGTTAAATAAATATCTTTCTTGTGATTACGTGATTATATCATTCAGTCTTATGTCGCAAGTATCCTTAAAACAACAAATTCTTATCCTTCACGGGGAAAATGCTACCAAAATAACTGGTAAATTAGGAAAACTTTCAGTTATACAAGGTAGGTTACGAGCAAAGATTAATTTCTTAAAAAAGTGCCGCAACAACAAGATTATTCCCAATTTCGCTAAGATTAAAGAAACAATAAAATCTCCTGGAGCTCATAATATTTACCGGAACACAAGTTTATCTCTAATCCGTAATCAACTTAAAGCTGCTAAACGTGATCTTGCTATTCACAGTCATCAGACTTCTGATTTACGCACCTATATATCCACAAATTTGGATCCACATCTTTCTCACATAGTTCTAAATGTAGCTAAACGTTCTACTCAACGTGCTTATAATAAACTAAGTCAACATCTTAACCGTAAATATGAGGCTCTTTCGTCTAAACAATCCAAGCCATTCATAACTCCAGATAATTGGATTGTAAATATATCCGGACGTCCTTTGACTAAAAGCGAAACCCTCATCCTTTCAAAAGGACATGATTTTTCTATTGTTCCAAATAAAATACCATATCTAGATTTCCTAGTTAACATTGAAAGGAATCTTAATCATCTAACCAGCGATAAAGCTAATGCTCTTCGCCTAGAAGTCGCTTCTTCTCTACTTAAGGCTAAACTTCCTCCTTCTAACATATCTCCTTCTGAAATGAAATCTTTACAGTCCTTGAGAAAAAATAATCACCTCATTATCACTAAAGCTGACAAAGGAAAAGCAACAGTAGTTATGGACTCAGTAAATTACAGAAGAAAACTTTCTCTTTTGCTTCGAGATCGCTCCACATATCAAGAAATTGATTATAATCCAACCAACAGACAACTAAAGAAATTAAATTCTCTCCTTGATGAAGTCATCAGTTTGGAGAAAGACACAATTGAAAGACTTAAAACTCATTTTGCAAGACCTCCTAGATTTTATGGCCTTCCAAAAATCCATAAGATTGACTATCCTCTTCGTCCAATAGTAGATTGCATTGATTCTCCTACTTACCGTATAGCCAAATATCTAGCTAAATTACTGAAATCTTACATTGGCAACTCCAGTTCGTTTTTAAAAAACTCCTCACATTTCTTAGAAAAATTAAAAGATGTCTCATTACAACCTACAGATCTTATGGTTAGTTTTGATATAGAATCTTTATACACCAATGTACCTCTTAAAGAAACTTTAAAACTACTTGCTGACATCTTTCCTCAAGATATTATAAAACTATTCGATTTCGTTATACATTCTGGTTATTTCATATGTCAAAACAAATTTTATAGCCAAGTAGAAGGAACAGCCATGGGAAGTCCTCTTTCTCCAGCTTTAGCCAACTTTTATTTAGAACATTTAGAAAAAGTCCTCTTCACATCTAGTTTCCCTCAACCATCTTTTTGGGTAAGATATATAGATGACATATTTGCTATTTGGCCTCACAGTAAAAACACTTTATCTTCCTTTTTAAACAGTATTAATTCCTTACATCATCGCATAAAGTTTACTATGGAATTAGAAGAAAACAACCAGTTATCTTTTTTAGACGTTCTCCTCATCCGATCATCTTCAAATATTCTTACAACTACAGTATACAGGAAACCAACATTCACAGGTCGTTATATTCTGAAAGAATCAGCCCATCATCCATGTCATAAAACAGGAATTATAAAATGTCTCATCAAAAGAGCCAAAACTAATTGTTCTACTTTTGATTATCTACAGAAAGAACTTTCTACTATCCAGCAACACATGAAACTCAATGGCTTTTCTGAAAAAAGTATTCAACGTCTTCTTACATCTTATAATCCTCCACAAAACAACAAAGATTCAATACGTCGAGTACCTATTCCTTATATCTCCGGTATTTCAGAACCTATCGCAAGAATTTTGAAGAAATATGATTTAACAGCTACGTATTCTCCTATTAACAAATTGTCTTCTCATTTTCCTTCTCCTAAAGACAAACGCTCAACTTTATCTCTTCCTGGAGTTTATCAAATTCCTTGCAACTGTGATCTCTCTTACTTTGGACAGACTGGACGTTCTCTTGAAAAAAGAATCCAAGAACATCAATCATCCATTCTTCACAATAAACCTGAAAAGTCTGGTTTGGCTCAACACGGGATTGAAACTGACCACAGCATCCTTTGGTCCAAAACGCGCCTCTTACATAGATCCCGTTATAGGTTCGAACGTTTGTTCAAGGAAAGCGTGGAGGCCTTGCTGCATCATCCCAACCTGAATCGTAATGACTGCATATCTATATCAAAAATCTGGGAAAGCCTAATCAAGATTACTCATTAATTTTTTTTTTTTTTTTTTTTTTTTTTTTTTAATAGCAAATTCAATCATGTTTCTACTTCAAAATATTTCGTTTCATACTTAGTGATATAACATCACGCGGCATGTTCTAATTTCAACGATCTATTGTTAGTATTCTAGCTTGTATATTTTTTAAACTGTTCTTGTAATACCACCGACGATGGTCTGCTATTTCCAGACCGAAATATTTGGTTAAATAAATATCTTTCTTGTGATTACGTGATTATATCATTCAGTCTTATGTCGCAAGTATCCTTAAAACAACAAAACTGACCCCTGTGGCACACCACTAGTGACCTTCCTCTTTTGGGATACTGCACCCCATATACAATTTTCTGATACCTGTCTGACAGCCAGCCACTAATCCAACTCAGAAGTCTTTTATCCAATCCCATTTGTTTTCAATTTATTTAACAGCTTGACATGTCCCAGTCTATCAAAAGCTTTTGCAAAATTTGGTGTTCCACTGTCCAAGGCATATGGAATCCTGCCGTGGGCATGGATGTTTGTGATTGTCTGTGGAAATACCAGTGGTGGTCGGCAGTAGATGGCGTTGGTGTACTTGCAGTCAGTTGGTGATTGAATGGTGGAGATGAAGTTGTGGTGTAGGTGTCCTCCCTCGATGAGTCCTTGGGCTCCCTGGAGGTGTCAAATAATAATAATAATAATATGTCACCTTGTTATAGTACAAGGGTGGTCTGAAAGGTTCTCAGCCTAACAAAGAAAAAACAAATTTATAATTTCAAAATTATTTTTATTTTTTAACATAATCTCTCTTAACCCTGTGGAGGTTGCGGCTGATCTGACAGATACAAACAAATTGTTTTAATATAAATATTACACATATCCAGTTATAGCTTGGAGGTCATGACTAACTGTGCATACATATATTACTAGTGATATTCCTCACTGTTTATGCTGTCAGTTTAGTTTAACACGTATTATGTAAAGTTTGTGATATTTGATAGTAAATTGTATCTGAGAGATACTACGAACTCCAATGTCAGAATAGTATTGGTTTAGTTTTTTTTTTTTTTTTAAATTTACCATTGAAAATGGCTGGAAAAATATATCGATTGGATAATCCATCAGATATTGAAAAGATTCAGCGAATGTTACTCGAGTCCGATGATGAGAATGACAGAGTCGAATGCGAAAGTGAAAGTGATAATTGATAGTAAATTGTATCTGAGAGATACCACAAACTCCAATGTCAGTATAGTATTGGTTATAGTTGTTTTTTTATTTTCTTTGTTCAATAATTTCTAGATTGTAACTGAAAATAAATAAACCATCATGTATTATATTTACAGTGTTTTTTTTTTTAAAGTTTTATCACATTTCAGCACGTACTAGTAATGAATGTATCTCTCGGATACATGCAACCTAAGCTGCAATTTTTTCGACTGCTACCTCGGCAGGGTTAAGACTAATACATTTATTCCAGCGATGCTACAGTGCCATTATCCTGTCCCTGTAGGGTTCCCAGTAAGATCTGCAAAATACCCCTCTACAGCTGCAATCCCTCTTGATTCGAAGAAAAATGCTGACCAGCGAAGAAGAGTTTTAGTTTTGGGAAGAGATAGAAGTCAGAGGGAGCCAAATCTGGGGGAATAGGGGGGATGTTCCAACAATTCATAGTGCAGATCCCTTAATTTTCCCATTGCCAAAACACCTTTGTGGATGGGTGCATTGTCCTGATAAAAGATGATTTTTTCCTTCTGCAAACCACTTTTCTCATGAATTTTTTTGTCTAGTGTGGTTAAAAGATTGGAATAATATTCCCCAGTTATTGTTATATCCTTTTCAAGATAATTAATAAACAAAATGCCTTTAGCATCCCAAAACACTGATGCCATGACCTTTCCTGCTGATGGAACCGACTTTGTCTTCTTTGGTACTGAAACTGGCTCTGTCCACTGTTTTGACTGTTGTTTGGATTCTGGTGTGTAATAGTGAATCAAGTTTCATCCATAGTAATAAATCAATGCCAAAAATCAGTTTTATTCTTGTTAAAACGCTCCAAGCATTGTTCAGAGATTTTCATGCAAATGCGTTTTTGATCTTTTGTGAAATTTTTGTCGAAAACGAAGGAGAAGAGTGCCCATAAACTTTTATGAACTTCAAGTGAATTTCTTTTGGCGTTAAACCAAAGAATTTTATAACCGCACGATACTCAATTTTATCCATTTCAAGGGATACAGACAACACTTTTGCTTCAGACAGCTATATAAAACAAACTACTTGATTGAATGACTTGCAATTATATACGGATGCTTATGACAGATGTACCAACTTAAAAAAAAAATCTTGCCGATAGTGTTGCTATCTATGATTGAGGCCAAGAACTTTTCAGATAAGTAAGTTAGTAAACATGATCTCCCTTTAATAAACCCATGCTGATAACCACAGAGAATACTGCTGTTATCAACCATTTCTGTATCCTACTTCTCACCATTCTATTTAGTATCTTTCTTCATCACAACTCCAGATATACAGATTGGAGTATAATTTGTAGCAACAGCCTTATCACCATCTTTATGAAGTGGAACAATTTTACCTTTTTTTACACTGCCTTGGAAACTGTACTATTGTAAAACTCTTATTAAACAGGCATGCCAATGCTACTGCCTATTCTCTGGAACATTCCCTTAAGTC